>NW_009646506.1:105926-106297 GCF_000708025.1 Charadrius vociferus | reverse complement strand
AGGCGGCGGTGTCTCGCGGCTGCGGTATGTGGGAGGTGTCTTTTGGGGGCGAGAGGAATGGAGGAAGGGGGGTTCCTGTGGCGGAAAGGAGAGCTCCGCTGCCACTGCTGACTTCCCCGTCTGCCTGGCTCATGGAGTAGCTCTTCCCAGGAGCCGCTGCTGGGTTGCTGTCCCGGCGGCTGATGGAGGTGGATATGCTGAGCTGAGGCCTGTTCTCGAGGGCTACCAATTGCAGAAGTGACAGAGAATCATTTCTTTTACTTGGATCCTCATTCAGTGAAGAGCCTAAGAAGTGTTCTCCAATACTGGAACTGTACAGTTTCTTGTTGGTGCTGCTTCTTCCTCAAATGACCTAATAATTGCTACCTTAC
>NW_009646506.1:95125-105859 GCF_000708025.1 Charadrius vociferus | reverse complement strand
CAGCTACTAGTATCACTGTCCCGCAGCTGGTTCTGTTGCTTTCCAAATACTTGGTGTTTGGTCCTTAACCGTCTGGCACAGGGAACATGATGGCCGCACTACAGGCGGCTCTGAAGAACCCTCCTATCAACACAAAGAACCAGGCAGTAAAGGTGAAATAATAAGTAACTCATTCATGCGTTACTCCTTAAAAATCCTTTCCTCTTTCTGTAACCCCTGCCCCACCAACGCTGCCAGGTGTGCTTTAAGGAAGCCAAAGAAGCTGGTTTAGGGTGTTCTGTGATGTCAAAATGTCTATGACCTGTGCTGTGTTGTTTTAATTTTCTTGAAAATACCGTAGCTCAGATGTAATCTGTCTGTGTACCTTTAACATGGTGCTAGCTCAGGTTTTGTGTGTTCCCCTTCCTGCATTGGTTGTATATTGGGTGCCCTGGCTAACTCCACACATCACCAGGTGCCCATGTCTGGTCCAGACCTGGCAGCACATACATGTAGTCTGTACTGAACCATCAAGGAACCACAACCGTAGTAGTCACCTCTGACTAATGAAACTCTGCTAGCACAGCCAGACCGTGAACATACAAAAAAGGAAGAACTGATGGTTATTGCATCCAATCAAAATTAAGCCGTTAAAACCTCAGAAAACGCAAGCACTCCCCCTGTGACAGAATACAGGAGCCTGCTGTGTGCATGTATTTCTGAATCTCCCCAGAATAAACCTTGAATGGCTCATGATTGCAGCAGCGAGAGGAAGAGGCAGATAAGAGGTGGAACTGCCCAGATGGCGAGCGCCTGCAGAGGTCTGTTCTCCCTGTTTGAGGAGAGTCCCATGGGCACATTTCCGTGCTGCTCTGGCACCAGGTTGTCCTCAGCAGGCCACGGGTGGAGATTTTTTTCAGCTAGCCCCCACCCTTTCCTGACAGGTTTCACAGGGTTTTGAGAACCAGCTGTTTGTTACAGATAGCGCTGTATAAGGGATTGAACAGCTTTGTCCTCACATTAATGACTTGTTTCCGTGAGCTCCGTATCAATGGATTTAAGAATACACTGTGAAGGCACTGGAATTGAAGAGGGCAGAGTGACTGAATTTTAATGTTTGGCTTCGTTTTTAGTTGATCTCATGGAACTTTTATGTTTTTATTTATAGTTCTTGATGTGAGAAGGCCTGATAAGCCAAGCGGCTATGGGATATTAAATTGAACAAAAAAACTAACATCCATAATTTCTGAAGAAGGAAGCTGCTTGAAGTATTTGTGTAATGGAATTATTCAAAAGTCCAACAAACCCAAGACTGTTTCCTTTCATCCTCCCTCAGTTAGTGATGGATGAACAGGAAGAGCTGCTTTTTGCTGATTTCATGGCTAATCTGCCGGTGTAATCATGCCACACACATTCCTGGGCCTGAAACAACATCCAGATGAACTTGCAAATGGTTATTAATGCAAAATATTAGGGCTGCCAGTTTGCATCCTGTGTGCCTGGGACACAAGTTGACTTTTTTGAAAATGTGTGGCTTCCAGCAGTCACCTTTTCCAGTCTGGCCAATGACATTTCCATGGAGTATAATAGCTGTATCTCATTAAACAGTACAAAGGCATGGAAAAGGCTCTAGTGGCAAGGGAAGCCAGACAAGTACTTAATTCTTACAGTTCTTTTTGAACTTGCCAGACCTTGAGATACAAAAATGGATTATTTACCTGTAACCTTATTTAATAGGTGGAGAATTGCAAACATAAGCAGAGAGGCAGAAAACCTAGAGCGGGACAAATGCGTTGAACTCTTTTACGCTGTTTGTCATTGGGAGGACGTATCTGTTACACATTATCATCACAAGATTTGTGCACAAACAGCCCTATTCAAACAATTGTTTAAAAAAATTCTAGTTTTGTTTGTTGGGGAGATGAGTAATATTTGGATGCACCTTACATGAGAATGAGTGTATCTCTGCTTTCCTTATTCATTGACAGGATCGTGCAGAAAGTATTGTCCTGAAGGTCCTCATCTCTTTCAAAGCCAATGATATTGAGAAGGCAGTGCAGTCGCTGGACAAGAACGGTGTTGACCTGCTAATGAAGTACATCTACAAAGGCTTTGAGAGCCCCTCTGACAACAGCAGCGCTGTGCTGCTGCAGTGGCACGAGAAGGTGTGTTTATAGGGTGTGCTCTTGCCTAGGTTATTTGTGGTAGTAGGTTCTTTGGTTTGAGGCACACTCACTGAGCTGGTAAGAATCACCTTTCTGCCCAGTAAAACCGAAATGTCGTATTGCACGCCATGAGGAGGGTACGGTCCTGCAAACTCACAGCTGAGTTATATCATGTGCCGACTTATTCTGACTTACGTGCGTAAAGATTCTACAGTTAAAATTTGATTTTCTGTTAGATTGAGGCAAACAAAATGGTTCAATCCATTGATTCAAGCAGATGGAAGCAGAATTTTCTTCCTAGAGGGAAGCAAAGTTTGCAACTTGGTTAAGCAGGGAAATAAAAGCTCATTAAATAGCTGTCTTTAAAGCAAATGCAATCATCCTTTCCTAGCACCCTGAGTGCCAGTTTTTCGTCATTTGAAATACAGTCAGGAAGACTTTCAAGCAGCAGTTGTTTTAGCCCATAGCTACTTTGACCGTTAATTGCCGTGTTTCTCTTCTCAGGCCCTGGCTGCTGGAGGAGTAGGGTCCATTGTCCGTGTTTTGACTGCCAGGAAAACGGTTTAAATCCAGCAGTGAGTGGTTGTCTGCTGACCGCGGCATGGGAAATGCTGGTACAAAAAGGAACCAACCAAATGCCATTGCTGCCCTGTGGGCAGCGCCTGTCTCTCAGCTTGCCTTCTCGCTGCTTCTTTCATACCTGACGAATAATGCATATCGTGATCTCTTTTTTGTTAAATTCTGGAAAATTATGAAGGTGCAATTTTATTTCTAACAGGAATATTTGGTACTCGTGAACATTTCAGTGACACGTATAGCAACATATACAACTTCATGTTTAGGATGATTTGCATTTGTGTGTAATTATGGCAGATTTGGACCTGACTTTCCGAGCAAATGCTGAGGGACGTAGGGCAATGTCTTAATTCTTTTCGCTAGCCAAGCAGTGTTTTGATGAAAGATCTGTATTTGAGAAGTGGGGCAGCTATTAATATAGGTAACTGGACCATGTTTCCTTTGGTCAACCTCTGAACCTACAGCCGTGAATAGGACAGAAAGCAAAGGCTCCCTTCCGACCCCGATTATCATTCCAGAGAGCTGAGCATTTTCCTTAACCTCACGTCTCACGGCCTGTTCTGGTTCCTTGCGATCAGTCAAATGCTGGGTCTGCAGCGGGAAAGCCGCAACGGGATGAAGTTGTCCATCATGCAGTTTGGATGGTAGAATTTAAAAGGTTGATGGTCCATTTACGCTGGAGCCCAGCCCAGTGAACTCTTTTGTTTTGGGGAGCAAAGATCCTGAAGAGAAGAAGAAAAAGCAGCTGTCATACAACAAATCACGTTTCAGCAACTTGAAAGTGATTTGATTTTGTCAAGCACAAAATAGTGGCTGCCTGGCGTAATCTGAGAAATGCATACTGGTATCCACGCCATCCTTGCAGAGCTCCCATATTTTGTTTTCTAGATGTATAGGGTCTTAAAGGATACCAGACAGTTCACATTCCTGTTGCACTGAGCCACAGCGTGTCAGCTAGTGCGCAAATTGGGTTCCAAAATAAAGAATTAGGAAAGCCCAGGGCATCCCAGACCACAGATCACCATTGAAGGTTTAGGGCCAGGACTGAAATACATGTGTTTTTACATTCACCATTTTACTGCAGTTCAATTGTGTAAAACTGTTGGGGAACTTGTGAAATCTTTGCTGTTTTTTGATATCTGCTTTTTTTTGTAATAATAATAAAGGCCAGACAATAAATCGTCACTGAATATTTACTCTGTGTCTGAAATGCCTTGAAATTTCAGCAGGCTACCATTCCAGGATGGACAACAGTAAAAAAGCAAGCCTTAAAATTCTTCCCTCCATTATTTTTCTTGATAGGCTTGTGTCGTGGTTTCTATCAGTTATTTGTACCTGTATGTAATGGCAGTACCTGTGCAGCTTCATCCAACTAGAAAATCTGAGATCTCAGTGAGATACTTAAACAAGAAGAAGTGTTCCAAACAGGACTACTAGAGATGTCTCTGCCTATGCTAAAATTGTAGTCAGAGGGTGAGTTCTTCACAACCATTAATGTTAGATACTTTCCTGAGAACAAAAGAAGGAAAAGGGTAATGGCCTCACAGGATTGTTGTGTGGAGTGACCCTCTTGATTTCACAGTTGGGCTTTTGTTTGTCTCTGCCTGCCCCAGCTGCAAGAGATTAAACATTTAATTGTTGGTTTTAATAATAATTTAAGCATAGATATGGTCCTGGGCTTGTCCTGTGGGTGGGATGACTGTGTGTGCCTATGTCATCACTAATGGCACTTGGCTTAAACTTCTGAAGGGCCTGAGCGAACAAACCTGGTGTTGTGCACTCCGACATCTGAAGGATGTCTCCTGTTAGTTACTCAAGTCACTGTGTTGGAAAAGTGGAGCTAGTGCCTTCAGACGGCTCAAACCAAAGTGTTCCTGGTGCACCACGTTCACCCAGGAACCAGTAAGAAGACAGCTTCAGTAATAACCTTTTTTTCTTCCACCCCACCTCCTCCTCCCTCATTTTCCCCAGGACAGTCCGAAACCCGGACAGCCACAGCTGCTACGTGTTGCGAATGCAGGCAGCCATGGGTGGCTAGCCCTGAGTCACAGCTGGAGCAGCTGTGCCTTTCTGAGCAGGGCAGCAGAGCCCTGTCACTCAGCCTGTCTCGTCCCACTGCCCACTCCCCGACAAGGGGCACAGAGCCCCATGTCCTCGGGGCCTCAATGCAGACAGGAACCAGTGTGGTTACCCCTCAACCATTTGGTGCCTTCCCTGCCTTCCTAGGATCCTTCTTGCTTAACTTCTTCAGAGGAACGTAGGCACAACAACAGGAGGCACTGGCCATGCGGAGTGGAAGACCTGGCCCTGCTGCAAAGACCACAGAAAACATCTGGGTTTCAACGACACATGCAGAAGCCTTCGTCTCCTGGGCACATGCAGCGATGGCTCTGACCTTACACCTCTCACATTGACTCTGTTTGGCTTCTCTGTTTCATTCTGTTCGTTCAAGTTTGGTTAAGACACCAATTAAACCTCTTTTTTAAAAAAAGAATTAATAAAAAGCCGTAATGTCAGAGAAGTGAAAAATATTTTCCAAAACAGCTGATGTCAAAGCAGTTCAGCTACCTCTAGGTGGCGTTAGATAAATGAAGGCAACAAGAAGTGTGATCTTAAGATTCTCCAGATTCCCCTCGGGCTAGGCTATGGTGTATTTAGAAACATTTACATAAAAACGTACATCTTCTGCATCTGTGGTCAGGGTTGCGCTAAAAGACATGCACCAATGTGGGGGTAGTAGTGCAAGATTTACAGGAAGGCATCTCTTCTGTTAACTGATTGACAAGAAGGTAAAAAGTGAATCTAGTTTAAAAAAAAAAAACAGTTTACCTCTCTCCTCCAAATCCTGCCTTGCTTGATTTCATGGACCAGGTAAGTACCACAACATGGAGCTGTGCCCAACAGCGACCTGTATCTGGATGCTGCATTCACCTTACGCAGTGGCCGCCACCGGCTGAGCAAGTCCAGAGCAGCATTAAATCCTCGGGCACCAGCTCTGCAGGAGGAGTCACGCACTCCCACCACCCCACTGGCAAAGCAGAGCCTGAGCTTTCTGTCCCCAGCAGGCACATGGTGGAGGGCACCAAGTCCTCCTGGCACAGCCCAAATCCACTAGCATGGCGTCAACAAGACCTCCAGCAATGCAGCTCGGGGGTGGGACCAGCCCATAAGATGGAGAGGAGCTCACCAGAGGAGTCACAACCAGCTAGCAGCCATCTCACAGCAGCTGGGGCTAATAGAGGTTGTCCTCAGCTTCTGGCCCCAAATCTCTCTCATTCCGAGTCACACCAGCAGTTTGCACACACCCAGACAGAGAGGGTGTTAGAAACCCGTTGTGCCATCTTACTCAAAGAATTAAAAGAGGAAAACAGACAAAGATGGGCAAGGAAGAAAAAAATCCCTAAACAATTTTGTTAATGCAAAACACATTTCCCTTCCTATTACAAGAAGGAAGCCTTCAATGAAAAGTACTCTGTGTGTAGATTGGACCTACTCAAAAAGGGACAGCGTTTGCAGAGCTCTGCGAGGAAGGCTCAGCACTTCTGAGGCTCGCTTGCAAACCTCCCACCGCTGCCTTTAGCTCTGGCCGGAGCGTGTGGCAATGGCACTTTATCAGTCACATCCTGCTTTTGTAACAGCTGAGAGAAACTGCTGTCCTCCTGCTGCCCAGAGCTGCAGTGCTTGCCAAGCCCTGTGCTCCGACTCATCCATCACTTGGCCAAAGAGTTCCTGTGGGCTCCTGCCTCCCTTCTTGCCACTGTTGAGGGAGCAAGCCAAAAAAATCAGGTCTTGTGCAGAGAGAGAGCTCAGACCTGCCTTCCAGGGAGGGAGCTGGACATGCTCAGTCTCCTCCGCTCCTCCTGCGTTATAGATCTCCTGCCAAACAAGGTCAAACCTCTTGGTTTTTCAAACTTAAAAATGACTGCTGCATCCTAGCTGAATTTTGGGCATTTCTATGTATTTGTTAACCATCTCTTGGAGGTCTGCATTTGTGCTGGATTCCAAGAATTTCCCACAGGAGATGGCACCAGCTCTGTTACTCACTTCCTCTTGAACATTATCATAGAAGAAGCAAGTTTGCCTGCTAAATGAACTCGGTAAGAGAAAGGGGAACAAGAGGCTCACTCTTACTAGAAAGGGTGTGTTTATCACAGCTTTGAAATTGCTTGAATGTTACATTAAAAATAACCAAACAGAAGGATAGCTGCTCTGAGCGTTTTCTGTGCTTGCACCTTTGAGATCCCATCTTTCTCTGAAACGTAAGAAAAAAAACCCCAACACTTGTCACAGGGGTGATCTCGCATCCTCCTCCAGCTCCCCTTGAACCAGTTTTGGGATCAACCTGGCCCTACCAGTGTGCCAATTCAGATAATTAAATGACCACGAGATTATCCTTACAATAAAATGAACCATTTCCTGCTAGACAGGGTCTCCCATTCCTCAAAGGAATGAGAAAAGGCATCTCAGAGGGGTGTTTTCACACTCACCATGTTGTTATTCCCGCCCCTCTCCTTCAGCATCACTTTGGCTGGCTGCATTTCCCTCTGCTTTTCTGGAGGTCAAAGAGTCTCCTCCGTGCTGCTGTAGGAAGCCCATGGGAGTCACCTGGGCGCAAAGGGGTGCCAAGGCACACTTACAGCTGGACAACCAAAGAGACCCTGAGGTTCAGGGATGGGCTCGGTCCTGCTTTTGAATGAAAACCAAGTCCTTGCTTTAGCAGCTCAGGTTTCTTCCTGAGCAGAGGTCAAAAGTCTTCTCCATGGTCTCCCTCCTGTTGTTGGCATTGTGTAATTTGCTGGAGAAGTGTGAGCAAACACATGAGGGATAAGTCTTGCTGACATATTTTCAGCTCTTACAACATATGCATCACATCGTTGGTAGATGAGGCAGAGGCAAAGTAATTCCAAAACCGCTTAGAAACCACGTGTGGAGCACCCAGCTCCAAACCTTGAGTCAGCTCCAAACCTTCTGCCGTCACTGCCTTTGCAGCTGCCACATGCTCAGTGTCCCCCTCTCCTTCCAGCAGCTCTCCAGAGCCAGGTTACGCTCCGTTGGCCATAAAACACTTTGACCAAAGTGATGTTGGGCTGAGTGTGAGTTACCACCACTGCCGGGGCTGAGCACAGCAGAGCCGCTGTCCCCCAAAGCCCCATCCTTGGGCAGATCCGCACACCCCCAGCAGCAGAGCTCCTCACTGGGACATCGCGGTGGGGGACGGGCAGGACAAAAGGTTTCCCAGGCGGTGCCTTGGGCTGTACTTTGCCTTCCTGCTTGGGCAGACAGGCAGGATAGCCCCAGCCCAGCTGCGGGCAGCTGTGCCTGCCAGGAGATACCTGCAGGAACCATTTAGCAGCTACCTCCATCAAGGGCCACACTTTGGAAGGCAGAAGGGGCTCAGCTGCAGTGCAGCCCTAAATTTGACCTGATCAACCACCCAGCCAAGAAAATCCATGGCTTTTCATGAAGAACCCAGAGAAGCAAAACCCAAAGAGGTGAGGAGCGACTGCCAGAGAGAACCCGGCATGCAAGCAGTGTCAGCTCAGCATGGAAACCTGCTGCAGCAGAGGCAACCTCTCCTCCACTTCCCCATCCCGGGGCTGCGTTTCACTGACGTGAGTGAGGCCACTTCCTGCCAGGTTTGCGACATGGGCAGCGGGGAAGGCAGAAGTACAGGCAGAAGGGAGCCAGAGAGAGGCCGAGCAGTGCTGCAAGGAAGGACGAGGAGAGGAGTGAGACCCACAACACGGTCAGGGACCCTGCGTCCCGCTCCCACCACACCATGTCCCTGGTGGAGACGATCCGGCTGTGGCAAGAAGGGGTGTGCGCAGCCGACAGGAAGGAGTGGAGGGCAGCCCTGGACGCCTTCACGGCAGTCCAGAACCCCCCTGCCAAAATCTGCTTTAACATCGGCTGCATCTACCTTGTTCTGGGGAAGCTGGCAGAGGCGGAGGAGGTAAGGTACAGTCACTACTTTCACTCGTAGGTGCTGGTGAGTTTGCACACAGACCTGCCAGACAGATGGACGCAGTGGGAACAGGAGGAATTAAGGTCGAAGGTCTGACTAAGGGAAGGATTTGGGCCTTTCAAATCTGGGATGAATTGTGACACCCCTGGGCTGTTCCTGCTAAACCTGTTTTCTTGGTGAATCAGAGGTGAAGCAGCAGAAGAGGTGCACAGCTTGCTGCCTGCCCTCCCTCTCTCCCAGAGGTGACCATGGGGGCAGTAAACTGCCGAGCAAGTGGTGGCAGATGGGTCCAACTCAAAAAAATTGGGAGCCTGGTGCAGCCTCTGCCACCCATTGTCCAGCGCTGCAGCGAGACGTAGCCCACAGAGCCCAGCCTAGGACTCTTCACTAAAGCAGGATAGGTATAACCACTCTTATCGCCTCATTTTTTTAAAGGTCTCCCCTTCTCATCTACTTTTTGCCCCACTCCTACTTCCATGCAGGCATTCACCCGGAGCATCGGCTGTGACAAGCACCTGGCCGTGGCTTATTTCCAGCGAGGAACCGTGTTTTACCGGAGGCAGAAGTGAGTGGAGGGCTTTAAAGTTTTAGTTTTGCCCTTTGCAGAGATGCCAGCCTTCAGCTGAAGACAACCCCAGGGAGGTTGGTGCTGCAGGAGCCAAATTGCAACCCCTTGAAGTAAAACAGAGGCTCCTGTTCATCAGCAGTGCAGTCTTGGGATTAACACCAGACTTGGAGCACCTCTCCTCACCCAGGGTGTTTGAAAACACTGTGAGGAGATAGGAGAGACCCGACTAAACTCAAGAAAGTTTAAGTAAAGACTTAGAGGCATCTGCGAGGAGTACCAGGCAGCCAAAATGCCACCACAAGGAAGGTGACGCCCTTGTCCTCTGCTCCACAGCCATGAAAAGGCCATCAAGGATTTCAAAGAGGCGCTGGCCCAGCTGCGAGGCAACCAGCTCATTGACTACAAGATCCTGGGGCTGCGGTACAGGCTCTTTGCTTGTGAGGTAAGAAAGATTTAACTGGCAGTTTTGATCCCAAAGGATAGTTCAGCATCTCAAGAAATCTGAGAAGACAGCCAACTCTTTGTGCTTTGCAAAAAAGCAAGCTGGTGCAGTGCTCTGTGCAGTGCCATCACCCTGCTGTCTTCTCCTTCACCGTGCTCCTGGCAAGGGTCTGGCTGCTCTAAGAGCTCATTTCTTGCTCCCATCCCTCTGGCAGATACTTTATAACATTGCACTGGTGTACGCCACAATTGAGAACTGGAAGAATGCTGAGGAGCACCTGACACTGGCCATGAGCATGAAGAGTGAGCCCCAGCACAACAAGATTGACAAGGCAATGGAAGCCATCCTGGTAAGGAGGAGCACGGTGTCTTACAGCCACCATGTTTGCTCACAGAAGCCCCACAGGGAGGAGGGAGAAAAATCCCAGCGACAGAGAAACCACCTTTTAGCTACAGCTTTAGCAGAGCAGGAGAAAAATGCAGTGGGCTGTGCAAAATGGGGGTGTCGTACTGTGGCAGAAGTTGGTGGGAAGAGCTTTAGGTCACTGGGGAGGCAGGGATGAGAAGACCAGGCTAAACGGACTGTGTCAGAGGTGGGGTCGGGCTGTCACAGTGGTGGTTTGACTTTGCAGAGCAAGACCTTAACCCTAGAGGTAGAAGGAAGGGGACAGTAAAACAGTCCCTGCTCTTGCCTCTGAAGAGCACTGTGACTTTTCTGTGCTACAGAAGCAGAACCTCTGTGAGCTGGTGGCCATTCCTGCAGGGAAGCTGTTTAGACCAAACGAAAAGCAAGTGGCTCAGCTGGAGAAGAAGGACTACCTGGGGAAGGCTATGGTAAGAAAGAAATAATCTTATTTATTAAGGCCAAGCGTGTGGGTTGAGGAGAGCTGCTAACCATCCTCTCACCACCCCTCTGAGCTGCTATCTGCTGCCTGGTGGGCAGCCAAAGATATGGAGGTGGTCCATGCCTCAGGAATCCCCCCAGGTGTGGAGGGAGGGATGGCACGTAGGGATCTTGTGAGGAACAGGGAGTCAGCAGG
>NW_009646506.1:46044-95109 GCF_000708025.1 Charadrius vociferus | reverse complement strand
AGCAGGAACAGAGGAGCTAAAAGCATGCTTCTGCAGAGCATGGCCTATTTTCAGTTTCTCTCCTTAGCAAGACATTAGGGACAGTCAGTCAGCAATGAGCTGGAAAGGTCCCACTGGAGCTTCAATTTGAGCTGAGATTTTTTTGGGAGGGGAAGAAGCTATTTAAAATCTGATACCCACAAACAACCGCTAGTTCTTCCTCTGCTCCCTTTGAAAGCGGCTTTTCAGCTCGGATAAGTGTGGCAGCTTTTCTCCCATGAGTGTGCAAAATCCAAGCACCGGGATATCAGCCTTGGGCTCAGGCCCTGGGAGGCAGCGCTCCTCTACAAAGGGAACCATCGGTTGTCCAGGCACTAGAGAATTGGATGACCGAGAGGCAGTTAGCTCCTTGAGTGTCCAGGGATCCCCAGAAACTTGCACACAAACATTTATGAACTTTCTAAATAGAGTTTAAGGGCTTGAGTTGGACTCTGTGTCTCCCTTCAACATTTGTGATTAAAATATAAATAGAAATTTCTAGGTTATAATCACGCTAACTGCAGTAATGGTGGGGCTAAGAACTGAGAACTTACCACAGCTGAGAGGTGAGTTTTGATGCCTTGAAGCACTGAGCCTGTAGTCAAAGATGCTTTGACTAAAATCACAGACCCTCTTGAACCTGAAGCATCCAGAGGAGCTTGGCTTGGCTGACAGCAAAGGAGAAGAGTGGACAGATGTCTAAGAGAGGACAACAAGCACCAAGTCACTACTTGTCTGTCTTTGGCTCTAGGTGGTGGCATCCGTGGTGGACAAGGACAATTTTTCAGGATTTGCTCCACTCCAACCACAGGTAAGAAAGACATCGCCAGTGAACAGCGTCCTTGGTGAAAGTTCAGGAGGACATAGGGATGGTAATCATCCCACAGCTTTCCGAGAGCTCTGGCTTACAAAACAGCAGCATTGCCACCATGAACTTTCCACTACTGCCACAGGTGGGAGGCAGACACTGCCCCTACATCTCAGCTGCTCTCTCTGTCATCAGACAGTGCAGCCCAAACCCACCTACGTCTGTGGTTGAGGTCAAACCAGTTCCCTGAACAGGGAAGTAGTGTTCTGGTGGCGCATCCTCTGCCCCCTCTCTCGCTGTGGGGCAATGGCTTTCGTCAGGGCATGGTCTCAGACCCTCCCCGTAAGATTAATTGAGTTCATCTGTCTCAGCTCCAGCCATCAGAGAGGCAAGAGGAGTTTTGCTTGCATTCTCCATCTTCCTCCCAGTTCCTGAAGCCCTTCACATCTTCATTGCTTTTTTCCTAATGATGTAGCAGCATCTTTCCATCTCTAAATGCACCTGAGAGTTTTTACAGGAGCTTTTTGAGAGGATATGGGGTAGCGCAGCTGCTGCAGCCTACAGCACTGTGATGCAAGATAAAATACACTCTCCTCAGTGCAGCCAAGAATTGATACTGTGCTGCAGGAGTCAGGACTATTTCAAGTAGCTTCTTCAGAGGCTTGATAAATCCACCAGAGACCTTAAACTGCTTAGGCAGGAGAGACCATAAAGCACAAGAGCAGCAGCTGGGGATTTTACAAGCGCAATAACGGGAAGCACAACTTAGTTTAAACCGGCTGATCCCAAATCTGTGATCTCAACCCTCTGCAAGCTGAAATGAAAATCACAAGTGAAAACAGGATTGTGCCTCTGAAAAACAACTGCAGGTGGAAGAACTTGGAAACTACTCCTTTGAAGGAACAAAGCCAATGATATTCCTTACAACACTTAAGGCAGTTGCTTTACACATCAGGGTGGCAGAGAGCCAGAAACCTACTACAGCTGTCTGCAAAGCAAAAAAAAACTCTCTTTATGTTGAAATTGTCTGACCTGACACCAGCATGGGGAGAAAGGAATCATGTAGGGGTGATGGCAGGCATGGTAGAAGGCTGCAGGACATTTCTGCAAGGCAAGAGAAAGGCCTTCAAGATTACTGATGATTTTATTTTTGTCTTCTTGTTGGCAGGCCTCTGGTCCTCCACCCAGGCCCAAGACTCCAGAAATCCTCAGGTGAGTTGCATGAAGGACGGGTAATGCTGCTAACCCATGCAGCCAGGTCCAAGCCCATTCTGCAGGATCACAGCTGAGAGTCCAGCTGGCACCCAAAACTCAGGAGGGGTGGGGAATGGATCATAGATACAAGGCAGTGGAGGTCTGGGTTCACCTTACAAAGTAAAACAATGATGTTGCCCACCTTCCTGATCTGGCTGCTGCCCCCGCACTCAGGGCCCTCGAAGGGCAGCCACACCGCGTCCTGTACGAGTTCACCCCTGAGACCGCCGAGGAGCTGCAGGTCCTGCCCGGGAACATTGTCTTTGTCCTGAAGAAAGAGAAGGACAACTGGGCTACGGTGGTGTTCAATGGAAAGGTACCAGGGGCATGCTTGGGAGGTGGGGCCAAACAATGGGGCGGATGCTGCGAGGTTCCACAGAGGACTTGCAGGGCAAAGCCTTGCTGTCAGCAACTAAATGAGTTTCTGACTTAAGTCCCTTACGTCCACACTGGCTTAGGCCACAGGGTTCAGTGAAACCCATCCAACCTGCAGCAACTAACCTTCAAGCCTCAGGGACTCACCTGGATTCAGAGCAGGGCAAGGACAAACTCAGCTGCATCCTCCAGCAGTGGGTTGCCTCCTTTCCAAGCAATCCCCACTTGTCTCTCCTCTCGCAGAAAGGGATCGTCCCCTGCAACTACCTCGAGCCTGTGGAGCTCCAGAACAAGCTCCATATCCAGGTAAGGAGGCCCAGGAGGAGATGGTGTCCTGGGTAGGGAAGAACCCTGCACATTCATCCACCACTTATTCTGGGCCTTCCAACAGAACACATACCTGTAACTCCCTCCCCCTTGTAATGCTGGGGTTGGTTCTTCTGGCTCATGGTCACCTTAACATGACTTAACAGGCCTGCAAAATCTGGGCAGATGATGTGTTGGTGGCTCCCTGGGTGGTGGTTGGCAATGCCAAGTAGATAAGGGGTGGCGAAGTCACCTCTCCCCAGTTCAAGACCCCAGACAGAGCTTAGGAAAATAGGATGTTGGAGGGGTCGCTCCATGGGGCAGCAGTACCCCAGCTCCCCTAGGAAGGGTGGGATTGACAACACTATCTTCTTCCCATCCGGCACAGGAAGAAACCCCTCTTGAAGCTGAGATCCCAGAGCCACCCAGCTCCCCCGCTCCAGAGAAGCCACGGCGGCCAGCACCAGGTCAGTGGGGGTGAGCTGAAGGGACGGGTATGCCTTAGGGGCAAAACCCCTGGCACCAGGTTGGGGACTGTCTCCTCTGTGCTGTGGCTCAGGCTTTGAGACCAGAGCTGGTGTTCATCTCCATCTTGTTCTTCAGCCCATTTGCAGTGAAGGATGGAGAGGTATTAAAGCAGGAGGCAGAGATGGCAACTGCAGTGCTGAGGATGGAGTAAAATAGAGCATGTGGGTCCCCAAGGAAAGTAAATCCCTCCACGCTCTTAATTAGCACAGCAACTAATGGGAAAAAGGGCCTGGGGACAGGACCAGGCCAAGTGACCCAGCTTGTCCAAGTCTTGGAGTAGAAGGTTCCTTACAGGCTTCTCCTTAGAGTGGGGCACCTGTGGTGGCTTTAGTGCTGCTGTGAACTGGGCTACGTTTGAAGGAGCTGTAGTTGCCCTGGGACAGGAAGTCCTGGCCAACGCTACCTGCTGTCCCACATCCCAGGCCTGGGACAGGGACTGTAGCACAAGGGCCACCACACCGCCCCCAGCACAGTTGATTCAGGATGCTGGAAATCTGAAATAGGGCTCTGCTGCCTGCATCCGTGCTGCTGCAGGAGTGCTCAGGTGTGCGGTTTGAAATGGCTGCTTAAAGCTGGGGAGAGTGTGAGTCACAGGCAGGTGAGAACGAGAGTTGAAACAAAGAGCGGGGAGGAAGCGTTGTGAGTTGCCGCCTCTAGAAAACACCACACAGTGCTCAGAGCCTGCAGCTGAGCTGTGAGCTCCACACTGCTGCAGGAAAAAAACATCTGGGGTATAAAATATCACGTGCAGAGACCGTCCTGCACAGGTGTTAACCTGCTGCAGTTTATTCTGGCTATCAACAGCCAACCTGCCAAGAAAAGCAGGAATACACAGACAACCAATTGCCAAGCCCGCTGCTGTGAGGTGAGCCTGAGCCAGTCGGTGGTGGAGAAAGGTGGACCAAAAGACTACTGACAGGACAGAGCTTGTGTCCCAAGCAGAGCAGCCTCATAGGCAGTCCAGTGGTAAAGCTGATACAGAAGATGGCTGTGGGTCATAGGAGTTAATGGCAAACATCTCAGGAACCCAACAACCTCAAAGAGCATCTTGATGGCACTAAAAGCCACCGCAGATCTAGCAGTGGGACTGCATTCAGCAGTGTAGCTCTGTCTCTTCCCATAACGAGCACGATTGTGTCAAAGCACTGACAAAACATAGAGCAGATCCTTGCAAAGAGACTTCAACAAACCTGCATGAAATCGCCCTACCTGGAGATCTCCATTTAGCTTTACAACCCTGCTGAAGGATAGGGATTGCCTCCAGTTTTCATGTGGCCCTAGGGAAATCAGAAGAGCAAAGACACTAAAACCAGCAGCTCATGTATTTATTTATTTATTCTTTTAAATCCACCCTGGAAAGATATCCCACCCCTAAAGCTCCCATCCCTATAAAAGGGAAGGCACAGAGCCCAAGCTTCTGCTCAGTGGTTATATCTAAATCTTTAAGGATGAACTCCATTGCAGCTCATGCTGCATCCATTCAAGGGACCACTGCTGGCTCCAGGGTTGGTTGGTGTTGCTGCAGATCATGATGGATGTGGAGGAGAAGGGCTGCAGGAGATCTGAACATGTACTTAGGCGGGGAGCAGCAATACCTACCCTGTCCCACTTGCTGAGTGACCTCTTTTTTCCTCCACAGACTATGTTCCTGCTACTCTGAGGCAGCCAAGAGATGAGGCAAAGGTAACATCTTGTGAATATAGACCCCGAGGTCCTGTTGGTGTTACAAATCTGCATTTATTGCACATTGAAAGGTGCTGGCATGCCTGACAAGCAGCATGGCCCTAGAAGTGTTTCAGGTTTTCATCATTCAGGAGCTTCTCCAAAGCATAACGACAGGGTTAGTGGCCAGCAGGTCATGAGGACCCAACCAGGGTGACTAGGGCTGCTTTTTGGGAGTTTTCCTCCAGGCGCATTCCCTGGTGGGCCTGGGGCTGTCAGGAAAGCCCTTGTACGACTCTTATCTTGGTTGACCTGCAGCCAGAGGGTGGACACACCTTGAATTTGGTCACCCGCGAGCCACAAGTTGGTAGCTAAGTGCTTGGTCTATTACTGCATTATCTCCTGGGACAAGCCCAGGGCTGCCAACCAGTTGCACATCCAACCGTAGCCTGAGTGGCACAACTGCTGAGCTGCCCTGAGGGAAGTATCACAGGCTGCACACATTAGCAGAGATGTCTCCCTGACCAGCAGCCAGCTGACACCCCGCAACTCAGATTTGACTCAGGCAACCAGTTTCCACATCCCCGTCCCCCTCCCGGCCCTCAGCAAGCCACACAAGCTCTGACATCCAGCTTACCACCCGCAGGAGGCCGAAGCAGCAGTCTCCAGCCCCCACATCCTCAAGGTGCATTACAAATACACAGTTGCCCTGCAAGTCAAGCCAAGCCTCTCCTACACGGAGCTCCTGGACCTGGTTTGCAAGAAACTGGAGCTCCAGCCCGAGCACACGCAGCTGAGGTGAGGCGCTGCCCGCTACAGGGAGCCACAGCCGTGTTTTCAGGGCTCCCACCCTTACCCCGCATCCTCTGCAAACCCAGGTACAAGCCTGCAGAGAGCCAAGAACTGGTGACCCTGAGCGCAAAGAACCTGGAGGCAGCTTGGAGCCAGAGCAAGGACAACTGTCTGACAGTCTGGTGCGACATCACAGAGGTCAGTGACAGCTAGCAGTGGCAGCCACCTCTTCTGCCTGCTCCTGGCAAAGAACCTAAGCAGACGTTGCTTTTGCTTTCCTTGCCGTGAGCACAGGCTTATGGCTTCCAAAACAAGCCAGCGAGCTCTTGAAAGGCAGAGGAGCAAAGAGTGGGAGAAGAGGAGAAGCAGAGGTTTTGGCTTCTCCTTTTTCTTTGTACCAGGGGAAGAGAAACAAGCTCTGCTTACCAGCTTATTTCCTGCCCTAGGGAGAGGGGGTTTTACTGGACAGCAAGCCAGAGGAGTCACCACAGGAGGCAATGCCAGAGGAGACGGGACCAACCCAAGTTGTAGCGCAGTACAATTACGAAGCCACCCAACCTGAAGACCTGGAGTTTCAGGCAGGAGATGTGATACTTGTTTTATCCAAAGGTAATTGTGCTCCTTCTGTGACAGGGGAAGGGAAGGATGTTGTGGGTTCCCAACACCTGCCGGGCAGGCTAAAAATTCTCAGGTATTTTGTCAAGACGCTGGACGCATGTTCTTCAGTGGAGCCTACAAGCTTCACTAGGGACTTTGATCTCTTTTCCCAAATCCTCCAGTCCTCCAAAGCAAACTGCTTCATGCTGGGGACTTACAGAGCAACAGCGTGGCTCAGGCAGTCTTCACTGACAGCAAAATTCTCCTCCTGCAAGTTGCAGATTGCCACCTTTAGATGGCAAGTAAGCTGCCCAGATTTCTGCCACGGGGCAGAATGCATTGAATGCACTGCACAAGAGAGGTTAGAAGAGAAGCCTGCAGAGATTGCACGAGGTAGCAGGTGGAAGCCAGGGGAAAGGACAACCTAAGAACACATATGAGAGCTGCGGTCCTTCACATCGCTAAAAGCTGTGTCACCAAGCTTCCAGTTTCCAGATTCACAGGGCAAATTTGCTTCATCCCCATGAAGGGAAAAACAAAAAAAAATCCAGCATACTGAGGTGTTTCCAGCCTCTGCTTTGCATGCTCCTGATGAAGGACAGGGTTTTCAACTTATCAGCCAATTCTCTGGAGCCACAAGACAAGCAGGACCTAAAGTCTGCAAGATGGCTTTCTACAAGTGCCTTCTTCCATGGCAACTGCCTTGTGCTATAGCGCAGGCAGAGCTCTTCCAGCTCTACCGTGGGCTTCCCACCCAAGTCTCAGCGTTACACACACTTCCTCCAACATATTTTCATCACACCCCTGTTTCTGCAACCCTCAGTTTCAAGACGGGAGTTGCACTTGAGCTGTGTTTAACTTTACTGATCACAGTTTATTTTTTAAAGAAGATGCCTCATTTTGGCCACCGTATCATGCCTTACATTAGGAATGAAGGCAGTTACATCCCAGAATGCTATTTCTCCCATTCCACTCACCTGGCACCCTCCTCTGGCTGGTTTTCTTTTTAAGGTTACAATCTTCGATTAGCCTCCTCGATACTCTTTAATATTAGTCTTTAGTGTTTCTATAAGAATTAAGGCTTAAATACAGACTAAATCTCAGCAAGATCCAGTATATGTTTTTGATTTATTGTGCATCAACAAAAGCTGCAGGTGAGCCCACACAGGGTGAAGAACAGGGTACAGACCCTGTACAAGGCATCTGTTTCCCTCCTCAGAAGGGCCTCTGAGTGAAATAAAGAAATTGTTTTAATGAGAAAAAAAGAAACTTTTTGAGATGCATCTTGAAGTATCTTGGAAAGGACAGTGCAAGGTTTCAGATCATTTCCTTGCTCTCCACAGTCTCTTTGCTTCCACCGTCTCGTGTTCAAGGCATTTTGCGAGCTCCTTGGTCTCTATTTTGATCTACTTTTCCCACTTTGGTTCAGCACTGTGTTCCTTCTTACCTTACAGCTTGACTCTCTACCTCGTTCCCCCTCAGCCCCTTTCCTCCACATTCCTCTCTCTAACATAGTTATTTAGCTGCAGAAAAACCTTAGCATGGTGATCTCTGGGCTGTCCGTAGTACATGGTAGGTTAATAATAACCTACGTGTAGTAGGTTATTATGCTCCTGTACATCCCTAGGGTGACAAAAATTGTGTCCATTTTATCTTCCAGTGAATGAAGACTGGTTAGAAGGCCAGTGCAATGGGAAGATTGGCATCTTCCCATCTGCTTTTGTTCAGAACTCTAACACTAAAGACTTGGAGATGTGATTTCAGAAGAGCTTAAAGTTGTGGACGTGGAAAGAAATTAAGAATTCATCTGTTGCAATTAAGAAGTTTCCATATTAATCATTGCATTTGAAAATTGATTTAAAATATTATTGCTACTTGTATTTAAAGCTTTATTTTTATTTTGCCTTTTTAATCAGTACCTGTTTTAGAGAACAATGCAAAAATTGCTAATTGTCTTCCCGTTAGGAATACATTCAGTCCTAAAAACTGTGCTTACTAAGAGACTTGCTAGCAATAGCTCTGTCCCACCTACCCTATCCTTAGCAAAGCTTTCATACAGACAAGCCAGCAGCTGGGAAAACCCACAAGAGGGTGGTGCCACTTGCATTTACAACCCTGCCAACAGATCCAGAAAAGGAACTGGCATTCAGGAAGCTGCAGACCAGGAAAGGCTGAACTTCCAACAGCATTTACTTCCTTAAAACATTACTGCCAAGCCCAAGAACTCAAACAAGAGATGCCGTGCAGCCTCGCCCTGCTCCAATTGGCAATTCACTTCAAAACCACGGTGACTTTAAAACCACCCACCAATAAAAATATACATTTTTTTTTTCCACCTCTGGGAGCCATATCTCAAAGCTTTTTCTCAGCAGTCAGAAGAGACAGTAACTTAGAAAGACAGTGCCTGGAGTCTCAGCAGGTCATACAGCAACAAAGTTGTCCCCTATAAAAAAGTGTACACAACTTCGATGCCCTCTACCTATCCAAGAGGTTTGCTCCCTCTACCCTTGGCACTACTTCCACACTATTTCACCTTCCCCAACAGCTGGTCCTTCGGGCAATTTAAAATTATCTACACTGCCCCATCCTCAAAATATACGAGCTGTAGATAGAGCCAGCCACCTACAGCATTGGGAGTGCTTTGCTTCAAAGAGGCCAAGGGCAGCAGTTTCCCCACTCTGGATCCTATCACGCAAGTTCTGGAGAACCCCACTATTCCAATAACCTACATCTCGTATTTATTTTTAAAGGAACTTACTCTGAAGAGTTGTTTGGATACAATAAACACCTGTCATTTTAAAAAAAAAAGAGCATTTCCATAGTTTTCTTTGACACATTTAGAAGCATACTGTTTAGAAACTGGCTGCAAACAGCCAACATCCTGATTTACAGGTAAGTCAATAGCAGAAGTATCTGTCTCCTCCAGCTCCATTACCTGTGCTCTATAGGTTCAAGTACTCCAGCCTGCAACTGAAGGAGAGCTTTGCAAGCTACTCCTGTACCTGGTTTTGGTTCCATACATAAAACGTATTGCACACAGGCAGCACAAAACCGCAATCCAATTAGCTGCACTGAGCCAAAACCAGAATATCTGTGATTTATTTAGTTTTCTTTCAAATAGAAAAAAAACAACCCCACAACTTCAAACCTTCTTCTGACTTATCCAGAACAGTAACACATTTTTAAAAGCCTGCAGCTGAGTTACACAGGAAATTAATGCAACACACAGACCCGGATGGAGAGAACATGGTTTAATTAAAGGCAAAGCTGATTTCAGCAGCTGCAGTTCTTGCACAGACAGACAAAAAACACAAAAAAAGCTTACGACACAAACCAGTTTCTGTTGGGGGCCCCTTCCCTCACTCCTCCAGGCGTCGGAGGGCAGGAGGGGAGTCCCAGCCAAGAGTCGGACGCATTCCCGAGGCCAGATGCTCATGCACAAGTGGAACGGTGCGGCTGGGACCCTGGAACTGCTGGGAGCGAGATGGCGAACCTGGTTAGCTCGTACAGGGTGCAAGAGTCAGTGACGGTTCAAACACTGGAATGTTGCAGCTGCCTGGGAACACAGCTCAATACACAAACCGGGAGGGGTGGAGAGAAGTACAGAGGGGTTTGGTTCATATTACCACTGGGTGGGAACTTCACTTTTTGGACTTTTCAAAGGAAATACAGCTTTGAAATGCAACAAAGAAAGTTTGATGTTGCTAAGGTGGAGATCACGGGGGAGCTGCTCATATCCCCAGAGGGGTATTGTGTCTCCTCCATCTTCCCTTTTTGTATTCTTTGGGGCTGCCCAGGCTCCAGTGTCACTTCGGCTCCTGCATGTGCTTTGCTCTGCAGCTGACTTCCAGCTCAGAGATCCTGAATCATCACACAAACCCCTACTGCTAACACAGCAAATGGACATTGAGATTGTTTCCATAACTTCCCTGGGAAACCTAACAAAAATGCTGTCCTTTTCTTAAACAAAGTTTCCAGTCTTCCTTCCCCCTAATAAATAGCAAATAAAACGTTTTCCTTTTCCCTTCCGCACCTTTTCATCTATGAACAGCACTATGCTTTCTTCCGTGTGTGGGTTACACACGTGTGTCCACGGCTGCCTTGAGTTTCATTCTGGAACTGAAAGTTTGGGGCTGCAGCTCGGGGCGGGAGGTACGGGGGGACGGGTTTCTGCAGAGCTGATGTGTGCCTGCGGGGGTGCATACACTCCGCACTGTCCAGGCTGACTGTAGGTTTTACCCAGTCCTGCTGGACCCCTGATTATTTTCTGTGAGATGTTGCACGTTGGTAATGAAACTACTAGCATCCAGCGAAGATGGGAGGATGGAGAGAGAAAGAAAAAAAAAACCAAACCAAAAACCATTGAAAGCTTTCTACCTACTTATTAAAATGAGTCAGGCTGTGAATGCACAGACTAGCCTGCCCTTTGTGGGGCTAGCCACTATGCTACAGTAAAATGTACAGGAATCAAACATTAATTTAAAACCCCATAGCAGTTAACTTGCTTGTCCAGCAGAGTGCTGCAATGCCCCGCGTCACCGATTATAGCTCAAACACCTACTGAAAGGAGGGCATTTCATGCTGGAGTCTCTAACCCACCCAGGGGCTAGCCAAAGCCTTTGGGTGAAGGGTGAAGTGGTGTCAAGTGCCAGACTCTCCTTCATGAAACTCCTTTGCCAGCCCAGGAGATAGAGCCCCACCTCGCCACCATCCACCTCTGACCGGAGCAGCAACTGGGGCTTTCATTGCTACACACTGACTACGAAGCACGTCTGTGTACGGAAGAATTCAGTGTGATCTTACTACTGAGATAGTAATAAAGATGTTTAGGAGTAATTTCAACTACATTCTCAGTCAGCAAAGCAATCATTAATGGATTCCTATTTTATCTCCCCAAAGAGAGGAAAAGGATTGAGAAGTTCTCATTGGCTTCTCCCATCTGCCCTTCATTCTCAGCTTTTACTTCCCATGTGGCTGGGGACATGCACTATGGAGAAGGTGAGAGGCGGTGATATCAGGTTACTGAGTGAGACAAACAGCAGTTCCTCTCTCCCTCCAGAGGGCCCAGGGATGGGAGAGTTCCTGATGTTGTTTTCTTGCACTGCAGTCGTTTTGTGCACACTCAGTGGGTTGGTGGAGCACTTACGCCCTCCTGACAGCAAGGAACAGAAGAGAGGGCTGCCACCTGCACAGGACTGTGTGGGCCAGTCCTGCAAACCCAACATGCCATGGTTTATGGAGCCTTCATTTGCAAGGGTTGCCACCTCTGTCTCAATGCGGCGGGTTCATGGAGCCTTGTCCGCGTTGCTGCTTCTGCTTCTGCTGCATTAACAGCTGCTCCAGGGCTGAGGGTCCAGGGTGCATCATGGAACTGGACCAGATGGACTAAAAACAAACAGCCAACACTAGCACCTCCTTGTGTTAGACAGCCCCCCTCTTACAGATGAGAAAGCGGAGAGAGTTTTCTGTATTCTCCCTCTTCTCTTTATCAGTCATACCTGGCTTATCATGAAAGTTACCCAGACTTCAAAGAGAGGCCTTCTAAAGAGAGGCTCCCTGGAAGCAGCTTATCCTCCTCCAGAATCCTCCTTACCATAAAAATTCATCCCACATTAATGATTACTAATTTTAGACTAGTCAAACCAAATGTTGTAATTTTTTTTTCCAGTTCTGCCAGCCTGGTCTCGTTCCACCAAATATTCTAGAACAGCAAGAACTGGAAAACTGTGACATTTTCCAGCACTGGTCACACCTCCCACATTGCTTGCGTAAGTGAATCTGCACAAAAAACCTTCGGTTTCTGACACTGAACTCTGACACTTGCAACAGGCTAACGCTCATCACCGGATCTTCTGGCCCCATAGACAAGCACCCAATTCTTGAGCACAGTGTCAGTCAAACATACCTTCAGGCTCTCCATAAGCACAGCTGAGGAGTCCTCCATAGCGGGAGGGCCTTGGGCTGCCCAGGTGCCACTGGGAGCACTGGACTGGTGCCAGCTGCTCTCTGAAGATGACGATGTTGCTGGGAGATAGTCCAGACCAAACCCTCCCATTGCTAAAATGGGAGAAAGACAAGTTCAAAGGAATGTAGCAAAACCACAGCAAAACAAATGCCATCAGCTGGCTTCGCGAAACCCTGGAACCCAGCACTTGCCTGGCTTATCTGTTTTCCAGCGGTCTGCGACTCTCCTGTCTCTGTTGTCTGGAGTCCCAATGGGTCCAAAGTTGGAGAAGGGAACAGAGTTGTGGTTATGAGTTGGAGGGGAGCTTGGCAAGCTGCTGGGGTTGGAGGAGTGAGGAGACTGGCTGGCTGGTGTCGAATGATCTGGTGATCACAAGGCAAGAGGAAAAAGGTCAACAGAAACAGCAAGGCTCCTGATTTTAAATTTCTTAGAGCTGCTGCAAATTCTGCCATCACCCAGTTTTCTCCAATGCTGAAGGTCAGTTTTTATTCCCTCCATTACACGAGCGTAATGCAAATTCCCAAGTTCTGAGTGAAAATTTTTGTGCGTGTACAAGAAGAGAATGCCTGTGTTTAATGCATACATGTGCTCACCAGAAAAAAAACAAAACCCAGTAAATCTCAAGAGGGCTGGCTATCCAAAGCGAGTCTTCCCCTTGTTTCTTGAAGAACTTTTCTCAAACTAAAAAAACACATATCTGTCTCCAAGCTTGACAAACCAATAAAATAAATAAAAAAAATAATAAAGTAACAGTAGACCTGGAGGAGTTTGCAAGTTTACAACTTCAACTCCCAGGTCTGTGAATGTTTTGCACTTCTTTGAGTCCTAAAGCAATTCAGACCAGAACTCAATACTGAGTGAAAGAGGAGAGCAAGCATGGAAAAGCCTATCTACAGGCAGGAAACAACGATGCCTGAAGACCACACAGCATAGTAGGGTGGCAGGAGACCATGAGGTCTCGAATGGAGAGGTGAAGGGAAAGAAAGCTGAAACCACGTGAGCCATAAATCCTGCTAGAATAAAAACACTTTGCAACTCCTTCCATTTCACCCACGGTTATTCCTGGTTGGTTGCAAAAGTCTCAGTGCAACCAAAAATCTCATTCAGTGCAGATGATATTTCAAATCCACTGATTTCTTAGATTCAACTAATTCCTCCCCTCACACTCTTCTGGATTTTTAGTGAGAATAAAATCATGACATAATAGTTGTGTTTTATGCCTTTAAGATAATTACTAAGGAAAAATCTGTTTGCTTTGTAGGCTCTTTGACAGTAAAAAAAAAACCAAAAACAAAACCAAAACCCCCAAAAACCAAAACACAAACCAAAACCCAAAAACACCGTCAATATTTTTCTCCACACTCTTCAGTCATACAGTTTCTTTCTCTTTCAGATATCTACATTATGAAATCCAGTTCTTCCTGCTTTTTCCAAAGAAGCAACACTGAAAGTATACAGATGATTGAGTTGAAGCCCTGCTCCCAAATGGTTGTCAGGAATCTAAGTCAAAGAGATTTCAGGATTTAACATCTCCTACAACTTCTATCCTGCTCAACTACTTCAATTCTTACACTATATTAATTACAGAATCCCCTCACATTTCTGAGGATATATAAAGAAAAACAAACAGAAACCTTCAGACACCTTGTCAAGCAGATTTTTCTTTTCATTTCCAGTTACATTTAACTTGCAGTAGCTTCAGAATTAACTCAAATCCTCTTAAATCACTAGACACTACCAGGATTACCTGAGCTGGCTGGAAGGGATGGAGACCACGGAGTCCCTTCAAAGAGAGAATATAATGAAGTCTCCTGATGGGCGACTGACGGGGTGACTTCTGTTTTTGTGCTGGTATTCATGTTTTTCCCATATACCTCATTGAACATGCTGTCAAAACGATATCTTTCCTGTAAAAAAATAAATAAATATGAATTTAAGAGTTTGGGTATTGGATTTATTTCAAACACTGAGACTGAACAAAGGAAACAATTATAGATCAAAATGTTTTCCTAACGCTTTTTTTACTCCCCAGCCCCCTTTTCTCTGAGCATTTTATTTAACATGAAGTCCATCCCATTCTGGATCAGAACAGATTTCTCCTGGTTGGACTGCAAAGCCTTCACAAAATCTTTAAATTACCAGTATACCAAAAAAAATTGTATCAAGACTGTGCTCAGTTCTCTGGATGAAGTGGTAATCCATTGCTCAGGAATAAAAACCTACACATAACAAGGCCTTGAGGCGCACCCTTTTCAGTCAACTCCACAATTCTACTAAGAGCAAGTGGCCCACGAACTCAGCAAGATTCAACAGTATGTCTGCAGAACTATAGCTTGGATGAATTTGGGAAGACAATTGATAAAGGCAAAGATAATCTTGCTGATACAGACTGAAACTAGACACCCATACAGATTTCTTTCAGGTTTTCCATTAGTTTGAACTGAAGGATATCCCCATATTTCTTCCATGTTACCTTGTTTAATGGCAAGCTCAAACAGCAATGGACTGCAGGCAAAGGTCCTCACTTACCTGATTTAGAGAAAAGCCACTGAGGGACAGGAAAGATGATGACTGAGACATCAGTTCTGATGGTTTTTCCAGCAGGGACTTCTTCAGAAACAAAAAAGGGAAAAAAAAGCAGTTAGCGTTCAGTGTAGTGAGTAGGAGGTAAGTATGCTATCAGCAACTGCCAAGGTTTTTTTGGTCACATTTAAAACCTTCCTTGTATTTTAGCTCCTGTAGCTTGGACACCAGAAAGAACAAACTAAGAAGTGCAGAAAATTCCCTACTAACTGTAATTAATATCTAAAAATTAACAATCCCAACAGCCAGAAGTCTCAGACAAACCCTACTGCCAGAACAGCTTTGCGAATTTTAAGTATAATCCTCTGTCTGATACATCTAGAGGGGAGATTCCTCCCAAAAAAACCCTATAGTTGTGTAGAATCTCATACAAATGAGACAGGATCTTTCCCAGTGATCAGAGGACTCCTTCAAAACATACGTAGACTCTTATATGTTGCTAATGACAGAATATTTTTCTGGTTTTGAGAGCATCCCTGCTGTATAGACATTCTCAGCCAGTAAGAGCAGCTAAGTGCTGTGATTTTTTAATTGGGTTAAACAGTCCAAGTTTCATTGAATGCTCTCTCATTTTCATTATAAGTGACTGTAGAGAGGAAGAAAAACACCCCAGTGTTTATCACATAGGTTCCAAAATTCCCCTGGGGTTCCATGTTAAGATAGTGTGGATCATTACTTCTCCATCATCTATGCCACCCCCTCTCACACAGTTGTTATTTCCAGCATAATATTTCTCAGCTCTCTCTTTGGTTCTTACAATGATTAAGCAGTGAAAAATAGTGTCTCTGAAACAAGCCTAGTTAGGGAAGAAATCGGATCAATTATCATTGATACAGAAGCCAAAGAAAAATGATAAAGCTCCACTGGTGGACAAACACCACCGAACTTAGAATCAGGATCACCAAGCCATAGAATTAGTGAAGTCATATGTAAAACTGTGTGTGATCCAAAATTAAAGCTGTAGTCCTGTTCCAAATAAAAGCCCTCTTACACTCATACCAGCTCAGCATGTCAGATGTTTTCAAGTTTATTGTTCAAACAACAAAAACCTGAACTAGCGTCCCTCTCTCTTTAACATGGTCTCAATATCTGGAATATCTTTGCTTTTATCCTGTAAACTCAAGACAAACAGCCTCATTTTCTTGGCAAGCAGCTCCTAGCTTGTTAGATTTTCAAAGTGACAACTCATTACTTTGAAAGCACGTTTTAAAAGGCAGACAAAATTCACACTCTGCATATCCACACAGCTTGCACAGAGAATTTCCTTCCATTTGTCAGCAGACAGAAACTGTAAGAGCTTCAAAGAAAGCTGCTGAAGAAGCAGCTATTAGTTTCTTAGCAAAAGTACCTAATGAGACAGAAATGGCTGTCTATTTTGCTAGTGGCTCCTTGGGATGGCACGTAAAATCGAGGAAAAGACTTAATCAGAGATTTCAAGTAGAGTCACAAATAACTTCTTTGTTACTGCTATTTCAAATTAGTAGCAGTATTTAATGAACATGCTTGTAGCCATACTAGAAAGGCATACTGCATTTTCAGAGGCAATTTACAAATTCAGCAGCTCAGAACCTCCAGCTAGTGAACTAGAAAGGCTTTAATACATAAACGTAGAAAAAAACCCGTCTGTCAAAAAATTACTGTATTTCTATAGGAGTTGCTGATTATTTAGCCAGTTGCTTGCAATTTTCTTCCAAAGCCATCTTGTTCTTTTACAATCTCTTCTGCATTTAGTAGGGCAGTTTCCCCTTGCCTTTATGTAATTTTTTATATGCAGATTATAATAAGCCACACTTCTGATGACTTTCTACAACTGAACTTTCCACTGTGCTCCCTCTCACCCTTATAACTAATCCCTTTACAACTGCAGAAGAGCGAGTGCATTAAACAATACATCAACATCTCTCCTGTGGACTGTACTTACAAAAAACCCCACTGTTTCAATTTCTGAACCAACTTGCTGGCCCGGATTTGGCCCAAGAGCTATATACTGAGGGCCTTCAGCCGGTCTGGTTCTTGTGCTAGGTCAAGGGTGAGGCAGGGAATTGGACAGGAGGGATGGGGGAGAGAAAGGAATTTCATATTTCTTATAAAATTTCACAGAAGAAAGAGATGCCAGTTAGAGTGAGAAGCAGCAGTATTACATCAAATACATACAAAGAGGCTTCGTCCAGGAAGAGAGGCGAGAGGCCCCAGCAGAGCTGGGTAAAGATCAGGAGGATTAGAGAAAATCAGCTCTTCCTCCTCCTCCAAGGCAGCTAGACTCTTTAACAGGTCCGGAGGAAGCAGAGGGGAGCTCTTGGGGTCCTAGTGACAGAAATGAGCACAGTGAGACAACAGAAGGCAGAAAGGGGAACAGCAAGAGGCAGCTAGGAGAGGCTAAACCACAGCAGGATGAGAGAAAACAGCAAGAGAAAGGCAGAAGACGGCATGCAGAAGTGCAAGGTGAGAACATGGTGCAGCAGAAGTGTGTGAAGGTACACAGAGAGAAAATGCTGAGCAGAAAATAAAACTAACCATGTGGTCTAGTATGTCCTGGAAGGAGCACTGCATCATCAAAATGATGGGCAACTAGTTTTAATTAGCATGTGGATCCCATTGCAACCCATGCCAAATACTGAACCTGTTTTCACTTTCAAGGACAAGGAACACGAAATCTTACAACTATTCTTCTACAGCTGACCTGTGAGTAATTTAGGTTTCAAGTAGAATCGCACTTGCATCTTCTTCCCTCCACTATTTCTGAGAGTTTAAATCCCATGAGACTTATTTCCACTGCTAATGGCTGCTACAACAACATCCAGCTGCCCAGACCGCTGGACAAAAAAACCCTGCAAAGTGCGGGTCAAACTTGACATCTGGAATTTTGTGAGGGATGCTTAAGACACAAGCATCACAGGCACAGCTTCTGTCTGTACTGCACTGTGCTTGCAACACAGCAAGGTTTCCCTTTTAGGGATAAGAACAAGGCTTTGACCTTGTCTCCATCTATAAACCACAGCCTGATACCAGGGTAGAGGCAGACTCCTGTGTATTGTCTGGCTTTTCTCTCTGAAGGATTAGACAAGTGATCTCAGCTGACCTTCTGGAAATCCTGAGTGCATTTACAAAGTTGTATCTAACCAAAGGCTTAAAGAGGCCTCTGTTTAATTTTCCCTATAAACATCACCAAAAGCACTTGCAGACAACTCCACGACTATTAATAAATAACAAAGATTGCAGGTTTTCTAAATAGCAACGCAAAGCACAACTGCATGAACAGAAGCAAAGTATTCGAGTAGTGCAACCAAGAGCTAAGCGAGTTTTCAGCTCTCTCATTGCATGGTGGGATTTGCAGGGGAAAAAAAAAAAATCCAAAACAAGACTGCTCCTACCATCTTCGATTTCGTCTCAATCTGACTACTTCAGCCTCCACCGTTCAACACACTCAAGATATTATGTGGGTGTTAAGAGTTCATCTAAAGGGTAATAATTCAACTGCAATTATCTAGATGACTTTTATGGTTTTTACCAGTTGCCACATAAGAATTTTCTCCAAAACTATCAGCTGCCATGTTTCTTGACCTGACAGACACAGTGCAGAGATCAATGTCACATCTACACTGAACAAGACTCAAAACTACTTGAAACCAAATCTTCAAGAGCCGGATCCCACACACAGCCAACTAACACGGAGAATTCATCACTGTTCGCTGGAATCCCATTTACTGATACCCTGCTCCCTGCTAAATAAGCTCACATTGACCCGCTTGGGGCTACAGGGCATTTCTGAAAGGGGAAAATTCCTAGAGTTATCAGGAATATCAGAGCCCCACTGGTTTTCACCACTTACAGCATGGATCTTTACCTCAAAGGTCATCCTGGAGACAGCATCCTGCTCTGGGCGGAAGACTCCTTGCCGTTTTCCCCTGCGGTCCATGTTAGACTGCTGTGCCATCACCCTATTGTCAGCCATGCCATAGGAAGAGTCCCAGTAATATTCTGGCACCTTGACTTCTGAGGGGTTTTGGTTATATGGCTCCATTGGGAAAGGCTTCATTTTTTTCTCCAAAGGTTGCTGTTGCATCACAGGAGGCTGTAATGACTGTTCAAATAATTTTAGAGGGTCCTGGGCCTGCAGGTAATAGGACTGCTTTACGGGCATGATCTTCCCCAGTGAGCCCTGGACTTGAGGCGGGTTCCAGAGCTGCTTTGATGAGTCTGTCTGTGGATACTGAGGCAGACACACATGATTTCATCAGTAGGTATGAACAATTAATATTAACTGAATGCCTAACTCTATTCAAATTGTCAATCTGGCTCACTTATTATAGACATTTCCACACGATTTGCTATGTTATTCACCAAAATGCACAGTCTCAATAGGCATCTAATACTCCCTAGTCAAGCTTGATGCCAACAGCCAAGTATAATCCTTACTCTAATCCAGTACCTTATAAACACCTTTACTAAGGTACTCAGCCAGCAGTTTGCTGCCCAGAATAGCAGGAGGGTCTCACCATTGAGTCCAGACATGCCAGAAGGGAGATTTCTCCAGCACAATGTAAGCATAAAACTAAGAGCTGTGAGGGAACTGACACTGCAACCCAGTTAGCCAAAAGGAGGGTGCGGGTGAAGGTTCAGACTCAGTCTTCATTACTCACACAAGAAAACAAGAAAGGCCTAAGGCAGAAATACCTGGTCAGAAATATCACTTTCATATCTTGCCTATAAACAGAAACACACAGAAAACAATGACCACCTTCTCATTCCAGTAGGTACCTTCCTCTCAGTTACAGAATCATCCATTCATACTCGCTGAACTTCAGCTCTTTTTCAAATTTGCCCAGAAGTTCACAGATCAAAATTCCACACCGTCTTTAATGACGGTTTTGAAAAGGTAATCCAGGAACATAAGTCTTGAACGTTGCCATCTATTTTTAAACTAAGCTTAGGGCATCACATCAGTCAAGTTTACCTGCTGGAATCCGGAGTGGTGTGGCGGGCTCTTCCCCAGGCCCTGGACAGCTTTTGTAGGGGACTGTTGCTGCTGCTGCTGGGCCAGAGCTTGGACCTGTAACTGGCCAGCGGACTGTGCTGTTGCCTGAGCTGGTAAAGATGAGAGGGGTTGCTGGGAAGGAGGTGGCGTTTGCTGAGGTCCCTGGGTCATTGGCCCTGGTCCAGAGGGCCGTTGCTGGCTGTAAGGAATGTGGGACTGTTTCCCACCTTGCACCTGGTTTCCTGCAGGCGAGTGAGCTGTGGGCTGGAGGAAGGTTCCTGGGACAGAAACACTACCTGGGAAGGTGTACCCCGTGCTCATGGAGAAAGCCACAGGAGGGGGGACAACATAGGTTGGAGGTGGAAACCCTGGAAGAGATAAAAATGTACCTTTAAATGCAATTTGGCAGAGCAGATAGCTCTGAAAAAAACATTTAGTGGTCAGGGGTTTTTCTTCCCGTTTTTCTTGTTTAGACCATGAGGACAGGGAATACCAAGTACAATTTGCATAGGTGCACGATAATGTCCTTTCTTACCCCTGCAAGGGGATTCAGAGTTTGTTCTTGAGTGTTCTTGCAATATTCCAGTCACTGATAAGTCAGCCAGGGCGAAATCTGGGAGAGCTGCAAGTTTCCCACCTCAATTTCCCTTCCCCCCGCCCCTTACCTTTTTCCTTCACCATTCGGGAGGGTTTGATGCTTTAACCCCAAGTTTCCACCCCTTCAAACACACACATTTTCAGGGACTAAACTGCTGGAGCAATGGACAGAACCAATCGATAAGTCTACTGCCTCCTCTCAGAGGCTCACCAGTCTCAAGATCAATTTAGATGGAGACAGAGAGTAAGCAAACAAATCCTCATATCCACAAGATCAATTTCTTTCCTGTAGTTCACACTGAAAAGCTACATTTGGAAGGCAAGCTTTAATTCTGTGCCTCACAGGCCAGATTTTATGCTGACTTTGGGACAGGGAAGATGTCTCTGTCTTATATTGAGCAACTACACGTAACAGCTGCAGGGAAGATCCAGCTTCCAGCTATTTTGTCAGCAAACATGGACAGCAAGGTACAACAGGAACACTCCACAATAAAATGGGAACATGCAACACGGCAACAACAGCAAATAAGATGACACAAATTACAGCTTGAAACATGAGCACTACTACAAAAGAAACTGAGCTTTAAAGAAGAAAGCAGGGTGATTGATCTTTTGTAATGGAGTCCTATGCAGAGAGAACACTTCCTCCCCAGCTAGCAGAACTCTATGTCATGTTTTGACTAACTACAGAAACAACCTACTGTGAAGTTCCTTGATCTCGCACCCGCTAACCAAGAAGGAAGGCGACAGATCTCATGACAGACCTTGATTCCAAAGCAAAAGGAATCTTACTTATCTCATTTCAGTTCTGCTATGCCCCTTCTTCGTTAGCTTGTAAGATTCTCAACATGAGAACACATGTGCATTAAAACAGCTCCCACCTGTCACAACCACTATTACAGGATTTTCTTTGCAGTCAATAGTAAATCACACTTCAAAAGAATGACGCAAATTACCTGGCCGGCTAGGAAGGGGAGGGAAGGCTCCTGGGTGATGAATGGGGATGAACTGAGAACTGCTGGCCTGACTTGGAGTCTGAGTTACAGGTGTTTTCCTGGCTTCAGATACTGGAGTCTTCCTCATCTCCGTCTGGGATTTCACCTAATGTAGAAGAAAGTAAAAAGAAATTAGATAACTCTTCCTGTAATCACCCACGTCATGTCAAGCCAAAAAATGAACTCCCAGATTGTCTGAGAGATTATTTTATTTTCCCTAAGTAATTGGGAGAGGTTTGGAACACAGGAACCCTGTTCCCTCCTCACTGACCTCAGGCACTCCTTGCCTCGCAAAAGCACTCTAAGGATATCTACCCAGAAGACTGCAACAGGTTCCTTCTCTAACGAGAGGGTGGAAAGCAGACATAATAATATCCTCAAACCATACAAAGAACTTACCATGCTGCTCACCTACAGTGCCTTAAAAACAAGAAGTGTAGATACTATTATGCTTCTCCCAGGGCACTGCCTCAACCTAACTCATGCTACTTACCTGCAGCACCTCAAAGAACAAACACTACCATGCTCTTCCTAAGGAACTCTCTCAGCCTAATCCATACAGTGATGTATATGCACAAACTCCTGCATAATACAAAATTCTTTTGACCAAGTGCACACAAGACAAATATCAGAAGTGCTTAACCTCTTTCAGTTTACTGTGTAACTGCTGTATGTTCTGTTAAAAGAGCTGCACCAGTTAAAGGCAGAGAGAAGAATGTAATGTAATGTTTACCTGATTCTGAGTCTGCTGCGGTCTGGGTCTTCCTGGAGAGGAAGACAGAGGGGAAGACTACTTTCCCTTTCTGTTCAGCTCGGCAGAACTGCCTGGAATGCAAGATGGAGCAGGCAGGAAAAAGACAGCAAGCAAGGAACCCGGGCAATACAGAAAGGGCCCAGGAGCAGACCTGACGCCAAGCCTCAAAGGTGATTGAAAGAAAGGGGTTTTATCAGGGACCAAATAAAAAAAATCCAAACCAAACCAAACCTGTGTGGGGTTTATTTCAACATTTAGTGCTGCTGAGTTGAAAGGAGTTAGAGGGCAAGGTCTTTGCTGCCAAAATGCAGTGGTAAAGGGCTAGATGCATTCAAATGCTTTCTTGACTTCTTTTTCAAATAAATCTGAATTTCCCCATTTAGAAATTGTGGGAGCGTAATTTATTTTTTGTGTTTAATTAAAAAAGTAGATTGTAAGACTGGGAGGTTTGGGTGTATTTTTGGTCTCCCACTAGAAAAAGTCAGGAGGGAACTCCCCCTCCAAGTTCTGGCTGATGCTAAGCACCATGAATGATGCAGCCCCTGCTCATGCCGCATCTATTCACTGCCCACCTTTGCCCTTCATCACATTCTGTATATTCAACTTACATTGTGCTGTCCCTTTTTTCTCCACATGAGCCAAACATTTTTATAACCCATACTGAGATCTATGCATTCTTTTATAGCAATGTTGGAAAATTCAAAGACACTCTTCCTGCCATGGGATTTCAAAACATGAGGTCTAATCCATCGCAAACTCAAAGCTGCTATAACACATTTCCAAAGGTGGCTTCCAAAAGATCCCCACATGATTTACAGTTAACTTTTAAAAGCTAAATACCCAAAATCGATTAATCAAGACAGACAAATTTCAGTTGCTTCTCTGTTTCTACTTGACCTCACCTGAAAAGTGTCAATACTACCATTTACTCCCCCAGTAGTCCTGAGGGTTCCTACACAGCACTTGAGAAGCACCATTTCATCACAATGACCTCTTAAGAGAAAGTTACACCTTGAAAGTCTGCATTAAACCTTCCTCAGCACCTAACATTATTTTCCCTAGAGAGGAGAGATTCAGCCTATGTTACACTTTCATGATCCCATCTGAGAGTGCAAGTTTTCCACTTATCCACAAACCAGGACTAATTACTTTTGTATAACATTCTGAACATTTTTGCTAAGTAGGAACTGCAACATTTGTAGCATTTAGCCTTTTGAAGGCAATGAACTATTAAGGAGATAAAGGTTGAAATTTCCAGGAAAAACAAAGCAGAGCACTAACAGACCACCAATTGGTACAAAACTTACACTGGTTTCTCCGTGGGGGGAAGCAAATGCTCCTCATATTCTAGAGGTCTGGATAAATAAGTCCACCAAACTATATATAACAAAAGGCATTTAATTGGAGTAGTTGCCATAACAAATACAGCTGATGGAACTAAAGAGTCAAAATTAATTTCTAGTCAACAAGAGATGAAGAGGGACCAACAACATTAGAACGGATTCCGCTACAGCTGGGATTGAAATAAGTTTTTCCTGGGTTTGTTATCTCCTAAGACTAAGACAAGCAAAATTCTGATAAATCAGCTGGGTTAAAATTAAAATACCTTCCCTATCCAAAAATCTACACATACTTCTCAGAAGTGGTTTTATCAGCCTCAAGTCCTTGTTTTGCAAGACGGGCACAAACACCTAAACTGGGAGTTGTGCTCAGGCCTGCAACGACATTCCAGATGTGTTCAACAAATAAAAAAGAAACCTGCTACTCTAACCAACCTACTATGTTGGTTTTCAGATACCAGAATCTTGTTCAGTGACTTACAAACAATTGCCACATAATTTCTGTAAACTATTCCCCTCTATCAATCTTGCTGGAACCCCCTGCAAAACCAACTGAGTAACACTGCCAGTTCACCTTCCATTTCATAACAATGCTGTTTAATAGCAAATAATCAGGAGGAGAACAAGAAGAATGATCCAAGGGTCCTAAAAACAAGCTGAAACGACTGAAAGAGCTGGTTTGTCTAGCCTAGGGAGAACCAGACCTCAATTACCCAGGCCTTCAGAGCAGTTGCAAAGAAGAAGACAAGTTATTCTGCAGACCTGTCCTGGGAAGCAGTAATAGGATCACACAGAGGGAAGTGAGATGAAATGCATTAGGAAATAATTTCCACTTGCAAGAATGGTGAAGAACTGACACGGTTTCTCTAGGGAGATAACAGAGTCTCCATCACTATCATTAAATGCCTCCAGACGCCATCAGGGAATGACTGAGATGCAGCCAAACTATCCAGGTAAAGATCAGATCAACCCCGAAACTCTACACCCTTATTTACTGCAACTCAATGGAAGTCTGACCAGTAAATTCACTGTCTACTTACGAGGTCAGCATGTAACATAATGCTCACAGAAAGAGGGCAAAAGAGCATACCTCAAATACATGACTGAGAAAAGAGCAGCTGATATGAAAATCAACAGTTTTGAGCAAGTGCCTGAGCACAGAATTGTGGTTTAAGTGCAGTGTGGCTTTCCATATTTCCAGAGGACCACCTGACTGCACACACAGTACAGATGATCTTACTCCGCATAAACAACTGGGTGCTTTTGTGATGTGTTTAATTTACTGAATGGGCACAAGTCAACTGAACCAAAATGCAGAGTACCCAGTTCCTTCACAACAGACCAAGAGCACGACTAAGACCTGGCTACGTGAACTGCCTTGGTAGCCTGAATGATTTGTGGAACAACAGGTAGAAGTCTGTTTTTTAAGGTAGTTAACCTTTTGTTGCCTCCTGCCTTATCCTCCCCAACAAAATCAGACAGCATCAAGGAAAAGGGCAGAGACCCAAACACCACAAATACCTGGTCTTTGAAATAGATGTTTTTCTATCTTTTTTTGTGCATTAGCTGTACCTGCAGGGCCCACAGTGAGACCTCGACTCTACTGTAGTCTCTACAAGCAGCAACAGACCTGACGCAAGCATTGTACTGCCTGAGATGCAGTATCCCTTTGATCTAAAGGCTTACCTGAACTGCCACGTTCTGCTTTCCTGCTTCCTGCATCTTATCCAAGCCGCACTTCTTCGTCTCATTCTTTCTTTTATTGTTATCCTTCTTTCCATCATTCTTATTGGCTACTATTCCTTTGCTATAGTCCCGTGTTTCCCTACCTACATCTTTAGGGGGATAAATTCGCCCTTGCTCTCTGTTAATTTCCCGTGGCTTGATGTTCTCTTTGAATGTGACCATCGGTTTTTCTCCGGCATCACAGTTGTTCAGGCTTCTGCCAGAGGACAGAACTGACTTGAGTCCAGGGCTCCCATCTGTAGATAGTGGCTCTGCAACGCACGTTTCCTGCAAGGCGAGACTCTCTTTGGCTTCACTAGGGTCCTCTAGTAATAATTCTGGGATTTCCGTCAAAAACAACAGCTTTCCTACCTCATTTTCACACTGAATCAACCTGAAAAAGACAGAAAGGAACTGAAAAACAAGTAGGAATAGTTTTTCACAGGGTAACCCACTTCCCCAAATTATAAAAGCAGGAAGTCAGCCTATGCACTACGCATCTCTTCACCCCAGCAACAAGATGATGTTACATCACATCTCCCAGCTAAGGGCATTCTCTAGCATGACGTACACTCACATGCTAACACTCTTGTTACCACTTCAAATACTGTTTCTACTTTGCTGTGCTGCAGCATCACTAAAACGGACTCAAACATGATGCTTTACTCCCAATACATTCATTATCGTAATTTGTCTATGAAGCAATGGCATGCTGACCCACAGAACATGTTATCAGTGCTGTCAGCATCTTGCATTCACATTATAGCTAATTGCTGTGTCAAACAGTGAGAAAAATAAAGCTCAACTGTGGCACCTGCATTACCTAATCTTACAGCAGCAACTGAAATGCACAGATGCTACTTGCAATTACCTCGGCTGGTTGTCAGCAATCCATTTGCCTGTGAAAATCAGACGCTGTTGCCGTATCCGACGTTGTTGCCCTTCCTTATCTCCTGTAATTGCCTGGTGGCCTTTGGAAAAATCCAAGTTCCTAGTATTGACATAGGAGTGGGGATGATATTAATTAGACAGTTAGCCTCTGCAACAGCATATTCTTTAGAGACACAACTGGGTCAGCATTACTCTATTATAAGCTGTGAAATTTCACCAGATCCTATTCAACACATGACAGTTATGGACGTCTGATTTACAGATGCAATTCTTCTGCCAAGATACACCTACATTAAAGAGGTGCCTTTTTTTTGAACAAAAAGGCAAAAGCTCATCTGTGTAATAACCAAAAGTCACAAAAATAGTAGTTGAGTGAATGCATCTAATATTGTCAACATTTGTGCATGATGTCAGGTACAGGGACACAGTAAAAACCAGTATAAAAACCAGCACAGTAAAACCACATCAAACACTTTTCATGTAAAAGTATTCCTTTCCTCACTATTTAATTTCTTCTTTCAGTTTACAGAAGAAAACCAAAAAAGTCATAAGCAATATTATAAGCTTATTACTTTCCCCAGAGTTTTACTGAAGAAGACTCAAGTCCTGCACTGCCAGTTCTTCTGCAAAGATACCTACATCAATCCATACATTAGTAAGTACTCATAAATAAGATATTGTAGGGAACAGGTCAACGTCTATCAGCTTAGTGACATCAGCAAGAGCAGAGTTTCTTCAGCCGTCACCCACCTGAACGAGGGCCTCAGAGCCAAGAATCCCTGCAACTCAAATTCTTCTGGAAGGGGGGTTGCTGTTGAATAGATGGTAAACAGCATAAGGAAAGCATGCATGCATTAAGTACAGTATTTTAAGTAGATACCTCAGCAAGGTTGCTATACATAGTAAAGCAGTTTATTTACATGCTCAATTGTACCGATCCACCCTGCAATCTGAGGAGCTTGGGAATGATAAAGTAGAGCAAAGTCTACTCATCATGAGAAAGCAGTATTTGCAAAGTATTCGTATGCACTAATACTAGAAAACAACTTGTTCCCTATTTGCTCTTCAACTACAATTCCCCACAATGTCAGAAAAAACTCCACGCACCATTCTCAGTTCCTTATAGCACAGACAAGAAGCATCCTTACCATTATTATTGGATAGATCTTCTTCATGAGGCTGGAAGCTGTTTAGAAGAGAAATCAGCCAGGGCCATATGCTACAAATCAGAAAACAGACAAACTAAGTGAAAACTACAGAACATGGAATCTGTTCAGCTTACCAAGAAAACATCGAACTCTATCACACAGTCACAGCTTCCATTAATCCTCTGATTCCCAAGAAAAAGTAAAGTTTCTCAAGTGTCAGGGAAAAGACCACTTTTTTGGAAAAAGAAAAAAAAAAAGAGTATTTTTAAAAGCCAACCTAAAGTTAACAGGGAAGCCAGGTTCTCACAGCACAGTGTTCATTATCCAGCACGTCAGAAAGCCTGCTATGAATTTAACTAGACAAACCTATCACAGGAGCAAGTGTTCAGAGCTCCTGTTTGCAATTCATGTTTTCCAGTCCAAAGCTGACTGCTCTAAAGATGGTAGATTAATCAGTTGGGAAGCAAAATAATTTATCACAATACCACTGTGCAGAAGTATTTCTGCTCTGTGAACATTAACACCGTACTGTAGCACTGAAACAGTTACCAAGAAGGTCTAATGGTTGCACTGAGTAAGACCATTAAACTAGAGGTTACCTGGCAGTCTCCCTGCCTTGCACTGGCAATATCAGTACAAGCAACAACTGGAAATTCTTGACAAAGGCCCTGCAGCAATTAGTTTAAAAATCACAACGATCACTGCATACATAGGTGGTTAATATTTAACTGCCACCAACAGCCTGCTTTCTCTTATTTTTTAAAAGCTCCAACCCAAAAGTCTAAGCATCCTGCTTCTACTTCAGTGACAGGCACAAAGTCCTTGGAGGCAATAGGCAAACTATTTTAAAGCGTCCACTGTGCTTCATGTTAGTGAAATGAGTCTCCATCCTCCCTCAGCAAGGTTTTCAGCCGTCATCCAGCACCTGGATTGTGGAATGAAGTGTGCACCCAAAAGCCTGAGGTCAGCCACTTCCCTGCACCGCTGCAGGGACTGGAAACGTTATATTTATGCTTATACTCTACACTAAACTAAGCTCCTTCCCATGACTGACAAGGACCAGGAGGAAAAAAGGGAGAGTTCAAGCCTGTTGCTACCTACAGTAAACTGCAATTTTCCCATACAACACTTGAAATAATGAGATTTTATAACAAGAAATCTCTGAAGAGTGATGTAGTGCCACGTGTAAAAACCTAGACCTCATGTGGCTTCCACAGGGCAGGTTTGGAAAACTCATTTCCAAAGAACACACAGTAGTATTGATATAGTAATTTCTGTGCTCAGTTCTTGCCTTCAGATTCATCTACTTTCCTAGGTAAACACATTTCCTTCCTATTTCGAATGCTTGTTCCGTTTGGGGTAGGATTCATTATCCACAGAAAAATGATAAGCATAGAGTGGGAACAACTGATATTTTAAAAAGAAATAAGAATTACTTCTTGAACCAAGAGCACAATTAAGTATGAATTCAGAGTAAGGAAGATTTTTTCAATATAAAACAGACATCAGATTATTAAACAGAGGCAAATAAAGGTGTGTACGTGGATGTGTTTGTGTAGTCTGCAAAGAATGACTTTTATGAGGATCTTCCAATAGAAATAAAAAGAAAACTCTCATCTTACAAATAATGGGGAAGGTGGACAGTCATCTCAACTTTTTAGAGACAACAAATGTAATGGCTACTAATGTCAATTTTGACAAATCTTAGTGATACTTAGCTTTCTTTTCAAGTTCACCTGTGCAATTTACAGCTGTTTGCTGCCCACTTCACAACTCCTTTCTACGAGTACCTGAAAACCTCATGCTATCACACCACAGATTTAAAAATGAGGCATGTTCTTTAAAGAGAACCTGATAGCTTTATGGTCAAAAGGACCTACTGTGGCTAACTCAAAATATACATTCACACCTGAAGATTCATTTTGATACTCCATAAAGTACTGCCTCCATCTCCTCTCTGCAAGGACTACTTTATATCAAGTAGTATCTTCCCTATTAAAATACTGGTATAAAGTCTTCCTTCAGAACATGCATACAGAAATACTTATTACTGTCTCAAAACAACATGAACTCTTATTTTCCTTAATCTTGCCTTCAGGAACTCTGAAATTGAAGTTCTCAAAGCTACAGGGCTTTAAGTTTTGCACACATTTGAGCGAATCTTACTATTTATTTAGCAAACCCAGGTCATATGGACCCCTGCTTCCCACACATCAATGTACAGAAAATGGAAGCCTTCGCAGGAATATCATCTTACCGCACACACTACCAAGCGAGAGCTGAAACCACTGTGGCACATCACACAAGATCAGCTAAGCAAGCCGTTTTCACACTGTTTTCCTTATAGTGGCCATTCTTGGGAAAGTACTCAACCAACTATGTCAGTAACAGTCAGATGTTTTATTGAATTGGTATAATTCATGAAAAGTTAACAGGCTATGAAAAAGTTGGCGAGTTTTGAACTATTTAAGCCTAAATTTATGAGATTAGAGGGAGAAGTGAAAAATCAGAGCAACAGTCCAGAACAGTAATGCCTATGCCAACAGTTAAAGACCACCTCTACTAAATTCAATTTAATTCCTGGATGATAAGCCAGGAAAACTGGATTCCAGCACTGCCCAAGAGATGGCTTAATGTATGAAATTAAGGCAAATATTCTCCTGCCACCTGCCTCAACAGATCTGAGAAATCATTACAATAGACTAAGGTTACACTCAGTAGTTATGCTCAGGCCAGGCATTATACAGTAGATCCCTCTGATCTTAAAAGAAAAAAGTTACATGCAAACCTAAAGCACATTAAAACAGTGAATTTGCTCATATAGCCCACAAGTTTCACATTTTTTTTTATGAACTTTTTGTAGCACATAGGCTATCATTTTGATGTCTGTAGTAACAAGTTATATGATCACTTTTCCCATTACTAATTTGTGTATTGTCAGTTATTATTACTTCATGCAATTAAATGTATCAAGAGAAAGATTAACACTCACTACCGTCTTTCATCAACCACTGCCTCCTGGAAAACACTGGGCCTAAGTTTCAGCCAGTCCATTGAAACCTTCACAGCTGGGAGAGGATATGCAGCCCCAGAGTCCTCCTGGTAGTCATTTTGTAAAGGACACTTGCACAGAACTCCAAGAAAGGACACTAGAAACAGAGCAGGAAAAAAGCAAAACAAAACAATGCGAGAATGACACTTTAAATTTGACCAAAGAACCTAATCAAACAAATACAACCCATAAAACCTAATTTTTAAGAGCTAGTTCTTTAGAACAAAGCAGCACAATTATTTAATGTTAAAAAAAATCCACCAGCAGATCAGAACATCTTTTTTTCGATAGTTTTCTACCAGGTCGCAGAATCTTGGTGTGTTCCCCCCGCCCCCCCTCCCCCTTTAAGTGTAATGGCAAATCATTTTGGTAAGTTAACAGAATCCAGCGAGACAAGCCCATTACAAAAACATTAATTCATTTATTTATGAAAAAATTATCAACTCAACTATCTATCTACATTTTATCTACTTTCCCAAGTCAGCTGGCACAGGCATCCACTGCCGCTAGCTCTGCGGGCAGGCACCCAGCTCAGACCCATCAGGGCACAAAGCTGAAAAACAGTAACCACACCAGGGTAACCGTGTGCTTTCAGAATCAACTCCAAGCTGAGATCTGGAGAAATTCAGCTATTCAGAAATTTAGGTGTTTACAAACAAGGCCAAGCTGATCATGGGCCAGATGCAGAGTTCTGTAAGGCTTCAAACAGAGTAAGTCCAGGGCACATAAATCCAGCGTTAGTCAGCACTGCCAGACATAAACAATCCTGCACAACCATCTCCTCTCTTAACTTTCTCCCATAATGTCCCTTTTCTCATCACTTATCTCACATAACCATTAAACTAGATGATGGCAGCAAATTACTAATGGATTCCACATAAAAATTAAAAAGAAATTAAAAAAAGAAATTAGTTTTCAAACTTACTGAAGAGAGCCAGTAACTGTGTCCAGCAGAGCTGCTCATCCTGGCTGTAGCTGTGCTGCTCTGTTTCATTGCTGAAGTCTCGCAGGTGATGTAGTTGAAACAGATTGATAACAGTAATATGTACTAACTGTTGAGAATTGAAGGCCTTTTGGAATAACAACCTCTGCAACAAACACACGTAGAATTTTCATATGGTAAAACACACACTTGAAAGGATTAGTACTTGCTACTTCACTGCATGACTAATGCTTCTGCCCTTAAGGCAACATTCATTCTAGATTTTATTTTCAGGTCATCCCTATTAGCACAGCACTGGGCTTCCCAGGAGGACATGGGCAGATGCCCGCTGTTAAGCCCAAGGTTTTTGCTCATACAGCAACTCATACGCAAAACAAATCAACACTCCTTTGGATACGGTGCTCTTTGCGTCCAAGCGTGACTTGAATGTGCGATGACAGCGTTGCAACGCAACTACAAAAATTACAGAGATGAATATCCACTGTATTTTTAAGTCTTTCAAAGAAACAGCATGAAGAAGGTGACATTTTAAAAAAAATACCCCAGGAAAATTTAACTACTGTGTGGTTATGTATTAAAGACTAATTCCACATCTGACTTCATGGGTCATGGAATGCCATGATGGACTAAAATAGCACAAGCTATTTACAAACGCATTTCAGTAACTATGCTGTAAAAGACACCTTTCTCAGAAGAGGAAAAGAAACTTTAATGCTTTTTTTGCAGCGCTGTGAAAAAAGGAAATATCCTAAACCACAACCAACTTCTCTTCAGACAAAACAGTCAGGGAAGGCTAGTGAATTAACCAGCGTAAGCATCAGGAAAGGGTTTGAGCTTGATTTTTAGCTAAGGGCATACAGCACTCTACAGCCATCAACTCAGACTGGCAGAGCTGTCAACAGCAGAATCATTGGGCTGGCTGAACACTCCGAACCCTACGACTGCTCTCCTCATTCAGACACAGAATGAGACACACAGTTGAAGTGATTACCCACCATACAGCCAATTTCACATCCACGTTCAACCCATTTAGATCAGAAGAGTTGCTCTCTAGTAAATTAAGCCTTACGTTGTGTAAAATAAACCAAAAAAGTAATCTAAGTAACAAAGTGGGGCTCAATGAGCTCTCTTAAGACCTTGGATAAGCTCAGAAAAATAAGACTGTTCCACACGCCTGAGTAAGACTCATAATTATCGATTATAAGCATTGTGGAAAAAGCAGTACTTGTTCAACACCCAACATCACACACAAAAAGAGAGATACAATTATTTAATTTCAAAACAGTCTTCAAGCAGTTCACATTCAAAGCTAGTACAATTCCAACAAGTTTTGCCTTTTTAAAATTTATATTAAAGACAGTTTGGACCTAGTTGTAGTAGCCCAATTCAATGCAAAAAGACACTGTAAAGAACATTTGTAATTCTTTATATTGCTAAGACTACCTTCCCTTTTTTAATTTAGAAAAGCATTAACTGCTCTGTTGAACATATCCATACTACATTTTCCACAAAGATGCTGAAGCAGAGCAGTTCCCTAAAGGCACCTAACAGTTAATACGACGTCCTCTTTGAAATTTTACTACCTTGTATAAGTACCTTACAAAATTCTCTTTGTTTCAATCTTTGCTATATTGTCCAACTTAATGAGCCGACTACATAATTAACGGGTACTTCTGGATTTTCCAGAGGAAACATCTTCTGGATAGTTCTAGTCTACACACAAATTAAGGTTGCTCTGGAACACTGCTTTTAAAGGCAAACCACTGACAGGAGAGGCGAGTTGTCTGAGGAAGATTAAAAGCAGCCTTAATAACCAGCGGGAGTGAATCAACACCATCCAAAAATGAAGCTCTCAAAATTCCTCAGGCAACTGAGTCAAAACTTCCCAGAAGAATGAAGTGCTTTTCACAGGTATCCAAGAATCACCCAGGTTAAAGAGCAGAGAGTCAACTGCAGTCGTTGATTTCTCCTGTATCCCCACCAATAACACACCACGTGTCAAATGGGAAAAATCTCTACTATTTGCAGAAGTCAACAGAACTATCCAGTGTTAGCTGCAATGCAAACCTTCCGTAACTGACTACTTGAGCTTCCTGTATTTTAGCATGTGAAAAAGTTATTATTAGACTGTAATTTCAGAACTCAGCTGCTAAAAATACTCTCCTCAATACACTAATTAATATGGTGTTAGAACTAACCTTGAACTGTTCTTCCAGCTTTTCTCGAAGAGGGCTCAGCTTCTCCAAGCTCTTACTCAGGTACACATGGCCATGGAATTTAATAAATGCCTTGATGAAGTCAGACACGCTCCATCGAGTCTTCACCTCATCACGACTACATTCAGAACAGAAATACCAGTCTTCAGTCTTTGGAATTAGACACAGCTGCACATAACATTACATACTTTTTTCTGTGAAGTTCAAGAAAGGAGGAATGTCCATGCAAAGCTACTTTTTCACATGGGCACAATACGCTTATTTCCTGCATTCACTATTCACACTCAGGAGCATCCCAGACACAAACTATTCTTTGTTCCATACTTGTGTAAGGATGCTCTGACTGGACAGAGGTCGAGGATCTTCTGTTTCCACTATCAAATACGAGTAACTTTTGGCAAGGAAGATACACTTGGAAGAAGTCTCCTCTTACTTCAGCATAAATACATCATGCTTTGTCTTACCTTTCCAGTGCTTTAGAAAGTGCTTTTTGTAAGTTAGTGGAGGCAGCTGGGAAAGGAAACTTCACAGCAATGCTTCTGCAGTAGTAGAAAATTGTGGTCAAGTGGTCTCCTTTGGAGGAAGCTAGAATAGCCAACTGATTATAAGGCTGACCTAAGGGAGAAAAAGACAAGTTGTCATAGACTGAAGCGTGCTGTATTTCAGCCTAAGTATGAAATCCCAAGTTTCCAACTGCCACACAAGAAAAGCAATACCCCAAATCTTATTTTGGAATTACGAAGCTAAAAGGTATCCCAGACTCACCATTAGAAGGGACAAGCTGAGCTGCATGTCTGTAGTAAGACTCTGCCTGGCTGGTCTGATTCCTATAGCGAGCTACGAAAACAACAAAAACACTCAAGCTGAGGCAAAAAAAAACAACCCAACTCTCCTGCACTTACTTTAATACAATGCAGTTTACCTGAAGAGCGTTTTACTATTTTTTTAGAAACATACATCAGAACATACCATTATGCTAAGCAGCACAAAGATTCAAAACATTGAATTTTAAGGTGGTTGTTTTAACTCAGATCCTATTATCACAGCTTACCAGTTCTTATTTAGAAGGATGTTGTGCCAAGAACATCACATCCAGACACCTAGAAATGTTTTTCATACTTCTTTGTGCAATCAGCAACTAGATCTACTTTTAGGTTGTTAGAAAAGCAATTGCAGATTCTTGTGAAAAAAGAACTTTCTGCAACACACAGTTCTACTCTAATCAATAAAGAAACAAACCTGTTGAACTTAATGTAAAAAAGAAACCTTGTTTACGAATGGCTGGACTTCTGTTGTCTTTGTGTACAGGATTCTAAAGTAATGTTCGGAAATGGAGAAGTATGCTGGCCTGCTGCAACAAGCTTTTGTAATAGTTACCAGTTTCAACATTTCACTATGCCTACCAGCTATAACATGATTAGCATGCTAGAAGACACATTCTAGCAAATCACTAGAAAGCTAGTGATTAACTGTCTCCATGCGTTAATGTGTAATACACGTATAAAAGTCTGACACCATTGCTTTCCAGACCTTTCCCCCTGCAACAACCACCAAACATACAATCAGCTCCTACCTACTAATTTGGAACACACTTGGCCTAGTAGTTGCCCAGGGTATGTACAGATCCCTCTTCGTGAAGGCAGAACGCAGGGAGGACTCGAATGTCCCACCTCTTTTACCTTCAGGAACTCACCAATATCTCCAAGGTGGACAAGGCAGTGCTGGCAGATGTAAGAGCAGGAGCTAGATTGCGGCTTCACTATGGCGCTGGTGTGCGTCTGTTTATTGCTAATGATTCCCAGCTGGGAAGACTTTACACGACACGGCAAGTCTACATTAAAAACTGTGCACAATTCCTGTAATAACTAGAAAAACAGGTCTAGTTTAGTAGCAGATAAAGATAATAATCAGAAAAGTAGTGAAACAACAGTGTCCTGAGCACCACTCAGAGGAACGGATTAGGTAAACATATTGGAAGTGAACAAGCCTAGTTTACTGAAAGTGATGCTTTATGTTACATTCTCCATATGCAAGTCACTGAGCTCCACACTGCATTATTCTGCCCAGAACCACAAAAAGAAGTTTTACTTCTCTTCAGTAAGAAAGAGCTGTGCATCCCAAACCAGTAAGCAACTCAACTGTCACGATACTTAAGTTACCAAGTATGCATCAGTGGATATTGACTATCAGAGGTCTAAAAATCTTGCCTTTTTTTTTTTTTTAAACAGGACACTCTTAAGAGGAACACAGTCTTTTGTCTTTTTATACCTAGATGAAATGACACCATTCTCTGAAAACAAGAGAACAGAATGCCACTCCTCTGAAGAAGCAGCTTGTTCCAATATAAGAAACAGCACTGCCCTGACAAAACCAAGTTTGTAGGCAACTCAAGGCAATACTGGCTAACAGTTCAGTGGCTGAGTTGTCAGTAAATATTTGTGCTAAGCTAACAGTGAGACTCTTTCAAAGAACAAGGCATCAGCTGCTTGATCAAATATCTTGAAAGCTGATCCAAGGAAAACCTGAACTTTGCCATTCTAATCAGTGCTTTTGAAGTTTTCCCTAATAGAGTCCAGGAAATACTCTGGGAAGTAATAGTCACCAGGTAGCGATGAAAACTATTCTACTGTGTAACAGAGTTAAAAATGCAAGTAAGAATTGACAGACTTTCTCCCAGCTGGGAACACACTCAGGCTCCAAATAAAACAGACCTGCAGCAGGGTTCCACTTCCAGATAAAGGCGTATAGAAAGCCCAGGGCTGACAGAGCTACGCACTCTGTCAACAGCTAAACACACGAGGTACTGCTTTTGCTTGCTGCAGAAAAAGGTTTGTGTTACACCTTCCTCCCCTTTTGCTCTGTCTTTTATAGAGTAGATAAAAATCCCCAAGCAAGAGGAATCTCACAGATGAAAGCCGGATAAAAGTGAGAAACTTGACATCTTCCAACACGCTGAATTAGGAGAAATCATGCTCTCTTTCAAAGATGTCATTTACACAGGCCTCGCAGTTGGAGAGCAGGTATCTTGCCTGAGCAAAATCTTTAGACTAAAAATGGGACAATTAGCGTCACAGCAAACAGAGAAAGACGACCCAGTCTGTGGTGTCATACACAAAAGCAGCAAAATTCCCTGATATACCACAGTGAAGAACAAGGCTTTTGCAAGACAAACTGTATAGGTTGTAGAAAAGCTTTGGCAACAACACCACAGCCCATCAAACTGGTGATTTCAAATAAGAAACTTGCGGGGAAAAAAATGCGCAAGGGAAAAAATAAAATCACAGAGATGCTGGAAAAAAAACTGGGCTTGCCTTGTAGATATTCAGAATCAAACTTGGAACTGATACAGTAAGAATGCCCTACTGTGTGTGTTGTAACCTGAAGCTGGTGCAAACTAGCTGATAGCTTTGTCAGACCACTACTTGAGATAGCTGATTCAGCAGTGACAACGTCATCGCTGCAGCACACACCAAACGAGGGGGAAAAAAGGAAAGAAAGGCAAGTTAACTTTCTTAAGGCCATTATCACACACCAGCTCTTATTCTCCATAATCTACAAACTGAAATCTAACATTGCAAAGAGAGTATGGGCAAAAAAATGGCAGTAAGGAACAAATACATGAACAGGAATTGCACCCCTTTTGCAATTAACTGAAAATTTCACAAAAGATACTTAGCTAAAGAGAAAAGCTCCTGTAACTGAAGTTAGCAATTCTAAATAATTGTTGACACAAATATTGAACTAAGACTGAAGATGTACTTGTAAGCCTGGGAGTCTTGATTAAAAAAAACACAGCAAAACATTATATGTTGTAAATGCTACATAATAGTCTCGGGCACAACCACCTTACTTAAACGCACAAATGTGGTGGGCACTGAATTAGGTATTATTCAGAAAAAAGCTGTATTCAAACATGTATGCAGCATGTACATAGACAGTTACTGGAAACCATTAACTCAGTATTCACCATTGGTGTTAGAAGTTACAAGGAAAGGACACAGAACATCACACACATCCTCAGTGCATCTGCATTTTGGAATTTTGCACGTATTTCTGTTCCGGAATAACCGGAGCCAAGAACAAAACTGATTATTTTTGCTTATCCTTTGTCATATAGGGGAAGTCTCACGTTTTTCAAAATGAAAAGGATATATTACAATGGCCCACAACTTCATGCATAGTAATGAGAAGGTGAATGAGAATTTTTAGAGAAACTAAAAAAGCAGGAAAAAAGAATTAAGAGTACAATGAAATCATCAGTTAACATGTTGGTTGGGCTTGAGGTTTTTGCTGATGTTTCTCTTAAACATTACAATTAAAATACAGAATTCTGCACCACAGATCACTGCAGAGACCAGAGTTAATGGCTTCAAGAGGGATTGGATAGTCAATGAAGGCTGGACCTCCTCATACCTAGATGATTCAGACACAAACTACTTCAAGAAGGCAAAAATTGCACAGCTAAAAGCAAGAGACTAGAGCAAGGAAGTATCATTCTACATTTTCCTGATGCTCAATGCTTACTCTGAGCAGTCACAGCAGACTACTGTAAGACAAAACATGGTGCTAAGTGGACCTTTGATCATACCCTAAGCAGTGGGTTTCAGGCTTTAAAGCAGACTCTATTAGAAGGGAACTTAAATTGTTGCCATATTTTTATGGAGCACCAAAATAACTACCAGATGTGCAGAAGCTTCAGATCAACTCAAGGCTGTGGCTGATCAAGAGAGAGCGCATCACCAGCTTTGTAGACCCGTTCTACTGAGAGCACCGGTGTTTGTACACTGTTTGATCCAGAACAACAATAGTTTCCTACACTAAGGGAAAAGAACAGATTTTACCCACCTAAAACTGGTCCTCCTGCCCTTCCTCAAAGACACTAATAATAGTTCTTCATGCTGGTATGACATCAGAGCTCATCTCTCATGAGCAGCTGCTGGAGCAGCACAAGAGATCTGACAGCCAAAGCTTTGTACAGGACCCACACCCAAGCAGCATAAGGCTCAAGTACACTTGCATCCAGAGTATGTAAATACACCACAGCCAACACATTTTTTGCAACTCACCTGTGTGTAGAAGCCACTAGCTGCCTCTAAGAACAGAGAAAGGTTCGCCTGAACTTCGCTCCGATTTGGATTTGCTCTATTTTTCGCCTGACCCTGTAGCGTCGTGATCTGATTTTTAAAGGCATGATTCCAACTGAAAACAAAATAAGTGTTTTCCTTTTTTTACTTTGGAAGTGTCAATGCAGATAGCATAAGCAACAGGAAAGGACTGTTTCATTACATAGCCACAGACATGAAAATGAAGTATATTTATATTCAGGCAACACTCAGACTACAAATAACGTTACATACGGAAGAATTACCTTCTCCCACCTCTTATAATTACAGAAACCAATCCTGATACTATAAAACTAACACTGTAACAGCATTAATATTTGCTTGTAATTGTTTTGTTTTAGGCAGCATAGTGGTCTCTTCTGAAAACAGGATGCGGGGTATAGAAATTTCAGTTAAAAATCATTCAGTGTCTGGAGGCATGGACAGAACATCTCAGCCAGCCTACTCATCTTGCTTCCCTCAGAGTGCCGAAAGAACCACATGCTTCACTTAACTAAACCTGTTACAACCCATGTCTGCCTCTTAAATAACAGGGATGGACTCAGGGCATGAAGAAAACCCAGCAGGATCTTCCCCTGATGCTGGGGTGCTCATGGCACATTAAGAAAAGTTCTCTCCTGATATTCCTCCCTCTGCCCAGCCCCACCTCAGAGGGCCTCAAGTGAGGGTCTTTGGCAGCTACTCAACTCCTGTCAGACCTTGCTCAAAGCTCCAGGTGATTATACATTAGGCAAATTTCCTCCTTTCTGGAAACTCTGAAGTCCAGCCCCTCCACCACAGCATAGAAGACTCTCTTCCCCTCCATGTTGCTCACCAAACCCCACTCCTGCATGACATGGCTACTGCTAATTCCCAGAGGTAAAATACTAACCAATTGAATACTCTTCATTGACTGCAGTGCATTCTCATGTTTCATGTTTCTCATTTTAAAGGAAATAAGACAACCATTTTGTAGGATACAATTGCTTTTCTTGAATTCTCAGGGTTTCCTGCTCATTAGCCCAAATTACACATATACATACAAATTTATTGAGGTACTTACAGGTCCTGCTCCACTTTTTTATCTAAAGCGTATTCCAAATCGGTCACTAGCATTTTCTGATATAAGTCCTGTAGAGCCTGTCTGGACGTCCAGACTTCTGCTGGACCCAGCTTCGAATCTGGATAACAGAAAGGAAAAAAAAAAAAAAAAAAAAAGACACAACAGTTTTTGTAACATTCAAACTTACGGAGTTACTCCAACTGATTTTTCACTTGCCTACCAAAGGAAAGAACATAGCACAGTGTAGGATATCCAATGCCAAACACCAACCTTTATCACAAATTCATCAGAACGGTGAAATACAAGAACTACAGAGGGACTGGAGATTAACTGATCACTGATTAACTGATCAGTCTCCTACAACACCAGAACTAGACGCAACCAAAGTCAGCAGCTGGCAAGTTAAAAAAAAAAACAACAAACCAAACAAAACAGACAGAAGGAGGTGATTCTCTATAAGTCACTGCAGAACTTCTTGCCACTGCATGAAATTAGAAAACTTTCAGGAGTAGCCTGAAAACATTAACAGAAAAGAAATCCATCAAGGGATGCTAAATAGGACAGTCCCTGGAGCCAACGTTGTTGGTCTTTAGAACACCACTGTGGGCTAGTACTACTGCACGCTTGCCATTTTTAAACTCTTTGGTAGCCACCTGCTTTCCATTACTAAGGGTGAATGCAAACACTTCTCCCTGCTACCTCAAGTTACAGAGTCCAATTTCCCATGCCTTGTAAAATCACCTGAGCTGTGCAGGAGCATAAGGGATGGGCCTCACCCCTGGGAAACCATTCTGCTGATGGTGTAACCACTCCTGCTGGGTCAGATAGATCCAGGCAGTTATAATGTCCCTACAGGGACTACACCAACCTGCTATATGTACTACACCAAGCTGAGCATAGGTTGATTATGCAAGCTGCTTGTACTGCATGGCTGATACATTAACATAAACCATTTCCATTAATACATACAGCTTAAAACATCGCTTGTAGCATTTTATAGCATCTACAGGATGCAATTTCATAACACATGTTGTAACATTCACATCAATGTTTCCATCACCCAGGTTTCTCAAAACCATCCAGATCCTTGCTAATCCCAAGTAAAGCAGTTCCTGTGGTATTCTGGACAGGAGTCTTTCTCATCCCCAAAAGAGAACACAATGGGAGAGGAGCAGGGGCATTTCCAAACGCTTTATAACAACCAAATTCAACTTTAAAAATACATGTATCTTTAGACACAGGAGAGAGGGGCACAGTTGTTAAAATGCTATTTATTTTCATATAGAGGACAAACCTTTAACATAACATCACACACTTTCCAGATAATTCTTAGAAACATAAGCATAAAGAACACAGAAGGAAAACAAAAAAAGGAATAAAGTATTAGCGACTAGATCAACTGTATAATAAAGGCAATTACCTGTCATGTCAGCCTTCAGGACTTCTGCCTGCCTGTAAGAAAGCAATAGAACAATAAATTAGAAACAGACTGATCAAAATAATTGAATTATGCCAAAGCACATTCATGTAACAGTGAGAAAGTAGGGCCAGCTCCATACAGGCTACCTACAACCTACACTGCTATAGTCTACCCCACACAGTATGGATTTGAGCTACTGTTGTTTAACAGTATGATTACTTCTGATTTATACCACCATAAAAGTCAACTGTTTACTTTTCCTTGCTTAGCTTAAGTCTATTTCAGAAAATTGCAAACTAAAAAATGCTTACACTATATTACGCTTTACCTGGCAGCAGTGTCCTGCCAACATTAGTGATACCTGCTTACCTGTAACTGGGAAATTGATATTAAAATCAAGTTGTCTCAAGTGAAATGCAGTAGCCAACAGAGTCAGAGCAAAGCAAACTCCCAAACTGCCTGTCAGCACGTTGCTATAGCCCTCCTGCCCCTCCGTGCTGCACTAGCTTTCCTTAAGCAGATGCAATAAAAAGACTATGGCTTCTGCAATTACCTCTCTTCCTTGAACTGTCTCCCTAAAGTCACGAAAACGTTTTCAAGAAAAAAAAAAAAATAAAATAAAATACAGAATGAATGGCCACTCCAGGTGACCACTCCTTTGCTGAACATCCTCTGCATATCCCCACTGCTGGTGGAGGCTGGCAAATAGTTTCTTAGAGGAACACGGAGACTTAGTCCTCAACAAATAAATATTTGCGAACAGCCATCAATAGCTGGACGGAACAAGCAGTTGAGATGCTATGGTTAAGCACTGTGTCAGCAGTTCATAAAACTTCAAGGGGCAGTGCTGCTGGCCTGCCTGACTGACACAGAATTAACACAGAGCGGGCAGATGCAGAAGGGATACAACGCTGCCTGGGTGGCTGGGTTTTGGTGGAATATGTTCCTTTGGTTTTGCTACACTCAAGCGTTTACATATATTTGCAAAGAGTGCAAGCTTTCCATACCAGACATGGAATCCTCCTAGGATATGAAATACCCACTTCCACCTGCCTCTCTCAGCCAAAAAACTAGATGGAACTAGTGACTAACATCAAAGTTGTATGCCAGCTTAGGAAAGAATGGAGAACCAAGAGAAAGCACCACCTAATCACCAAAGAGGCTTCAGAAGCAAGCATGTATTCTCTTTTCCCAAAGTGAAGTTGCAGTGACTGTAAAAATAGTTTTTCAGGTTGTTCTGGGTTCTACCTACTGGCCACAAATTATAGGGAAGGTTTTGAGATCCACATCAGGATTAAAAAGATATCATAATAGTGCTGTTTCACTAGGAAGATGTATATTGGTGAGTCTCTTCACAAATTGTCTATTTATTAAATTCAAGAATTATCTTGAATAACACCTCACCACAGTCACCAGTGTACCACCCAAGAAGTAATAGGATGCTCCAAGGGCTTTAATTAAGTTAAGAATATATTAACTGGTGTCAGAAGTAAATCTGCACTTTCATCACCTGCTTCACAAATTTAATCTATTTAAGGTAACTTTTTTTTTGTTTACTTCTTTCAAGAAGGCATTAATACATTTTTTTCTACTCCTAACAGCAGGGAACATTGGAAGAGATAACCTATTATTACTGACAAACAAGGAACATTTTAGACATTGTGTCATGAGAAAGCTGAAAGCCCAAGAAACATTTCTGCATTGTCCACATGGAAGTAACAAAAGATGCCCCAGCGATGCTCTCCCCACCACTCCAGCTAGCAGGATGGCAAAGAGCAGATCTTCTCCTCCACGCAGCTAAGAAGAGCTGACAAAGGATAGCAATCTCCACTGCGTGCTGCGCCTCGGGAGCCTCTGCGTTGCTGACCTGCAAGTCTAGTCAAGCACGAAGCTGAGCCGATTCTGCGATGCTATGACTTGGCAGCTAGAAACGCCACTGCTCAGAAGGAAAAGCTGACTTGCTCAGGTGCTGAAGTCTCTCTTTTTTGAACAGCCAGCTCCCACTTTAAACACATGCCAGTTGTGCAAACTTTTTCTTTAAGCTGAGAACATGATTTGTGTTACCAAAGCCACAAATCCTACCAAGAGGCTCAGCCCGATCAGGACACGCAGTACTGCTCCAGCAAACACAAGCCCAAAATTCTCCTCCAGGCAAAAAGGCTCTGCCCTTTAAAAGCCAAGAACCACTCCTCTGAAAATCACTTGTGCAAAACTAACTTCCTCCATGTTAAGTACTAGTCGTTAAAGGGGGAAATACAAATAGCACCACTCTAAGGGCTTTCTTTTCATAACGTTTTGACTAGCTGTTGCCTGAAGAATTTAGATGAAGAGCGCAGCAACCCCTACACCGGTGCAACTGCTGACAGATGCACAGCCCTAAAAATATGGCTGGACCTGAATTTTTACCAAAAAGATATATTTATTTTTTTTTTTAGAATACCTTTTTTGGAAGACAATACTTATGGGCTTACAGAACGAGAGCCTTAGTGCCAATCTCTTCACTAGCTGTAAAGCAAACTGCCTTTTATATTTTATAAGCTCGCAACAAGCTACACTAAGGGGATTATCAGTATATTTTTTAATAAAATGTATAGAACTTATTTCAATACTTCCTAGAGGCCAAAGGAATTAGTAAAGTAGGTCTAACATTAGCATGCTCTGTTTCTCATTTCCACCTAAAACCAAGTTTTATTTAAAACAGCTGCATCTACTGTGGCTAAGCCAGGATAAGAGAGGGCAGCCTGGGTACCAAACTTGTTCTGCATCAGTGGCAAAATATTAGCATCTTGAGAGAAAGGATGCATTGCCTGTTCCTTTAACAGGCTTTACTGAAGAGCTTTGCTGGTGCTCAGAGACTCCTAGTGGGCACAAATCAGAGTTCACTGATAATCACAAGAGTTTCTGCCAGTGCAAATGGCTCCTTATATTGTAAAGCATCTTTTACAGCATCCATATATTTTCTTGCACCACCTCACGTTGCCTGCCAGCAAACTTGGTACAACTTGCTTACGCATTTTATCATTTGAAGAATATTCTCAAGTACCTCCTTGCCCAGTTTGACTCACCAGTATAGTCTTCAAGTCAAGCTTCCCCAAGTTTGTTGGCGAGAAGCCAAATAAGCACAAACCATAACTCAAAAATTTCCATTAGATGATATATCACCTTGATATATCTCGATAGCTACTCTCTATAATTTTCTAACTAAATATAAGTTCAGCCCCTTGCTTTCATTGAACTTGAAACTTAAATACAAAAGCCTTCCACTCAATTCAGTAGAATAGTTTGACAGCTAAAGGCATTTTCATTTTATTTAAATACTTGAAAAGCTTCAAAACTTTAAAACACAGTAATCAGGACTTTCTTTTGAAGTTCTTAAGTTTTAATATATGTTATACCTTCAGTATCCACAGATGGCAAGGGAAACTTTTCTTCTCTTAAGAACTTGGTAGTACGTAAAATCCTGTTTTGCTGTAACTCAGGGGTACTCAAGACACTACTATCCTGGAATGAACCACCAGATTTAGCAAAGGAAGACAAGACAGACACATTTTGTTTTTCCATTTTCAAGTGTTTACCATTCTTGATCAATTACATTTTCCCTAAGCAGAAAAAGAAAACAAGCTGTTCCCCTTAACCTGGTAAACACCACAAAGGAAACCCTGCAAATATAGGCACGCCTCTCCTATACACACTTTCAAGTGTTTAAACCATCACATTGAGATATCGGAAGGTACATCAAAAGATCATGTGGTCCCACTTACACTTTTACACTAGGACAAGTTTGCTTAATTTGCTCTAAAGATCCTAAAAGAAAAGATCATACAACCTCCCTGGTTAACTATTCTATTGTTCAGTGATAGCCCAAAAGATTTTTTCTGAAATACCAACCTAAAACCCCTCTGCTACAAACCAAGTCCTCCCCACAGCACACCCAGCTGCCATGGGGAGCCTTTGTACAACAGCCACTTGGAAAACCAGAGACTTAAATGCATACTCTGAATCATCAGTTCTCTCTTGTAGGCTAAAATGTCGACTTTCATAAGTTAAGTTTTCTAATCCTCTTATTGCCACCTGACTTCAAATTCCATTCATGTATCACTAAACAAATGGATCTATCTTACTATTGCCCCCAAAACAGCTCATCTGTTTCAATATGTATTCTTCAGTTCTGTTATAATTCAAACCACGCTTAATAATAAATTTTCAGTTCTGCATACACCACGCTGCATCTGTAAGAGGGCAATACAAGTTCTACAGATGCACAACTTTGCTAACAACTTTGTTATCAAGCACAAAAAAAGCAAGTAAAATTAAGCCCAAGTTTTCAACAGCAGTCTTGTGTTACCCAGCTAACACCTGCTATGTCTGAAAGTCCAACACACCCCACTCCTCATTTACACAGCAAGGATGAGCCAGGCATGATCTGCTATGGCATGACAAGTTCTACAAAAAGCGTGGAAAAACCTCAACCTCACAAAAAAACCACCACTGAATGCAACATTCTGCTTTCCACCATGTCTAAAGGGGAACTCCACTCGGTTTTCCCCTGGCAGCCCTGAAGCATCAGCAGCTGTATCAGTTCCCTCATCCAATCTCAGTAACACAAAGCCCCTGATAAGGAATTGAGGATTTGCAGTACTAAAACGGGTAATGAGTCCAGGCAGCTGGGCTTATAAAAGCAAACAGAATCCAATCACTTGTTCTGTGAATACAAACTAAAAACCATATTAAATGGTCACGGTAGTTTCACTCCAAACAGGAATTTCTATTCCTGCACTTCTCTTCCCTGGAGGTACGTGCAGAAATTGTACCACAATGAAAAGTGCCCGTAGCCTGGCAAGCCTTAGCTGGAGGTGATTAATCAGAAGGCTCATGAAGGGCAGTGCCAGAAAGTTTTCCTTCTTCTGAAAGGGAATAAAAAGATATAGAACATATACAGAATAAACATAGGAAACCTTTTGTTTTGGGTAGGGAAGGTAAATTTTCTATGCTAGTATACTAAAATGAAAGTTAAATACACTTAACATAAATAATTATTCTATTTTAATCATTCCAACATGTGGCAAGGCTCACACCCAGAAGGAACTCCAAAGCAAGACCCAGGAACTACTCTTTTAGTTTTTCCTCAAAATAATAGTTAACTTCAACAGAAATTTATAATGGCTTAATACCTCAGTGGGTTTTTTGTTTGTTTGCTTGTATTTAAGTATAACTTATCTAAATCTGCTGTAGAATATTCAGTACCTGTGCTATTAGTGTTTTCTACTGCTTTCCCTCGCCCTGAATCACTGATACTTTAGAGATTTTGCTTATTTGTGTGTGGACTTTACCTATTCACTTGTGCATCAGATATGTACTGTTTAACAACTTATTTAAAGCAGTTTTATCTTTATGGAACAAGTTGTAAATGTTCCAAACTTGCAAGTGTTGCCACTGAATTTAAATGACCGTAGTTTTCATAAAGTGCTGGAATCACTTTCTGTGGGAGCAGGCAGGTTTTGGTGATGTCAGCTCTTGCTGACATAGCAAGAGATCTTCAGGCTGTAAATCATCAAGTTAAATGCTCCATATGCCTTTTACACTAAAAGGACAGTCTTCACAGATATGGTAATAAAAGACACCTTCAACAGTACCACATTATGGTCAATTTTACGTGCTAACTAGTTTAAAGCTTATTATTCCTGTTACAGGCAGCTGAAGTCAGGGTACAGCTAATTTCTTTGACCAGTGGCTTTATCAGATTATAGTCACAGATCACAGCTATGCAAACAATTAATTCAGCAGCAGTGTAACTGTGCAAGTAAAAAACCCACCTCTGGAAGCAGATACCAAAGCAAGGCAACTACTACCTGAATCCAAACCCTCTCCACAAGGAATGCTGCTCTATTGCCTTCTTGTTCCCACCTCAGCTGCAAGAGATGGCCGGAAATGGGGACCCAGAATAGGATTTTTAAAATCCCCATCATCCCTTTTTCCCCTAGTCCAGGCTTTATTAGAGGCAAGTCATAATAATCATCCTTAAAAAGCAACCACCAAGAGCAACTCTCTCCAAGTTTGATCGGAACTGACAATCCTCCTCCCTGCACAAGAGTAAAACTACCCTCGTAGTCAGCTTCATTCAAACTCTTTTTTTTTTTTTTTCCCCTCCTCTAGTTTCATGGAAGTCAGTTCCTTTGTCTCAAGATTTGAAAAAGATGTGCCCAACAGGTAAAAGCTACCCTACAGGAAGTTGGTATGTGCTTACTCTCCAATGTAATCTACAGGGAGGGAAATACAAGTCTCCTACCCCGCTAAGGCTTCTAGTGCTCAACTGACTCCATCAGAGTCTCCACTCTCCCTTTCGTTACAGCCTAGAGCCCATGTCAAACACAGGAATGAGTCTGAGCCTTGGTAGAAGAGCAGCGTTGCAAACGTAAGTTAATGCCTCAGAAACGGGATCTGATCCATAGGCAGTCATTCAGGATCAGCAATATGACTGTGTCTATTCTCTAGAGTTCTAAAATTTAAGTCAGGAGAGTAACCTGCAAACTAAACACCCAACAATATGTATTTTTCAATTCAAACAAAAATAGCTTGGAATAAATGTGAAGTATTAAGACTAGCTCAGGAAAGCTCAGCTGCATTTTCCATAGTCACTGTTTGTAAAGATATTTGTAAAGCACTGGCTGTTCCTTAACTTTCCATCTTGGCTGACTACTTATCTGGAATTCTACTGGAGCCGTAAGGGAGAAAACTAACCCCTAAATGGATGTTGCCCATAATAGAAAAGCACAAGAACTCCAGTCACCTTTACTTTGTTTACCTTCCAGGAGCTGACAGCTCCACCGGTAACCCTGACAATGTTTTCAGTACAGAAAAATTAAAAGCAAATTACCAAAGGATTAAAAAGAATTTAATAACTATAAAAAAGGCCCACTCAGGAAAGAACAAACGGATACTTAATATGTGTGACACTTCAAGACATGGATATCTTTTCATATTCTAAGGAATACCTTTAAAGATCATGGAGCAGATCCCTCCTGGAAACTCTGCTAAGGCATGTGGAAAATAAGGAAGTGAACGGTGACGCCAACATGGCTTCACTAAAGGCAAATCATGCCTGACAAATTTGGTGGCCTTCCACGACTGTGTTACAGCATTAGTGGATAAGGGAAAAGCAACTGACATCATCTATCTGGACTTGTGAAAGACATTTGACACTGTCCCACACAACATCCTCGTCTCTAAATTGGAGAGACATGGATCTGATGGATGGGCTACTCAGTGGATAAGGAATTGGCTGGACGGTCACACTCAAAGAGTTGTGGTCAACGGATCGATGTCCAAATGGAAACCAGTGATGCGTGGCATTCCCCAGGGGTCAGTACTGGGACCAGTGCTGTTCAGCATCTTTGCTGGCAACAAGGAGTGTGGAATTGAGTGCACGCTCAGCAAGTTTGCTGATGGCACCAAGCTGTGTGGTATGGTCGACATGCTGAAGGGAAGGGATACCATCCAGAGGGACCTGGACAGGCTTGAGAATTACACCCATGCCAACCTCATGAAGTGCAACAAGGCCAAGTGCAAGGTCCTGCACATGGATCAGCGCAATCCAATGCACAAATACTGGCTGGGCAGAGAATAGATTGAGAGCTGCCCTGAGGAGAAGGACTTGGGGGTCTTGGCTGATGAGAAGCTCAACATGAGCCAGCAATGTGTGCTCCCAGCCCAGAAGGCCAACCGTATTGCAGGCTGCATCAAAAGAAGCGTGGCCAGCAGGTCAAGGGAGGTGATTCTGCCCCTCTACTCTGCTCTCATGAGACCCCACCTGCAGTACTGCATCCACCTCTGGTCCCCAAATGCACAGAATGGTCAGGGTTGGAAGGGACCTCTGGGGATCACCTAGTCCACTACCCCTGACAGAACAGGTTCACCTACAGCAGGTTGCACAGGCTGGCGTCCAGGCGGGGTATGAAT
>NW_009646506.1:30856-45082 GCF_000708025.1 Charadrius vociferus | reverse complement strand
TGAGCAACCTGGTCTAGTGGAAGGTGTCCCTGCCCATGGCAGGGGGGTTGGAACTAGATGATCTTTAAGGTCTCTTCCAACTCTAACCATTCTATGATGCTATGAAATTAAAGTTTCTAATAGGAAACAGTCAACAAATGAATATACTTATGGAATTCTTGGTTTCTTTATCAGCATCCATACAGTAACACGTTCAGTGCATTGGCTGAGAACATGTCAGCTTTGCAGTTGACCTGAGAACAAGTCAAAGGCAAAAAGTTTAAGATAGAATACATAATCTATCTGTACATCTCCTTAGTCTTTATACTATCCATTGGACAAGCTATTTTTTCAAAACTAAAGTAATGTTCAAGGTGTGATGGCATAAAAACTTCAAGATTGCCTTCCAATCCACTCACAGAATGGTCAGGGTTGGAAGGGACCTCTGGAGATCATCTAGTCCAACCCCCCACTCAACCACTGACAGCCCTCTCCCTTAAAAAGATACAGATCTCGGAGAGAAAAATCATAAAGCTCTGCTTGTTCACTAGCCACAATAAGGAGCTTTTGGTAAGCACACAGAAGAGTTATACTTATGACTAGGCTGCTAAGCGAGATGTGAGAGGTTTGCACTTGAACCACCTTACTTTCCATGGTAATTCCCACCAAGGGAATTTTCCCAAGGAAAAACCAACAGAATTACTTTCTGAACAAAAAAAACCCCAACAAAACAAAACCCCCCAACAAACTACGCCCTTGCAATATTACTATCTTTTGCTCTTTCAAATCCACCCTGATTAGAGTGCACACAGTATCAGGTTTCAGTTGTGATAAGTATATAGGAACACCAGTACTCATTTGCTATACTACAGTTCTTGACTTGGTAAAATCTTCACTTGTGTTCAGGGCTGGAAACTGCAGACGACAGACATTAAAATAAGTGAGCATTATTTAACGTTTAACAGCTTTTGCATTATGAAAACTATGTCCATAATGATGGAAAATGCAGAAATCTGAGCATAATCAGCTTCAGATGCATATAATCCAACCAGTTTCAAGCTTGCAGAAGCCAGATCAGCCAAGGTCAGGTAGCAGATGCCAACCCTCCCTGGACATTGTAGGAGATCTCCCAGGGAATTGACAGTATTCAATTCAAAGGCTGGTCATTACTTAGTTAATTTAGTGCCAGACTCTTGCAACACAGATAAAATCTGCCCTCTCGCTTGCCTATGGAGTTGGAGACCATAGTGCCTGCAGGTAGGAGCTAGTTACAAAGGAGATACACATTTCCCCGTGGAAAGTCCACCCCACTTTGCATGAAGAAGGCAGTATTTGCTACTCTCTATGTCCTTACTTTTAGGTCCAGCAATTCGCTGCTGCCTCTAGCCTCCACTAATAGCTCCAGATATAAAGCAGAGATATCTTGCTGAGTTTCAGTGTTTGCCTCTCAATCCCTGGCTCCGAAATTACCCCTTGCCCAGTGGCAAACACCGATCCTTGTGCTCAGTAATGACTAAGAACGACACAGGAGTTAATTACCATTAAAGAGGAGTCAGTTACTGGGAATTCAAGATACTGTGTTCCTTGCTAAGCAGCAGATGGAGAAAGAAAAAATGTTAGATGTCACCATCAGCAGTAGCAAAAATAAAGCATGAGTAACCCCACACCCTGTGCAGGTAGTAAGTTAACTACAATAGATATGGTAGAGTTCAGCATTTTGAACACATGCTCTTCAAGCACTGATCTATGCCCAGATAGTCAAGACCTTCAAAAACATAAGGCCTAAAGCAATATTATTGATATTTAATTTATTCATTGCGGTCACTCAACAGTTGTATGAAGCTGGTTTTGGCCCAACCCCATTCATTTCACAAACTCACAATTATGTAAAGATCACACAAAACACGTATCTATGCACAAATGTGACATACCCAGAAGTTTTAAGACAGCTTTTCATAATTAAGAGATTTTTCAGTGTGAAAGGACACTGCACAGTTTAGACAAGCTATGACAAACAACACTTAGATTACATCCGAGTATGATCCTAATTGCAAGCTGCATCTTAGAAATTATTTTCAATTCTCCATCTTGAAACTAAATGCAAGCCGCACTCTGAAAGCACAGCAACGGGATGAATGCTGAACACCTGTCAGGGAGGATTATATCATCCATTCACAATAATTAAATGGCTACTCAGTACATCATTGCCAATAGTTTATAAGAGTCTCATTAGGTGCTCCCCATTCTCTACCAGAAACACACAGGCAACACTGCTCTGAAACATACTTACTTTTCAACTACAGAATATCTGAAGAATTATTCTCCCCCCCCAAAAAAATGGAAATAAGAACAAGAGGCAGAATCCTCTACCACCACAGGTTTGATGCAGCTCTAGCAAATACAGTAATTTATAATGAAAAAAAACCCCACATAACTGCATCATCATTAACTTCTCACCTCGAACCACTCAACTAGCAATATTTAGTACATATTTCAGCAAAAGCATAACTGACACAAAGTACAAAGGACACCCATCTGAACTGCATGGAGCTATGCGAAGGAGAGTTTGTGACTGACCCTGAACCTCAAATTTTGCTTCTGGTTTATCACCACACGACTCTCCCGTAGTCCTCTGCTCCTGGTTCTCCTCAGCTTGGAATTGGCTCATACTGATGGGGTGTCCTCTTACAATACCAAAGAGTCCACCACCAAAACACATGTACTCCTGGAATATGTAAAGTTACTCTTTACTCTGAGTTCAGCTGAAGGAGAAATCTATAACCAATACAACCAGCTCAGCCTAGCAAATTTTATTAGCTCAGGAGTGAAGCAGCATGGATACGCTACTTTGAGAACTAACCCTATGTAGAAAGGGTGCAGCTTGAAGCTTTTGAGCCCTGTTGAACACAAACAGGTCCTGAGGAAAACCAGCCTGGCTGAAGCAGTGCAGCTGACTTGGCCAGATCTAGCTGACCTCTGCAGCTCTGCTCGCAGCAGGTCAAAACTACCTCCGAATGGAGCTGCTGCCACCACAGTCATTGCCCTGCGGAGCGGTCTCAGGTACTGCCAGTTAACCAGTAACCTATCTTTCCCATTTTAAAAACTCATTAATTGGTTAGGAGCAAGCATCTGAGCAAATTTATAACTTCCAAGGTTAATCCTTCTTTTGGGGATTAAACATTTTTTTTAAAATAATTTTATTTAAAATTTAAATCTCAGTAACTTAGCTGCAGAACTAAAAAGGTCTCTTACCTTGAAACAAGTTCACAAGATGTTCAGCCAACTACAAATCAGTATGCTTTAGGAATTGTGTATAGAAAAGTTCTTGGGTTTAGCTGATCTTCACTGAAAACAAATTCCATAGAAAACAAAAACCTGTATGCAGTTTTCCAGTCTGCAATCTCCCTTTCAATAGTCAGATCAGCCTTGTTCATTTACCTTCTGCAACGGCTCAGGAACAGGCTCCACAGCAATGGAGCATCCATCCAGCCTGAAGGTCAAATCTTAAGGCTGTAAAGGACCTCAAAAGATTACGTAGCCCATTCCCTCACCCTAATGTTATTGCTGACAAACATTTGTGTTGCTTGTTTTTGAAGTCCTTCAGAGGCAGGCACCTCCGTATTCCAAAGCAGTCTATCCCAGCCACCACAGCTTATCCCAGCTAAACTATTTCTGTATGGCCTTACATCTTGCCTTAAAGAATCATGGTACGCCTTTAGTTCACCTGCTTTGGCTCCTTCCTCTCACCAAAGCCCTCAGCAAACATCACCAGCCTTGCTCAACCCACTGCTACCTTTGTAAGGTAGTCAAGGGGCAGCAACTGTTCTCACTTGGTTAGACTGAGAAGACATTTTCTGAACCTTTACTGCAAATTAAGCAGGAAGGGATGATGCCAGGAAAAGACTCATCACGTCACTATACAATTACTAGTTATTAACTCAACACTTGTGCATTACTCCGGTTACACAAGCCAGCTCAGCCCTGGCATTTCACTTCGCAACCACAACAGCTCGGATCTCATCATCAAATGTTTCGTGTAATACACCACAGAAACTACACAAATCACACTGCTCTAACCCCAAAATCCAAAGTCCGTAAGTTCAACAGCATTTTCAACCATAAAAATAAAATTTCCTGCAGCTGAGTCCTTAGAGGCCCAGAGACCTTCATGCCTTTCTGATCTGTCATTCCTAAAGAGAAGACACTCCTGGGCTGCATCAGTTAACAGTCCAGCATAGCCGTTTCTAATTTTGTAGTCCTCAAAGAATTATTTCAAGAATAGAATCAGTGATACATGATAGAAAATACATTTTTATAACCATCTTTAATGCAAAGTGTATAGAATTTTACCTGATTTTGAAAGAGTATCCCAGAATTCTGACTACGTAACATAACATTACAGGCAGACACATCTCTTGTTCTAGTGTTCACTTGTGCCTAGCCATCTATGACAGAAGCTACCAAAATAGTCTGTAGTTGTACACGCAGCATCAGCAAGCGTTTGATATATTCATTAGAAAGATACTGGAAATATCTTTCTGAACAGGTTCAAGCTTTAGAGGTTTAGTCTTTGATATCAAAACCAGAAGATGAGTACTTCAGTTGAAGTTGGACTGCACACCTGGCAAGTCACAATCCCCTATCACTGTCTTCACCCCAAGTCACGTAACTCCTACAGTTTTCCTCAAAACAAAATAAATTTCTAAAATGAAATAGTATGGGTACATTCAAACTGGGTGGAAAAACTGCCAGAAGTTCATGCCCTAGCATAATCTATGTGACATGCTCCTAAATTAAGGTCTTATTAAGGCCTAAATTGAGGAATTAATTCAAATAAATGTTGACAATGCATATTAACTAGAAAAGAAGTGATAAACTGCCTAAAGATTTCACATATACATTCAACTTTGTGCAGATTGATAGTATTAGGACAAACTGAAACACCTTCTAGATTTTTATTGCAAGTTTACTCTCCATCTTTTAATCATTTAATTTATAATCATTAATCCATACAGAAAAGTATCCTACTTTGAATCTCATCTATATAGAAATAACATTTCCTCTCTTTTTACTAGCAACTGCTGGATATTGAAGCTCGAAGAGCTGCTATGTTTTTCATGTTTTTTATACACTCTTGGTGGTTTTAGGTTTTTCTTTAATATTAAAAAATGTGGCTTAAATCCTTTGGACGCTATTCTTATTGCCATTCACAAGAAACCAGACCCACTAGTAGATAGGCTTTTTCCAGGGAACAGCTGGCTAGATCAAGCCTCCACGCTCAGAAGTTTTGTCAGGGCATTGCCTTTGACAAGCATTTCACTTCGCAACCACAACAGCTCGGACAGACAACTAGCATCTATTCAGCAGACAAGTCTTGTGCCATCCTTCTTTCCCCCGCTCTTCATAGGTGCAGATGATTAGCATTTCTGGGTTTAGTTATTATTAGGCTAGCCTGGAAAGACTACCCTGAAGACCCCTCTTAATGGCTCACAGGTACCTCAAATTAAGAGTACAAATGCTCAAAAGCACCGCCAAAACCAGTATTGACTGGAGAAGGAACTGAAGCTGGAGTCTGTCAAAGGTTCCTTGCTGGGTACAGGAAACCTTGGTTTAAAAAAAAGATTATCACAGTCGCAGCTGTTTGACACATAGCAATATCCACGTGCTTTCTTCAAATCATGGTGAGATCAAGACAGGGCATGGCAAAGAAAATACCAAGAGACTTTGATTGCAACAGAAAATACAGTAGCAGAATTTATAGGATTATCATAAAACAAAAGGGAAAAAATGGATTTCCCAACAGATTTACGAAAAATGCATTTCCTTCTATTCCTGACAACACCTGTAGGGATGTCAAACTGTGATAAACCAAAGACCACTGGGGAGTCCAGGGGGACCTAGAACAAGCTGGCTTCAAACAAACTGCCATTTTCTGTAGCCTGATCAAACAGGAACAACTATCAAGGCCACATTAAATCAAGGCACCAAGAAACACCAAAGTAAGTCTTGAATAAAGACACTCGATGCCAAAAAGGTCTGTTTTACTGCATCCAAACAAAAGGTCTAATCTCTAAGGTTTTTTTAAGGTAATTTAAGAAATTTTCCCCAAGTTCATTTAGCAGAATCAATCTTAAAGGTTTTACAAGAAAAACATTCAGAAATAACGTCTCGCTTCCTAACAGCTAGAGAGCAGCTCTCTGCGATATGACAAGGGTGGCCCGCAGACTCAAAACAGACAATGCTTCAGAGCACAAGGAGGAGGAAATAAAATAAAAATCAGCTTACACATACCAATATTAGATGAAGCAGAAAACTGTTCAATAGATCTGAGCACTAGAGGATACTTGCAACACAACAGACAATGAAATTAAAATAGGAGAAATAGACTGCTGATGCGTTAGAGACATCATAAGCACTTTCAGAAAAATTACATTTCTTTTCCCTAAAGATGGAAGAGAAAATTAACTCTAGCAGGACTCCTTAAGTACCTCAAGGGTATCTCTGATTTGAGTCCCATCAGTGAAATTCAGTCTGTCGCCCACGGCTGTGTAACAATCCCAAGAGACTCCTCAGCCTTCTGGTTCCTTATGATAATCCCTTGAGTGCAGAAGCCAGTGTGAATAATCCGAGAAAAGTCCTACTGGAATACAGAAAGAAGAGAAAGCAGGCCTCATGTTACTCAAAAAGCTCTTATTCCACCCCAACTCACAGCATAACATTGATCTGAATGGGTAGCTGCTGATTTAATACAGAGGAACTGAAATACACATTATCAACACACCGCTTAAGCCATTTCCCCCTCATTTGGTTGTCTAGGAAGTCCGAGCTTATGATCAGAAGTTCTTCTTAAATTCAAATGGGAAGAAAAGCAGTGGCCAGACAAGTCTAGAAACGTGGCCTAAAGGCAGGACTCAGAGCACGGCTGTACAAGTGGAAGCTGGTGATGAAACCAGTACAACTGTAAAGCTACATTCAACAAGATACTGCATGCAACAACATGAGTGCTCAAGAGGCACATCCAAAAAAAACAAAACCAACCAAACACCCGCCCTCCCTCCTGGATGAAATAGTGAGAAACTACAGTCCACGAGTCAGCTCCATGATTCCTCATGCCACACCACAATAAACATTAAGCTAGCTTGTATTCTTTCCACTGCAGCAAGATGAAGAAATAGTTAAGATGCCATACCCCTCCCTCAGCACAGGAAAAACCTATGTGTTACCAGACACCACTGAAATCTATGACCTCCCTAGTAATATATTAAAAAGAATAAGAAGTACAGGACCAAAGTATGCAATTCTGCTAATGATTTTAAGGAAATAAATCTGTAGTTTTATTCCCCTCCTGCTTAACAGCAGCTCTGCAGTTTTCAAGCGAGATGAGGACAAGCCTCAAGTTCACAGTAACAAAAGCAATAACTAATGTCCTCCCACATATACTCCTTATGCATTATAGCTGCATTACTTAACTGCTCTTCCACCATTCCTGACTCTGTGGAGCCTGTTCCTACTAGTGAATCTCTGCTGCTGTTCTGAAGATCCAATGGCAGTGATGAAGGATGCTTAAAACTATAACCGCCAGCAGCTCCTCATCCAACAAAATCAGATACTACACTACAGCAAACTGTGCTCTCCTCCCTCTGCAGCCACCACGCGCTTGATCTGCAATTGCTCCTCTTCCATACTGATTTTTGCTGGCTGAGCAGGGCAGGGAAGATGCCAAGGCACCTATCCATCAAGTCACTGTCTTCTCCCATCAACCCAAGCAATCCTGAGCAGTGACTTTTCTTCTCACGTGGGAAGCACCAAGACATCCAAAAACACATGCAATAGCCAATGTGGCAAAACGAAAAGGAGAGCAGCTTCGCATTCCCTACAGATTGATTTAAATAGAGCTTTTAAGTTGCTTGAGGTAAAAGTTGGTGATATGATTCAGTGCCCAGATCAGCTTATTTGGAGGTAAGAACACAGCGCTGGAGCAAGCTAGGCTTACTTGTTATAGAACTGTTACACAGAAGATGTGCTCTTAGAACAGAAAAAAGAGATGTTACAAGTAACTTGAATATCATGGCATACTTGATATTGACTCCTTAAATAAAATAGCTAAGCATTCACCAAACAAATGTATCTTCCTACCATGCACTGAAATGAAAAAACCTCAGCAAAAATCTCGAAAACCCTATATTCAGGGAAGGTGGCAGCCTTCTCAAAATGCTTTGATGCAGATTAAGTGCCCCATCAAAACTTCAGATAAGCATCGCCTGGTTTCACTGCAACAACAAAACCTTCTCCTTTTCAATAAAGATCAAACTATGAAGGAATATGCAGGTTAGAACAAGAACTAATGGCTACAAGAATCATCCCTGACATCAAAAATAAATAAATAAATACAGCTGTAACTTTACTTACACTAACCTGCACTTCTAGGTCACTGGAACACTGTTTTGCAAGTAACCTCAAAGCACAGCACAAAGAAAGTGCAGTAAGAGCATCCACAATAAGCTGTTCTGCAGAAAAAAAAAAAAAAAAGGGGGGGGGGGGCCTCTCAGCCCAGACTGAAAACAGAGGTACTAATTGTGACAACGATACCAGCTATGCGAGGGCATCAGGGGTCCATATATTCTAGGAAATAGAGCATTATTTACTAGTGTTATAGGTCAGTGAGCACTTTAATGGTAATGAACACTTATCACTAGAAGCTGTCCCACCCTCCCCTTACTATTAGTGCCTCATTCCTGTTGCACACAACCTCGCCTCTTTTGTCAGCACATGTGTGGTAACATGATGAACAGGATCAGGAAACCAACTCAGGCTAAACTCCATGGGTAAAAAACAAAACAAACGCAGCTTTAACCTAGCATAGTTCCCCAGTCCAGTTCGCTGAAGACCTGGCTATAGACTTACACCATCAAATCAGGGCTCAGCCGAAAAGGGTGAGAGGAAGAGTGCGACAGAGTGGTAGCAGTTCAAGTTTAAAACATACCCAAAACATATGGCCAAGCTTTTGCCAAGTACTAAGCAAGAAGGGTCAAGTTCTCAGATTACTGCAGCCCTCTTCCCTCTGGCACATTCATATGTAGTCACCTTTCTGCCAGTCCCTCCAGCAGAAAAACATTCCCACCACCTGCTAAACTGCACATGCACATCAAATCCTCACCACTAAGGATGTGTATCTACCCACTCTTCTAACATACTGCACCAACTGCACTCAAACTCTATACAGAGGAGCAAACTCAAACTCCATGCACAGAAAAGCACACATACCCCGGCTGACGTGATGCTCTGCATATGCTGATTTACACCAGCTGAGCTATGCCTGCTTCTCTCTCAACAGGCACGCTTCATTTGGATCGCTCTTACAACCAGATAACTTTCATAAAGTCAATGGCAACAATCAACTTTGAATCTTCTATCCCTGTGTAGAAGATGGTTAAAATTTGTCAAAGCCATTTGAGAAAGGGGAGCAACAAGTGATAAGCAGTACTATTCACACAGCCCTTGTTTCCTTTGGAATCTACGCTTAAAAAAAAAAAAAAACTAACAAAAACACATCAGAGCTATGATAGCACACCCAGCCAACTTGTGACGTTAGCAGAAGTTGTCCCTGGGTGGCAGGAAGATGCTCAATAATCCAAATCTCCATGACAGTAGGAAGGGAGCAAGTAATAGCTGCTGGGCTAGCACTGCCTGGCTGACCCAGATACCACGCTGTCATGGCTGGGGTTGGTGGGAACCTGCCCAGAGACCTGAGGGGTATGGTGCATGTCTTGGGGGTCTCAGCCAGATTAATTTCCTCCAACAAAAATCTCAGAGGGGAATTGCTTAACACTTTTTAAATTGTGCTTCTTTTTACTTCATAGGTCACCACAAAAAGCTTGTTGATCAGCACTAAGTAGTAATCATCATCAATCTTATTTGCCTTTTATAAACCATTACCCTCACCCTTGAAGAGGCATAAGAATTGTTGCTCATACTAAATACTGGCAGCAATTCTAGTTATCAAACGCTAGAAACACCTTGTATAGAGGGGGGGAGGGGGGGAGAAAGAGAGAGAGAAAAGAAGAAGGAACCCTTTCCCTTTATGTTCCCCCAAAGAAAACACTGCTAAGAGGTGCCTCCTGACAGGCCAACACAGTATTTGATCTCTCCACTACTCCTCCCCTGTTTAAAATTCATGAGTGAACAATGTATGAAAGTAGCATTAATCATTTCAGAACACAGAAAAGCTGGAGGGAATACTTTCCAAGACTGATTGGTCTTGTTCAGATATCAAGACAAATCAAGAAAGATGTGGATCAACTGGAGCGAGGTCAGCAGAGGCCCCCAGGGCGGTTGGGGCTGGAGCACTTGCATTAGGTGCTGGAGGAACCAGAATGGGGTTTGGTCAGCTTGAGGCAGGGAAGGCTTTGGGGCACCCAGAACAGCTGCATGCCTGCAGGGAGGGGATGGAGAAAATGAAGCCAGGCTCTCCGCAGTGGCATGTGGCAGGAGGATTAAAGACAATGGGCATAAGTTAAAATACGAGAGGTTCAGACTCGATGTAAAGAAAATCTTTTCTACCACGAGGACAGTCTGCCCCAAAAGGCTGAGCTGTCTCCATCCTTGGAGGTTTCCAAGACCTGAGTGGATCAAACCCTGAGCAACCTGGTCTGACCCCAGAGCTGTTCCTGCTTTGAGCAGGTTGGACAGGGACCACTTGAGGTCACCTCCAGCCCAAGTTACCTTGCGATCCTATGAACTGCAGGCACACATTACAATTCTGTGCTAATACTGAAGTTATATTTACTAACTTTTTTCTCTGTATAACCTCAAATTAATTAACTAACTTACTCTGCCTGTTCTGTTGAGATTCATTCTGGGTTTCAAACAGTATTCTGGTTTGTGCCTTTCTAGCACTGACAAACATCAACTTTACATCATCCTAATCAGGAATCGGTAAAGAACATGCTCACACCCAGAGACTGCAGCACTAAATCACCTCCACTTTACCCTCTTCCATTAACAGTGAAGAAACACTGCAAGAGATGCGTCATGGACTGGCAGACAGCAAAGGAGCAACCATGAAGAGACACGGCAGATGCAGAAGTTAATGGAGCTACTGATGAGTCTTTGAAAAGAGAGCCACAATTTAAATTATTAAAGCAGTCAAACCTTTAATGAAGTTGGTTATAGCCTCATCATAAGACTACAGGAAACTACCTACTGGTTTGTCAGCACTAGAATTTCTAAGCGGTGTTCAAGCCCTGTAATTCAAGTGCTTTTTATTCTATGTTTACAGAATGCTAAAAGCCACAATTTACCAGGGTAATGCCACATTTAACTAGTAAATAGGGTTCACATCTTTGTGAAATGAAATTGAGACAGCAATATCTCAGTCAAACTGCTAAACTTCTGAATCCAAGTTAACTACGTTTAAACATTAACATGTAAAATTGGCAATGAAGATTATTTCCTTAAAGTGAACAAACGTGGACTAAAGCTTGATACTGTCTTATAAAAAGGATGCGCTCAGAAGTTTCTGTGGTATTATGTCAGAAATCCTATCAGAATTGATATTTTGCTTAAAAGTGACAACTTCTGTACCTAGTAGGATACATGAAATGTTTACTGTAAGATGACTGCCCCACGAGACTAATTTGATCTATGGGGAGTACTTGTAGATTCCCAAAGCAGCACAAATTTTTAACCAGATGTGACAAACATGTTCACCTGAACAGAGAGGTGTGAACCATGCCTCTTTTTCCTAAGAGCTCTTTGAAAAAACTTTCTGAAAGGTCTACTCACCTGACCAGATGTAAAGCAAGTCTTTGGGAAGTGACTCAAACAATGACCTGAAAGAAGTATCTAAGAAACTAGATTGGACAGAATACACTCCAGTACTCTTGAAAGGTGACCTTGAAAAGGGTGATAAGACTAGGAAAGCAAAAATCTAAACTCTTTCTTCCAACATATGAAGATGACTTAAAAACAGACTCTCCTGCAACTTTTTAAAAGACTTGTTAGATTAAATTTGTCCTTTGATCTTTCTGGAAGACTTCTGTAGGAGTCTCAGGTGTTCCTCAGTTCTTGCACTTTGATAGAAGGGGCACAATCTTTTAAGGACAGCATTTTAAAACAGTTGATTCATATACCTTTATACAGAAGGTGAGAGGCTGGTAGTGGAGGAGTTAAGGCAGTCCAGCTAAAAGTCCTTTCTTCCCTGCTCATTTTTTCAGAGTCTCGATTCTTGCAGAGTCATTATTTCACTAGTTATTCAACCATTACGTGGTGACCTTAGAAATTCAGCTCTTCTGTCTAAACTTCAAATACACAGAGAAAGATTTCTCACAAAAACTGTTCTGTGCCTCCTTAGTTTTAAGACAATGAAGACTAGCAGAGACCAATTGCTCCACATCTTCATTTGACACAATGTTTTGTTAAGTTGCCTTTTCAGATCATTATACTTTTGTCTATTTATTCCTTCATCATTACACTCAGATTGAGCTTGTAATACCACAGTAAGGAGGATGTCCCCCTCTTTAAGGCAAAAGACTAACAGAACTGGCTCTGAGAGTTTGAAGCTCTATTCCCAGTTCTCTTTATGAGCTTGCGCTGCAGTAAACTGCAGCTCAATTTCTGCCCTATGCAAATCAAACAATTTAAATATACACTCTGTGGATGTGAAAAACATTTAACAGCTTTTAAGGAAACTGTCCCTGAGCTTACTTTTTACACAGAGGAACACACACAGATGTTCTTTAGAGGGAGAAGGTGAAGACTACCAACTACAAAGTGCTTGAAAAGTTTGGGAGGGGGATTGTCCTGGTGTGGTTTGTAGGAGGAGATAAGGTTCTTGATGAGAGAAAGAAGTCATTACTTGTAATACATTAGTGCCCAGATGCTTCAGTCCCGTTGTATTGAGCACAATGCAAACAAAGCAGTCAGGAAAAAGTAATAAAGGCCCAGGATGAGCTATAGTGTTGGAGGAACAAACCTAGGAGAAATAGCCGATTACTGCCCACATGCCTGCAGGCAAGGAAGATCTCCAGCTTGGCGCAGCAGAACACAGAACCAGAACACAGAACGCTAAGAGTCCGGTGGTGCAGGAAGGCGACTGGGGCAGGACAAGCGTGACTTCAGCAGTCCTGCTTTGTAACAACGCAAGGAAGGCAGCTGAAGACTCACAGTCATTGGGGAGGGAAGGGGGAGAAAGAGGTTACAATATCATTAAGACATACTACAATACAAAAGCAAGTCTTTTACCAATAGAGAAGAGATAAGAATAATGCATTTAAGATCTTTTTCCATAATGTAACGGGAAAGAAATAAGAAGTTTCTAAGACAGTACAGGTGGGCAACCTGGAAGAGGAAAAAGGCTCATACACTTGCTGTTAGAGAAGATTATCTTAAAAAAAAAAAAAAAAAAAACTTGAAACAGGATCTGGACTACCAGAGTGAGGCAGAGGTAAGTGACAAGGTGAGGAGAAAGAGGAAGATCTGGAGAATCAGTAAGGGGAGGCAGCTGAAGTGTTTCAGAACCCTGGATAGAAAGTGTTTTCGAAATGTAAAAATTTCCTTGAATTCACTCCTTAGAAATCCTTCTCAAGCCCTGAACTCTTCAGAAAGAGTATGCATGTCCTTTTGGCATACCTACACCTTTTCCATGAGGTGCTCTGAAAGGGTTGGGGGCAGGGGGGAGTAACACATCACAGACAACATGGTATTTCGCATTTTACACCTACTGAAAAACCGTTTGTATCTTGCAATACTCCTTTCCAAAATCACTAGAGAAAGGGCGTTTCATACCCAAAAGATAAGTTCACCCAAGAGCCTATCAAAGTTCTGTTCATATTAATGCACAGCACCTAGTGCTCTCGACTTCAGGGGCTTGGGAGCGTTTCCGTCCAGCAAAGCGTTTCAAAAGACTCGCTTCTCTCCCAAACCCCTCAGCTGACCGTCCCCAAAACCGATCAACTGTGCAAGCCGTGACAGAGGACTTTTAGCAGGCCCCGGTCTGACTGGTGAGGGCTGAGATACAACTCCCGCTACTCCCATTCTCCCTCACGGGGCTGCGAGCGCAGGTTTCGCTTCACTGCCGCGGATCAAACTTCGCAGTCGCTCCACAACGGCGGGTTCTCACGGCACCTACTTGAAAAGGGCTGGAGAATTCCGACAGGGAAGCCGGTGGGCTCCCCCACCCTCCCCGCAGCTCCAAGGCACCGGCATGACCTTGCTGGGGAAGCCCTCGCCGCGCCGGGCCGCCCTCAG
>NW_009646506.1:29591-30105 GCF_000708025.1 Charadrius vociferus | reverse complement strand
GGCAGCGGGGCGTCGTCACGGCAACCGCGGCGCCTTCCCGCCCGCCGGGGACAGGGCCGGGGCCGGGCCTGGGCCTGCAGCCGCGGCGTTAAACGGCCTTTCCCACCCCGGGCCCCGCGCAACGGCACCTCGTTTTATCAGATTCCCCTGCACGGAGCTCGGGGTAGGCGGGAGGGTCGGCCTGCCGAGAGCTGGTGGCCCACGGCGCTGTGAGGGAGCCTCTGTCCCCCAGATAGAAAAGGTTTTAGCAGGAACAACATTAGTAGGCCTGGACTTCCCACATAAACCAGGCTGCCTGCTTGCCTGCCCTCACTGAAGGATTCCCAGGGTTTTGCTGCTGCGGTGTCCAGCCCCGAGGATCACCCCGAAGTGTCCCAAATGGCCCTCATCTCAGATTCCCTCCGTTACCCAAAACCACTGGCAGCACCAGCTCCAGCACCTGGGAGGCAGCGAGCTCAGGCACCAGGTGGGGCCCGCACTGGGGCTGTGGCCCACGGCCTCAGAGTGGGCACTG
>NW_009646506.1:19061-29140 GCF_000708025.1 Charadrius vociferus | reverse complement strand
CCCTGCGGCTGGCAGGTCTCGGCTGGCAGGTCTCCTCGTGGAGCCAGCACACGGGGACATTAGGTAGTAACCTTGTGCTTCAGTACCCAAGGCTATCACATCTAAACATTCACACTTTTTACATTATTTGCACCATGCAGTGCTGCTTCCTGTGCTGACTTGGTGACTCATTTTATGCTCAAACTTGTCTTTTGGGCCAGGAAAAGTCCCACTGAGTTCAGTGGCCATTTGATCATGTGGGCCAGCCTGAAGAAATGAGGCAGATGAGACAATTTGGGATCAGATAAGCACCAAGGAGGCTAGCTAATGCAAATTGTGTTATTTGAGCATGTAAGTGACCCAGAGGACAAAATGCAAAATCGTGTTTCAAAAATAAATCCCTTGCATTTCTTCAGGTTGAAAGGAGAACATGTTTAGGGAAATAATTTTCAGGGCCCCACATGTTTAAATAGCAGCCTCTCAAGGCTGCAGAATCGGTTTCCTGGTTTCAGTGCAATCAGGGCTGGGCAGCGAGCCATGCTGCCAAACCTCCCTTTGAATGCCGCACAGCGCCTCGGGCAGGCACCACAGCAGGGCTCAGGGCTCAGCCTCCATCCCTGCAGGCTCTCAGCTGCAGAGCAGGAGCAAACTGGTTCAGCTCTGGGCAAACCAGGGCTGCTTCTGCCTGCCTGGAGCCTGTTCTGGGCTAAAACAGACAGGTTGAATCTGCACAACTGCCACAGGAACTCTATGAGATTGTATCTCTGGTATCAATGCACAAATGCAGCTCTTCCAAGCTGGATCTTTCAGGGTACGTTGTCCAGGACTGTACTCAGACCCTTCACATTGCCAGTGTGATCTGGAGAGTCATCCCCTGGTTCCTGAGCCGGCACGCTTAGGGCACCCTGCATCTTCGGGGAGACCCCCAGGCAGCACATACTACTGCACGGATACCACGAGCCTGCCTCTATTCTTCAGGACTTTTTCCATCGATTCCTTCTCCTTATGGAGAAGTTGAATAACTCAAGTTTTGAAAGCAAAAGCACCTTAAGCCAGTGACACTTCTTCCATCAGCCCCTCGCTTCTGACCCCTGTTTGCAGCTGGATCCTTCTCCAGTCCCATGTTTGCAGTATCCCACAGCAGTGGAGTGGAGCTGTGAGGACAGCTTACATTGGCTTAAGCAGCAAAAGCCAAAACCTCATGGTAACACAGGCTCCCTGTGAGCCTCCCCGCCTCCCACAGAGCTGACTTGGGATTTTCCTGTCAGTTTTTTCCGTCACTCATCTCCGGGGGCTGTTCCAGGGACTCCCCCTCCCTTCTTTAGCCTTGGCCAAACAAAATGTTGCTTTTCCATCTTTTTCTACCTTTTTTTTTTGCTGGAGAATATCCCCTGCCAGGGGTTTCCTCCCAGGCAGAACGATATCGTACAGCCCGACTATAAGGTAGGCTCCAAAGTGCAAAGAGCACTCTGGCACATCCATGCCCTCCTGGCAGCAACATTATTGGTTAAAATAAAATCTTTAAAATCAAATTAATGTTAACCTGCACTGTTATTGCTTAAAATAAAAGGTGATTCTTTATTTTCCAGTCTACTTTAGTACCATGCTGGACCTTAGACAAAGTCACTGGACCACAGGCAGTTGTTCTCCTCAACTGCAAGTGCACTTCTGAGCTCAACAGGTTGGATCTACGCAAACAGGAGTTTCCAGGGCTGCCTCGCCCTGACTTCTGCATTTGCACGTGGATAGGAGAGAGGAAATTCAAAAGCAGAAGCTCGATTTTGGGCATTTTGGCCAGGGAGTGGGTGGCACATTCTGTCTTTCTGCAGTATCTCTTTGGCCAATAAACACAGGTCTCATCCAGGAGGCTGCAAAGCGCTCCTTCAAGGCATCACACTCACGCCACGTCAGACAGAAGCAAGGAGCAGGCAGCATTGACTCAGCGCCTGTCTCATTTGGTCTTATCTTGAGTCCAAGTCCACTTCCAGAGCCACCCCAAAAGATTTGAGAGGTTCGCACAGGGCAGAACTGACTTCTGAGTCTTGGGCAGCGGGGAATAGGCAGACCCGGGTATTTTCTAGAGAATCTGATAGGTGTTGTTGCCAGTGTTATTGAACTCATTTAATGCCAATATAAATTGCCAAGTGGAGCCATACCTCGGGGCAGCTGTACGAGGGAAGCTATGGCCCGTCAGGACAACCTGCCCAGCCACAAAGCCTCTCTTCGTCTTTTCTCACTCCTCTTGAATATCTTCCGGCCACAGAAGCAAAGGATGTCAGACCCTGCACAGGTTTTTCTCTGTTTTTCCACTGGATTGTGGAGTCTTTCACTTCCCTCTGAGTTTCTGCACTATTGAAACGGATCTTTCCATTAGGACACAGTGTCCACGAGTTTCTCTCCCCTACCCTCTTTTCTTGCCTCTTGGAGAGCTCTTCCATATCCCCACACCTCTGGATTTGGCTTCAGTTTCTCTCACACAACATTTTTGAGGACTTGGTGTTGCTGTTGATTGCTCTGCTCTGTTTCCTATGAAATTCTACTTCAAACCTTTTGGTGCACGCAGCAAGGGAAATAATTTCCATCCATTTAAGGAGGAGCCAGAAGTCAATTCCTCTGAGCTTTGTTTCAAGAGATTTTTGATAAAGTCTTATCTTCAAAGAAGCAGATTTCTCACAGAGGTCAACACATGTATGTTACCATTTTTGTTGTTAATTGTTCAATAACCACAGCCTCCCATTTTATTAATTACACATCATTGGGAAGGATTTGATCCCCAGATGAAGACAGCAGACTAGAGACCCTGCGAACCCAGTGAATAACTCTGTCCCTCCACCAGCAATGCAGCCAAAATGCCCAGGAGCGAAGCTGCTCTGCTGCCCAGAGGGGAAGTCTCATAATCCCAAGCTTGTATCTGTTTTACATCCTTCAACAGCCTGTTACCATAGGACCTCATTGTTTCACAGACCTTTGACATGTTTATCCTCAAAAACGCTGATCCAGCCTGCTCTAACAGGAGACCAAGTGACCATCCCCACTTAACAAATAGTCAGAGGAGCAGAAGGTATTTCCTCAAAGTTGTTTAAGACAAGAATGGAGAGGTGGACCAAATCGGAGCTGGCTCCCATTCTTCTTCATTAAGACTAACATCTTTCATTGTCCAGGAATATCCTGTGAGCACAGCAGAGTCCAAGGTGTGCATAAAATCTCCCCCTGCTTCCGTGTACAGATGTGGCTGCTGGACAGACTTCTGTCTCAGTGCCAGACCTTGGCTTTTAGGTCTTCATCACGAAAGACATCACATTTTCCCTCTGCTGCTCAGGGTGAAAACCTGGGATCAAGGAGAGATGAGAGTACAGTTCAACAGCTGAATGATAAAATGCCAGATTCTCTGCAAGTTTGGTGATTATTTCAATGGTGCAAATGTGGGAAATTAGCACTCAAAAGCAACTGAAGAACTTGAAGGAAGTAAAAAAGTATGAAGATACCTAAACAATCTTAATTTTGCCCTGTATTGGTTCCCTCTCAGTAATTATGATACTGTGATTAAAATGTATTTGTTGACATCCCAGATTATGCTACTTAGATTTTTATTTGTTAGTGATGAAAGCCTCATCTTACCCTAATTATAACCTCATTTCTCCAAATATAGCCTATATAGAAAAATTCAGGAATTTTGACTGTATAGAGGTTTGTCAAGTCTTCGTTATTCCCTTGCAAATATCACTCAGAACAAAGAAAAAAATGTAAAATACTCTGCATCTCTTAAAGAAATCCCTTTTAATCCTTATAATTCATAATGTATCTAATGGATTTACTTTTCACTCTCTGAGAGTACGTGCTACGCATCCTGGAAAGAAGTACCCTTTTCCACTAAATAAAAGCTAAATCCCTCTTGGAAGGGAAGGAGAAAGCAGTCATTCCTGGGGAGCCACACTGAGTGCCTTTGCCTTGCACCCCCATCCCGCATAACCCAGCTCAGGTTGTGACTGAGCAGATCGATCCATCCTGCACAGCTGAGCTGTAACCTCAGACAGAATTAGAGACATTAAAACGCCTGCAGAGATAATTGCATCTGTGGCTGATGCTCAGCTGCTGAATACGGGCAAGAGAGAAATCTGTTACCAAGCTGACCTTCCTGAGGCGATATCTTGAAAAGTCGGTCCAGTGTCCTAGAAACTCTGCACAGCATTTGGGATCGGTTTGCAGAGGCCACCGTGCTGGCGTATTAGATCCACAACCTTGACATGTCCCTAGGAGCCCACAGGAGCTTTATCCCACAGTGGCCTTTGGCAGCTTCTTCCAGGACATGACGAACCATATCCTGAGAAAAGCTCTTGAGCTGGAAGAGGCGGTCACCACTTGGTTCCTGGCCATGGTCTCCAGGCTACTCATGAATTTTCAGGCCTCGGTTATAAATCATCTCTTTTGCTGGCTGAAGAGCACTTCTCACTCCTTCCTTGTTTGAATGTCTGCTCCTACCTTAGGTCATCAGAAATGGAAGGCTTCTCCCTTTGGGGCAGGCTGTCCCATCCCACGTGGCCTCAGACCTGGTCACTGCAGGCTCGGCAGTTCCCTCCAGCTCAACCAGGCTCATGCCATAGCAGCTACCCCTGAGCCTTACCCGTGTGCTTCCACTTACTGCCCTGTGTGGTTGCTCCATGATCAACTGGTTCAGCTTGGCCAGTCCAGCCTTATATTTGCAAATCCTTTCATTCCCAGGGGCTGGGTTTGCAGGCCTGAATTTTGTTTAGATATGTTCAGATTATATCTCAAAAATGGGTGTAAATGAAAAACCTGCTTTTGTGGGAATCGGGGGGTTTATTCCAACTGGGTCACAAAGTGAGTGACTCCCTAATTCAAGATCTTTTGCTTCTTAATTCTCAGAAAAAGTTTATTTTTTTGTTTGGTTTGTTTTTTTGAATGTGCAGTTTGGCAATACAAAAATTTCTTGGAGTTACAGAGTTACAGGGCTTACATATGGGGGGCAGAACTGAATCCCCTTGTTTAGCTCCAGACAACAAAGGCTCTGAATTGTGCTGAGGTGGGTTCACAACTGGCTTAAGCCCCTCTAACTCCTCAGCTGGACCTCGCTATCGCTTGGCTGTGGGTAACAAAGGACTTGATCTGGTTTGTGCTTGCTGGGTCCAGCAGCAGAGAGGCGGGGGAGCAGTGAAAGGGTGCACGAGCTCAGGGTCACTTCCCATATGGCAAGTCCCACCTGGGATCAACCCGCAGGGAAAGGAGCTAGAAGAGACATGAGGAACCTCCTCAGGGCTTCCATCTTCTGCTCAAGAGAGGCTTTTAAGCTTGCCTCCCTGCTTGCCTGCCCTTGCAGAGCAGCACTCTCCTGCTGTCCCCCCACACCCCTTGCAGGAATTGCTCTTTTCTCCAATAGATTTGGGTTGTTTTAAAGAGTTTGCAAACTGTCAGTTTAAAAGCCCTAAGCTGGCAGGTTTCCTTTCCTCCTCCCAAGCCCAAGGGGAGAGACAAGATGAAAGGCAGTGCCGGGCAGACCAAGGAGCTCCCATCCCTCACCCCAGTGCACACAGGCATGATCTTCCTGCCTTCTGCTGCATAACCCCACTGCTCATGGGGCCCAGCTGTCCGGACAGATCTGCATGCAGAAATACCCTTGGTGTGGTCCGCAGGCAATGTTTCAGGTGTACTTAGCAGGTCTAGCCTTGCTTCTTAAGTCCCACAGGCAACGAATTTGCAGTGCTGCTACAAGCTCCCTGCATCGGGGCAGGCGAACCGCTGTGTTTCTCTGTGCTATTTTCTTCCTCAGAGAGTAAAATCGAGCCTTCTGCCCTCTGTCTGTCCTGCTGTACCAGCTCCGCAGATGGCAGATGGCTGCTTGCCACCGTGGGCTGGGTTGGAGCCCAAATCAGCTGGAGGTCTCGGGGTGCTCCGGTGCTGCACAGCAATCACAGCGAGGGCTGGCAGGGAGCATCTGGCTCCTGTGGCTGGGGCCGCTGTCTTCAGCGGTGGGAAATTTGCACCCACATGTTCAGGGAAAGCAGCAAGAAAAAAGAAAATAAAGGCTGGGTTGGAAAACAGGAAGATGAAATAACCTCCTCCTGCACACATAGTCTGTGTTGGAGGTGAAGAACCGCTCCCCGTGCACGCAGCTCCCTCTGCACCGTGGTCTCTACCAGGCGCTTGGCTCTGGTTGCACATCTCAGCGGGCTATGCCTTGGGCTGGCTGATGCACCACACAGCCTCTCAGGCATCGCTCCCGCGCCAAAACCCACCGCCGCTCCCAAACCAGCAGCGTTGCTAAGTGACAGCTGATTTACCACATTGCTTACCCACCCCGGCCCCGCAGGAAAGCGAAGGAAAAGGTAGCGGCAGTGCTGGCCAGACCTCAACGCTGACACTGCCAGGCAATGCGTAACCCACATCTGGACAGGCCACCTTAATCTTTCGCTATCTGGTGCTATCTTTGGTGCTTTCGCTATCAACCCCAGCATGAAATGGAGCATGCGGAGAGATTCAGCCGTGCATGCCAGGAGCTGTCAGGTCCGGTGGGTTGCAGTGGGGATCACCAGGCAGCCGCCGAGTTATCTCTATTTGTGCCTTCTCTTGCAACAGCAGCACCTGGTGCTCCTACGCCTGCAGGTGGTGCAACCTACAGAAGGCTGAAGGGAAAAGATGCCTCCCTGCAAAATTTCCTATGCAAAATCAGTGGGGAATGGGGTTAGGATTAACAAAAAAAATTGCTTTCAAGTGCCTCACCTAAGCTTCAGTCTCTTCTGTATGAAAGGAGTCAGTGAAGGAGTCTTCTTGTAAGAGCAAACCCCCACATTTCATATCGGTGCACAGTTGTACCACCCCAAGGGAAGGGGTTAGGACACCATCGTCAGTGGGAACGTGCAGGAGAGAAGCACCATGTTCCCTATTGACGAAGCCTCTTGCAGCTCTGGGCGGGAGCCAAACCAGTAGTGTCACCATGCCATTCCTATCTGAAACCTGTGCTGACATACAGCAGAGTGAGAGCTCTGGGCCCATCGCCAGGGGAGATGGCTGAGCCGAGAGGAGCCCCAGGTTGGCTCCTGCGCAGGAACCATGGTGGCTTGCAGCTTGTTCCATCACTTCACACAAACAACGACTGCTACCTCTGGTAGAGACACTGGAGCCTCTGCAATGCAAAACGAGCACCTTTACCCCCACCTTGCCAGAATGGAAAGCAGAGTACTCAGAAACATCAGGTGTCCCTAGTTTCCAAATAAGAGGCTTCTGTCCCTCGGTGTATTAGGCTCCAGCTTTTGAACTCATTGGCTAATTTTTAACAAAATTGGAGAACAAGTTTTGTGAAAACGGAGAGAGACAGATGCATGCACATGCATGCAAAGGACCAGTCAGTCAGCACACACATGTGACCAAGGCAGGCTTGAAGAATGTCTTCTTTTTCTGCTGTTACCCTAAGGCTTATATAGGCTAATTAAAGCCTGTGGTTTTAAAGGCAGAATTATACAGAGCACAGCACCCGTGTTAAACTGCAGAGAGCCACAACTTTTCCTAAAGCAGCAAGTCTCTCCCTTTCAGGGTAAGCTTGGAAGAGCAGAACGAAAAAAAAGCCTAACACAACCCCGAAAATCTCATCTCATTGAATCACCAAATGTCTGTACAGAACTAGTAGAAGGTAGAGCACTGTACCTTTACTGACTTGACATTATTTGTTCATTTATTTATTGCCCTTTCCCTATGCAGCTGATGAAAAGAGATGGATCTGCTTCCCCTGGCCTTTCTCGCAGCTGAGCCGAGCAAGCAAAGGTGACACCGTTGTTTTTAGGACACCATTAGGACACCTTGCATGGGTTAGGGGCCACTAATTTGCATCTAATTTGACCTCACGCAGACTTGCACCTGGGTCACACTGCCACAGGGATGGCTTTTGGCAGGGGTCAGGGGAGCTAGCTGAGGGGGCAGCACCTCTACCACCCCAGTAGGGCAATGGTTTTGGTGCCTTTCTTGATCCCGCTTCACCCCCCAGTGAAGCCCCCCTTGCACCTGATCTGCCATGTCCATCACCTACCAGCCCATTGTTGTGGGGTTTGTTTGGCTTTGAGACTAACATGGAGAGTGAATCTCTGAGAACCCAAATCATTTTGTGTTCACAGCAGCAAGCTCCCCACCTGGATTTCCGCTGATGAGAAAGGAAATTCCCTGAAGGATTTTTGCCTGTAGACATTTTCACCCTTAACAACATTTTTTCTCTCCTACTTGCAAGTATTTTCCCAGCGGGTTTTTATTTTTTCCTGGCTGTAAGAACCTCTGGATAATGCATGTAAACTGCTTTCTCCTTTCCATGCTGCATGTGCTGTATGGGTGGGGTTTTTAATGGTTTGTTTAAGTTCTGGCAGCTCTGGCTGCTTTCCTCCCGATCCCCATCCTGCAGCCTTCAACCTGTAAAGCCTATTCAAAGGGGACAGTGAGCCCTCAAACACCATTGAGTTTCGAGCCAGCTTGTTGCCAAAGAGGAGCACCCCATTGATATATCCCACATCTCCCTGGGGATCTGGATGGAATTGAAGGGGAGAGGCAGGGAGGAAGAGGCAGAGCACACCAGCTGTCTCAGCATCCTTCTCCCTCAATGCCAGCTTAGTCTGGCATTAGTCTGAATTAAAAGTCAGCATAAAAATATAACCCTGGGGTGTGTTATTGCACCCCTATGCGGCAAGAGAGACCACCACTTGCTATCAATGCCTTCTCCTGAGGGTATGACTGCAGACAGAGCCTCCACAATAAGCATTTAAGGGTTCCCTGAGCAAATGGACTGAAGATCTTCATGAGTTCATTCCCTGGAGGTCTTGCTCCTTCATATCATTTGGGGATAGGGCTGATGAGCATCCCAGCACCTGGCTAAGCTGGCACGGCAACAGTTTTCAAGCAAAGGACTGGAAATAATTAGTCTTAGCGGGACAGTGAGAAATACACCCTGCTGCTGCGGGCAAGGCACCGCCCCGGGAAGGCAGAGGGGAGATAACGGTGGCTGCGAAGCCTTGCAGTCAGTAGCTCTTAAGGACAGAGGGAGGATGACAGACGAAGGAAGAGAAAGGGAAACCTTTTGCTCGCAAATAACCCCCTGCTGGGAGGAAATGCTGCGTGTAGGAGATGGAGAGAAGCGACAGGACAGAGACAGCCTTTGGGAGGTGGCTGAAGGCAGCTGCCTGCAGCTCTGCCCGCAGTGGCTGTGAGCAGAGGGCTCTGCTAGTCCTTTCCTGGGGAGAAGATCTTCTTAAGCAGACAACAGCAATCCTGCAATCACACAAACAAGAAATTAAGATAATTAATCAGTCAGTCACTCTGGTACTGGTTTACCTTGCTGTAAAAACTGGGTTTCGGCGCACCCACAGCAGCTATGTGATCTTCAATGCCTTCACTGTGAAATGGAGGTGTTGGGTGAACGTTGAAGCCCCCCCAAGCCAGTTTCCCCATGGGGCCCCAGCAAAAGGCATTGCAGCAATGCTGCACTAGGGCTGGGGCAGCTGGGAGGCCCCTGAGTGTCCCAGGCTGGGGCTGCAGGTGCTGGGGTCTCTGGGGTCATCTGAGCAGGTCTGGGGACACACGCAGAGTGTGGCTGCTCTCACACTGACTTGTGTGTGTTACATATCCTCATCCCTGGGGATGCCAATGTGTCACCGCTGCTTGGGGAGGGGCACAGCCCCTGTGTGTGTGTGTGCATGCGTGTAGGTATCTGCCACCTCTCCCCACCCCTCTATGGAGGAGGGAAATTCACCTGTGTGTGTGTGTGAGTGCACATGTGAAGTTGTACACGCGTATGTGTGCATGCATATGTGTGTGTGCATATACAGGGGGTATGCATGTGGATGTATGCATACACAGGGGGTATATGCATGCGTGGGGTGTGGGCGCATGTCCCTGCAAATGTATGTGCACATATTTGTGCCTGTGGAGATGGATGTGTGCCTTTGGGTGTCTGTTCGTTTGCACATGTGCATGTGTGTACATATACATACGTGTGCACATACCCAGGTTTCTGACGGAAGCCCCCAGCCCCTGGGCAGGGGCTGCACCGCCTGCCTGCGTGCGTGCGTGTGTGTATGTGTGTGCCTGGGCCACATCTGCGTGTGCGAGCC
>NW_009646506.1:7395-18643 GCF_000708025.1 Charadrius vociferus | reverse complement strand
GCGGGCGGTGCTGAAGGCGCCGCGGGCGGAGGCCGACCCGGGCCTCGGCGTTCGGCCACGCCAAGAGCCAACAGCAGAAAGCCTGGCATCCAGCCCTGGGTTATGTTTCCCTTAAGATAGCGGGGTTCCCCCCGTCTGCCCTCACCTTGTCACGCTCCCGCCCCCACAAACCCCCAGGATCGGTCCTGGCAAGGGCTCCTGGCAGTGTTTGTAAGCTGCCGCTTGCCCGTTGGGTCTGCAAATCTGCGGTCGCTGCAGCACTTTTATATCCTCTCTGACCAGGGAGGGACCGGGCCAAGCAGCTAAAGCCAGGTATGACAGAAGTGAACGAAAATATAGGGAGTTAATTGAACTATTGAAATACCCAACCTTTAGATTGATAATAGGTTGGAGGAATCTGAAATGTTCGTGTGAGATGATTGTTATTACTGAGCATCCATCAGATGATCCAAATGACAGGCATGCTAGAATCACTGCTACAGCCTGTTCAGGCAAGACAAGAGGGAGGGAGGGAGAGAGGGATGGAGGAAGGGCAGTCTCTATCAAAGGCAGTCTGACATGCCATAAATACTGACGGTTTGGGTAAAGCTCGAAATGCCTGGAAATCCCTATGCAAACAGTGAGGTACCTGGGGTGGGAAGGAGTCCTGTGAGGGTAAAGTGTCCACTGCAGACTACTGAATAAAATGGGAGTAGAAAGATCAGCTCCTTCTAATATCCCTTCGTAGAGTGCAGAGGGAGGAATCATCCTTGATGTCTGATAGGAGATTTGAGGCTGGGGAGCAGATGCTGAAAGTGTCATGCTACAGCTGGAGAAGCATCCCTGGGGTTTCGAAAAGCTGTACATAAGTTTCTAAGTGCAAAAATAATTGAAATTAGCTTGGGGTATTTCTGCATCAGATCTTGTTTTCATAGATCAGAATGAGTTGGGCAGCAGGCTAGAAAATGATGGTTTTCTAGATGCAGATGATCACATTGTTATTCTATTTCATAAGTGCCAGCAAAATGTAGTCCTGGGCACCAATATACCTTAAACTTAGAAAAAATCCCATTCCCTAAGCTAAAACCTATTGCAAACAACAAGGAACAAGAAGAACTATTTAAAAATAAAGAAGATAATGAAATGAAATTACAGGGACTTGGTTGATAGAAGTGACTATTGATAAAACAGATTTGTATAATTGACATTATTTAGTCGTAGGGGATATTTTGATTAAGAAAAGTAATAGTAAAGATATCAGTGTGGCTCATATTCAATGGACTAAAACCAGTGTCAAGATATATTTTAGAAAATAAGGATTGGAGAAATATTGGTGTGCACTATGTGTTTTTTAGTAGACCCCGATGAGATATTTTTTTAGCTCAGTACTGTTTAGTATCTTTATCAATGACCTGGAAGAAAATATATAATCCCAGCTGGTAAAAAGTACCAATGGCCCCAAAGTGAGTAGAATAGCAATTAACGATGGTAATGCGTCAGTTGTGCTGCCCGACTTGGGTTGTTTGATAAAAAGGGCTTGTTCAAACAGTGAAGTCAAATGCAAAGTCATATGTCCAGCAAGGAGGAACACACGCCAAATATATACAACAGGCAAATGTCTTCTGCCAAACAGCAACTGTGTCAACGACTAAGGAGTGATTGTACGTAACCCACTGAATACAAACTCTGTGACACTGTAAATAAAGCAGTAAATGCAATCCTTCTAGATATAAGCAGGGGAATATGAAGCAGAAGAAGAAAGGTTGTGTTATTTTCATGTACAGTGTTAGCAAAACCCTTCTTGGAGGAACAGTAACAAGAGTTACATTAGCTCTGGAAACCAGGCTTTGTGGCAAGAGTCTAGAGAGGCTCAGTCTAGATCCATCCTTAAAGATGTTAAGGAGCAACTTGATCATGGCCTTTAAGTATTTGCTTGGGGAAGGGATATGTGGTATGTGATGGAAAGGGGCTCCTTTACTGAGCAGAGGAAGGATTGGTGAGATGCCAGGAGCAGGTTTGGATACCGCACAACTTCAAAATACAAATGTGGTGTGTGGTTTTGAGTGAAGGTAGTCAAGTAATAGGAAAAAGTATTTGGGTACCTGATGGATTCTCTGTCACCCAAAGGCTGTAAATCAAGACTCAGACATCTTTCAGGAAGACGCGTTTTAGATCAAAGAGGATGGTTTGATATGGAAATTTTCTATGCATATGTTCTGTAGAGATCCTGGAATATAAGTCTTGAGGTAACCAATAGGGACAAATAAGTCTTCTACAAGGCAAGGACATAGAATTTAGCTTGATCCCTGTTCATTTTTGTTTGAGGAACACTTGCCCTCAGGCCTAAAAGAATAATCATGTGAAGCCATGGGAATCTCAACCAAAATTTGTGTTACTCATTTAGCTCTGTTCTATATGAGTCCAACCAAAACAGTACTCAATCCTATAAATGTTGTATTTCGAACAGCTGAATTTGTGCAAAAATATCGTCTTTATCTTTCAGACAAAAATTTGGGCTCCATGAGCCTGTTAGGAAGATTTTTTGCCTAACATAGAGAGGTACAATTTTTCTGTTTGACACATGGAACTAATTAAGCCAAAAGGAAGTGTAAGATTTGCACTGGTATGCCACTGTAGACATACCATTGTATGCCAACCATAATTTTTCTCAGTCTGCATCTTACCATGTTTTATTCAGGCCAAAAACCCAACCTTTTCCCATAAGATTTTTGCCTGAAAAGGAGATGGGTTAATTATTTGGAAGTCTCTTCTTCTGGGGGAAATGTTCCCACTGGCTTATTTTTTCCACCAGTCATGTGAATTTAAGACTCAATATCACCATCATCCTTGGGTTTCCAGACAGCTGGGATTCTTGTTAGAACCCCAGACCTGCAATGGCAACCCATTGCTGACCCTCTCATCTGTACGGAGCTGAACTTACTGCAACAGGGCTCCCTCCGTCCTCTGTCGGTTACAAGGCTGGGTCAATAGAGCTCACCAAATGAGGTTGATTCATGTCTGTGTATATAAAATTAATACCATACATATAAATTAATAATTAACATAAGATATATAACATACAATAAAAAAAGTCAGTGAGATATGGTGCTGTAGAGCCATCCATACCAAGGGGTTGAGACAAACACCCACATAGCCCTGAAAACACTCTGAGTTATTTGTGGTATCAGATGTGCTTTGAGATATACGTATGTTCTGAGTCACAAATTTAAGTTGTGTTTTCTAGCTTTATGTGGCTATGAGAAACAGTTTAGAATGCTAATGTGGCAGGGAGGAAAGGCAGGAGGAGAGGAGAGGGCAGAGGTTGTTTCTAAAACTTGACATGATCACTGGTGGCCTTTAGCCTGAAATGAAAGTCCGTTTGTATCCTAAAGAGGTACAGAGAAGGAAAAGCAGATCCCATGCAAAAAGTCTTAATAATTGGAGAAAAATAAGATTTGGAACAGAGTCCTGTGTTAAAGCCACGTGAAAACCCCACCACTCTTAGATGCTGGGGAGCCCAGCTGCTTACCTCAACTGGCACAGCTGGCACACACCCAAACTCAAACCGATTCACTTTAACTTTCCTCTGACGCCCAGAGAAACACTGAGTATGGGGTAGATGCTTAACCACCCTCCCCTGCAGCTGGCTCAGGAGGGGAACCTCTGAGACGTCCCCACACTGGCTTCAGCATCCCTGTGCTGAACCACTGGGGACATGCTGAGTGGCACGTCACCACCAGCAGGAGGATTTGCTGCCTAAAGGACATCTCCCTCTGTTTTGGCCTTGCTGCAGTTCGGCTACTGCTTCCTTCCCGTGCAAGCAATGCCACCCAAAGGACAAAAGCCAACAAACCAACGTCAAAAGCAAAATCTAATCTGTGCAGCCCTGCTAACACACCAAAGCCCGTGCTGGCACTCTTCCAGCTGACGAGCTGGTGTTTGCTTTGACAATTAAATCATTTCCCCACCTTGTCCCAGCTCAAGAAACACTAACACGACAGTGTCCTCCTCCTGCCTGGGGTTCAGATCATGAAAACCAAAGGGCAGCCCTGCAAGGGCAAGGTGGAAAGCGTATTTTTCAATAAAAAAAAAAAAAGTGCTTCAATTTGAAGGTGGTCTTGGGTAGAATACTGGGGTTAAAGGCATCACCACGCAAGGTCAGAGGCTCCAGGTTTTGCGTGGTTCTTCCTCCTGGTGTTTCAGGGTTGGAGAGGGAGGCAACAGACTGCCAGAGTTGGAGGAAAGGTGCTGAATGAGTTTTTTGTAGCTCTACAGGGGAAAGGGCTTGTCCTGTCCCATGGATCTGTGAGAAATGGAGGGTTGTTTTGATGATTTCTGCAAAGTGAAACATGAGGAGTTTGGTGTGGAGAGATGATATCAGGTCGATCAAGATGCAGTGTTTTGATATTGATTTTTTTTTCTATCTTCTTTTTAATAATTTTTCTTCAGTTGTAGAAGAAAAGGCCTCACTGTAAATGCTCATGTTCCCCATTTTGGCATGTTAGACTTTTTTTTTTTTTTTCCTTTTTAAAGTTCTGAAATTCTTCACAACCCATCCTTTCATGTACAAACTTCTGGCTTCAAGGAGACAGCCTTGCTCACCAAACGCACTTTTATTTCTGCCTCACTCCAGGAGCAGCCTGCCACAGCTTCATCTCTGGCACTTGGGTGACCCAACCCTTTCTGCCACATCTCCATCCCCCTTTCCACCTCTGCTCTGATGCCTTTGATTAGCAGAGCTTTACTGGGGATCTCCCTGCCCTTGCAGAGGAAGGTTTCAAACCACCCTTCCTCTCTCCTGGCTGCACAGTGCCCATGAAGTCCAGTGACGTGGAGGCTGGGGGTCAACAAGGATGCTCAGAGATGGTCTCAGAGGCATCAGTTTGGGTGACCCCCAAGGAAAGGGTTGGGACATTATTATTTGAGTCTGTCAGAAGCACTTGGGTCTTTTCACAACTATTTTTTGGGGCACTATCAAGCATTTGATAGCAAATAGGCAATTTTAACCGAATCTGTCATTTCTGTCTGTATCCGGGGCGTCTCATCTCCTGCGCGCTGGTTTATGGAGTGATGGGCTGCTCCAGGTCTGCTCACATGGGAGGACAGGGTTTGTGAGATGTCATTCAGATTGTGGCCTTCTCATAGGCAGTCTTGGTACCTTAGATGTTTTAAACCTGTTTGGCCATCAAGTTTCCCACCCACTTTGTTTCAAACAGTTCCAGGACCTGGATTCATGCAGAAAAACATAGCTCATAGATAGGGTGAATCTTGAAATTCAGCAAATCTCCACTGTTTTTCCTTTCCCCACCCTTTTTGTCTAATTAGAATTAAGCTTTTTCTATGTCCTACATGCATCTGTTATTGAAGAGAGTTTCTATCCCAACCAACAGCTGGGTAAAAAAAAAGGTTTCTGACAGAAAATAATGGAAGAGGACTCTGCCATCAAAAGTAAAACTCTCCTTTACATGGCTTCTTAAGAAAATTTGAGCAATTAAAAATCCCAGCAGGCTCCTCTTTGATTATTCAACACAGCCCTTGTAGAGGAGCAGCACTGAGGCCTGCTGCATCACATAAAGAGGGTTTTGAGATGAAGGGATGGAGTTTTGTAAGTAAAGAGGGAGGAAGAGGCAGGAGCTGAGGCTTTTGTTTATAGTACGTTGTTTTAATATCCTAAGTTTCAAGAATCACTTTTTTTTTTTACTTTATTGAGATGACTGAACTGCAGAGCAGTTTAATGAGAGCATTACTGCCTGGAACAGACCTGGGAGAAATGGATGAGCAGAATGACAGCTCACCTTTTCCCCTTTTGCTTAAAAGCGCATATATCTGCAAATGACCAGAAGCAAAATTCCACGCACACACACAATCTAGCAAAAGCTCATCAAGAGCTCGAGAGAGGCTTTAACTCTGCAACATGAGTAAGAAGTCAAGGCCTCTGCAAGGCTGCCTCATGTTTCCATTTCATCTCTGGGCTGAAATCTGAATGCATAATTAGCCGGAGCCATCGATCGAGTGAGAGGTGGGGAATGGGACTCCAGGAGGACAGCACGGACAGGGAGGGCCTGATTCAGCCCTGGCTTTGCTCCGTGCAGCATTGGAAGAGCTCTGGGAGCTCAGGCAGCACAGGGCAAGTGGCAGCAGGAAGGATGCGACCAGGGGCAGAGCCAGGACAGATGTTACTTATAGCACCCTGGGAGATTTATTGGACGTGGAGAGTTGTAGCATCTGTGCTCACCTCTCAGCAGCTTTTTAAGTTAACACTGGCCAGGCCCTGCAACACCATAGAGGAGCTTCCACTGACACCCAAGCCACTGAAATCACAGCAAACAGCTGAAATCTTTCATAAGTGCAAGAGGTCTGGGAGAGGAAGACATGCTCAGTCCGGCCAAGTGCTTCTGGCTCAAAGCAGTGGCACACAGCGAAACCAGTCAGCCCAGCCTCGTGCTGTGGGGGGGTGAGTCACTGACATGCCTCCACTCCCAGGACTTGCCCAAAACATGCTGAAACTGCAGCTTCTTGGGTCATATGCCAGGAGGACAGAGCAGCATCAGCAGGACTGCAGCACCCATGGCTCTTTTGGGTGCCAATATGTATCAGTTAATGTCACATTCCCATCACTGCACTTCATACAGACTCTTTTTGTCATGGCCTTTATCACCAGTTTCCTGCATCTCAAGTGTCTCATCTCCTCTTCATGACCCACAGAGAGGAGGAGTTTTCCCAAGCACCAGATTAAACTCCATCAATAACTACTCAGGGATTCTTTAAAATATTTATAACCTCTTAAATATTTAGCAGTATTTATTACGGTCTGTGAGACATTACATTGTCTCTATGACAATGCCACCTCCCAAAATGTGCCACGTTCCTCCTCTTACTTCCACCGACTATAAACAAACTCAGCAGTGAGAAATCTAGTCCTACAACCTCATTCAAGAAAGAAACAGGGGCTCTGCTTCTATTTAAAAACTGTTTGCGCTCGCTAAGACGCTCACACCTCCTGCATCATCGTCTCTGATACTTTTTAATAGCTGCCTGTGCTATGCCGAGGGTGTCAACTAGCTGAATGCTAAATCCCAGCAGTGGCAGCCCACATCTCTCGTGCAACCTTGGGCAAGTCACTTAATCCCTCCTGACTGGTGCAATGCAGGGGGGACTCATGTCTCGGCTTTGCCTGCCAGGCTGCTGAGGGTTTGTGTTGGGTATGGCAGCAATGGGGGACGTGGGTAGGAGTGGCTGGTGATTAGGCTTATCTCTGTGCATCTGAGCAGCAGCTGGCCCAAAATAGACATCCTCACACCTGCATGCTCTCACCTCTGAAATCCCTTCTGACAGCAAGGCAGGGGGGCTGCAAGGGGTCCCCTAAGCCGAGGAAGAAGGCACAGAGATGCATCGAAGCTGGGGTCAAGACCACATCCCACCACTTGCAGCTGGGGGGCAAGGGGCAAGCAGAAACAGTCCAGCTGTGTTGAATGTGCAGCACAAGTAACCCTAACCCTAACTCTGACCTCCACCAGGGAGCCCAAAGCAGCTACGGAAAGACCCAACAATCTCTAAGACAGAAAAATCAGCCTAAGATGAAGATAAAGCCATGGCACCTCTGGACTTTGAGATGAGCATGTCCTCTCTGGCTTTTTTAACCCCTGACTCCAAACGCTCCTGTGGTGCCGCTGATGCCCAGCCAAGCAGGGCTGGATTTTCGGGGTGCCCTGCATCGAAAAAGCCAGGCAAAGTTTGTAGTGCCCATCACAGCCCTGAAAACAAACCAGGACGAGGGCACAGGTCTCATCCCCCCGAATCAGCATTTCTTGCATATGTTGGTATTGTGCAGTCACACCTGGAGAAGACAACCTGGGTCAGGAGCATGTTGTTTGGCATTTTTTTTTCTCTCCCTTTCCAGCATCAACTAGTTTCCTTCAGTAAACCTGAGCTGCTGGCTTGGTCATGCCAGCAGAAAACTGCTAAATCTATGTTTTGGGAACAGAAAAACCTAGAATCATTAGAAATACGTATTTTGAAAGGCCACTACAGGGCTTGCCCCAGGAGAAGATGAACTGGGATATGTCTGTTTTGGAGCTGGAGTAGGAGACAAACGCAGAGGAGCTCCCCATGGGATGGGTGGAGAGCCCACCTCTGAGCCAGGCAAGGAAGGACTTGCATAGCCCCTGCTCCACAAAGGTTTCTACTTTCATTGAAAATCCAACAGCCCCTAATTGAGCTTAAGCCTTCCCTGAGGAGACCACATTTTGCTAGGGCTTGTTGGCAAGGGAAGTAAGAAAATCCAGTTTTCCCAGAGAGATCTCACGAGCTGGGTTGGGGAAGCTGAAAGGCATAGCTTTGCTTCTGGCACCTTTGCTTTGTACAAAGACATCATTGATGCTTCTTTTGGGGGAAATGGGGGTCTTGGGAATAGATCTGCAAAGAGAGAGTGTTTCGCTGAGCTGTGCGGCCAGGCAACACACAGCTGTGGTATTGGAAAAAACCCTTTGGTGTCACCATGAGGCTGAAGTCCTACCTTGACTGCATCCACCACCCCATGCCACCAGCAGCACACCCCCTGGTCTTTCTGCATCTCCATAGATGGGATGTTTTCTGCCTATTCAGTCCTGGTTCAGCCAACACCAGTCCCTGCCAGGGTCAGCATCTTCAGATGCTTTGTCAGCAAAGACAAGCCATGGGTCAGACTCATGACACTGGGGTCAGCCCCATGTAGAGGCAACCCAAGACCAGCAAAGAGCCACCAGGTAAATGCTCCCCATGTCTGCTCCATGGGTAGTTGGGAACTGTAAATAGTCCGCTCCTGGTAAGGTTGTGATCCTGCCGTGTGTCAGCCTGAAGAAGCAGTACGACACGCGCTGGGGCGTACAAAGCACTGCCTTTGATGTGCTACAACGGCTTGGAAATGAAAACAAACAGAGCACTTGCAGGGGGAAATTAGGGCAGTGGAAATCAAGCGTGGAAATCTGTTGGGTTTTTTTCCCCCTCCGTTAAAACAAAAAAAGCACTGAGTGACACCAATTTCCCAGCCTGTGGCTGACTGAGGTGGGGACTGGGACCTCTCCAGGGATGAACATTGAGGTGCCTGTCCTACTTCAGCCATGCCACCCACATCCTGGTAGAAGCAAAATATAAGACCATGGCAAGATACTGAAAATATTCACCAGGTACTTTTTGCTGCTACCCTTGTCCTGTTTGACTCTATCCGTGGGCCCAGGGTGATAAAAATCATTTCAAAACAGAGCAGTCAGGACTATCTGGAACACCCTCCCCTATGCTTGCCAAACAGTTTATTTTTGCTCCTGATATTTAGACTCCATCAAAGCCGAGATACAACCACAGAATACCAGCTCCGGGCCAGATTCATGCCTCAAATTGATGTCGCTTTACTGCAGGCAGCATGTTTACATCGGTTTACACCATCTGGAGAGCTGTTAGCCCTGAAAACCCTATAGGAGAGACAGATTTCAACCGAAATCACTCTGACCACTTCCTGCCCAGTCCAGCTGCATTGATGCTCACTCCCCTTGTTTGTACTTACATAAGTCTTGGTAGAGGGGCATTTTAGACCGAGCGCTAGCAAATGCACATTTTGGTACCATTCTCTCTAAAAACCAAGGAAAATACTACACTGGAAGAGGAAATCTCACTTCCCTCCACCATGCTACAGTGTGCACAGCCCTCGCTTACTTATGGGGCAGCCAGCTAAGGCACCAGCCAGGGAAAGGTGTACGACCTCTCACTTTTCATTTCAGAACCACACATGCAGAGAGTTTTCTTACCTAGAGATGCTTAATCCTTCTCCAAGGGCTACTAAGCAGGGTGTTTTGGTGTTGTCCTGTGGCAAGGAGCTCAAAAAATGTCCTTCTTTACATGAAGCCATCTTGTTCATCCATTTATATCTGCTAAGAGCTGCTTTTACCAGGTTAGATGCTTCCCCTCACCTCACCAGCCCCAAGACCTCTAAGGCATCCAGGCAGCAGTTCTGGGTGTCAAATACCAGATGGAGGGTGATCCACCTTGGCAGCACTCAGCTGCCCATCCTTCAGGTGAGACCCAGCAAGGTGCTGAGCACATTCCTCCTCTCCCTGTGATACCAGGATGGAGATCCCTGGGCAATAAATTATATCACTTCTCCTTAGAAATGGTGAGAGTGACAGCACTGTGCTAATCACCTGCCTGACAGAAAAGTAGGTCCAGTTCTTACCTGGAGGAGCTGGTGGCAACTTCAACTTGAGAAACGGCTCCTTGTACTTATCCTCATGTTGCTCACCTGGTGGGCATTGCCTGCTCCCACCTGCTCCACCACAGCAGGGTGGGATGGTCTCAGGGGGGAAAGTGCTTTGGCCTGGCTTGCTTTATGAGGCTTTTCTTCAGATGCTTTTTCTCAAGCTCTGGGACCTGGAGGGTTTCTTCCTGGGCTCCTATGTGTCTTCTCACATGCACCGCCCCTTGCAATACTCCAGTTCTGGAAAAAGAGGGAAAAATAGGATGGCTTCAATTTCAATTTCAGTGATATCAAATACGCTGTTCCTCCAAGGCTTCATCAAAGAAACCCAGATGACTGGGACTGGCCAGGTCCCCTGCCCAGGTCCCATCTTGTTGGGTCTCCAGCAAATGGTCTGCTATTTCTAGGTCAGCTCACTGTGACTCAGTCTTCAACCTTTTTTTTTTTTTTTTCAGTGTGTTTTAAACATTTAATTTCATTTTTCTGTCATGAAGCCACGTGTGGTCGACAGATGGTGATAGCATGAGTCTTATTAGTCATCCCTCGGGCGGCTCTCAGAGTTGTACACTGGTGTGGGGCCTGGGTGGTCTGGGAGGTGGGAGGGTCAGCTGCAGCAGCATCACTTCTCTGAAGCCTCTCATAGCCTCTGCTCCCACCACTAGTTTTGAGGTATTTGGTGGACATTGCTTTTTTGTGATTATGAAAAGTCATTAAAACGAATGTGCAGCAATGACTGAAGCCATTTAGCATGGAAGTCCCTTCCAAATTTATTATTTCTACAATGCCTGGATGCGGTTATGGACTAACGGCGTAAGGGGGGAGGTGTGTAACAGAGCAATTAGCTCAGAGATGAAAATCATTAAGAATTAGTCAGCTTAATGGGATTTTTCTACCAACCAAAAGTCTCCTGGGAATCGGACTGAGATCATCTAAGAGGCACTGAGCTTGAGGCAGGACAGGCTGTTCGGGTCAGTGGGACACACTGGGATCTCCCCGGGCTTGCCTTGGGAAGGGTCAACCCCATGATGAAGAACCACTCTCTGC
>NW_009646506.1:0-7321 GCF_000708025.1 Charadrius vociferus | reverse complement strand
TCGTCTTGTTCCTTCAGGAAGTCCAGGGAATGGAGATGCCAATTGTTTCCCCAGCTCTAGCCAAGGTGTGACTGTAGGCTATGAGTGGGTGAATATGCTGGTTGAGACAGAGAAAGTGGCCGTGGGGCAGGCGGGAGAGCTGGGCTCTGAGGTGAATACAGGTCTGATGAATACATCCCTGATTTGGCATTCAGAGTTATATATATTATTTTTTGAAAATACATATACACACACACACGTACACCACTCAATTAGACTGAGAATAACTGCTGGCTCCTTGCCCAAGTTGGGCTCGGGGTAGGAAGCAACATTTAGGTCCTGCAAGTGCTGCTAGGTCCCGAATAAAACAAAGTGTGCTGGCATATCTGGGTCACTCTCCCCTGCAGCAGAAGGTATTTTAGACAGCGGGAAAGTGCCTGCCTTGCCCTTGGCACCTCGTGGCCGTGTCCCGCTTCCCATTCAAGGATGTCAGAGGCCAAATTGCTCGAAATGAAAATGAGATACCCGGGAAATGGTTTTGCCTTCTCCGTCACTCGTGGCTGTGCACCCTCCTGTGCCCTGGCTCTCAGGAAAGAGCGATTAAGACTGTGCAAAACTTTCTTGCCTCTCTGCTTCCTTGTGTGGGTTTTTAGAGGGCTGGTGGAGAGCACGAGCGGGCTGCAGCTTCAACCCCCCGTGGGGAGAAAGGCATTCCTCTGTAAAAAAAAAAAAACAAAACCCCAAACCAGAAAAAGGAAGTCTTAAGGGTGCGAATGAACCAGATGCAAAGGCAAAGCAAATACAACTTGAAATTACACCTTGAAAAATTGAACACGAGGAATATTTGATTTCATTAACATCAATTTAGGTGATGGAGCAGTGCCAGAGGAGCCAAAATGTTGTGATTAAATATACTCAGTGAGAACCACCAAAAAGAAACATCTCTTAAATAAGCACTGATTTCCTACTGGAGAAGCACGATGCTATTTTTTCATTCAATCTGGACAAAATCATCACTTATCACTTTTGTAGCCCCAGAGTGTATCCTGTGATTGGTCTTTCCCCACCATCATCTCGCAGGAAAGCGGTAGAGCCAAAGATATTTGAAGTGCATTTGCAGGGGAGGCGAGAAAAGCTGGGTTGGGGCAGCAGGGAGGCATCACCAGCGCTTGGGAAGGGTCCAAGTGTCACCACTGTCCATTCCTTCCCCAACACAGCAAGGCTGAGGTCAACCACCAGCCACTGCAGTGGGGCTGTGCTGGGAGGCACAGAGCCGGAAGCCACAGCTGGAAACTCTCCACTGCACAAACATGCTGCCAGTGGGCTAATGCACATCTTGGCAGGGTCCAGCACTGGTAGTTTATTTGTCAACAATGTTTAAAAGCCATGCAAAGCTGTCTGGAGCATGAAGGACAATTTACACCAGAAAAGAAACGAGCTTTTCTTTTCCAACCCAACAGCCTTGCATTGGTGTTGCAGGATACAAAGTGCTCAAAGAAAATGAAAATACCAGACTGTGTTTTCTGGGGTCCAGCATGGTCTCTGGACATCACAGGTATTTAACAGGCAAGAAACGGGCTGAGAAACGGCTGGGAAGCCATGACAGAAGGCTGAGCTCAAAGGCAATAAATGGGCCAGAAACCCAACAAACCAGCAGAGGAGCAGAAGATGGCTTTTCAGACCAAAATCTACTCTTTCCAAGGCAAAAAGTTTTGCACAAGCAGGGAGGGAAGGTTGGGAGCTGTGCGGATGGCTGACCGTAAGGAATGTGGATGAGAAGAGGAATGCAAAGCTACTGCAGTGTCTTTGGTGTTAGCCACGTCTGCAGGGACACCATGAAACTGGTCCCCACAAGCAGCTATTTTGCATGAAAGACGCAACAAATTCTGTAAAAAAAGGTCTTTTCTGAGAACATGGACCTGGGGGTTTGGAGGAAGCAGCCACAGTGGTTCAAAGCAATGACCTACCAAACCCAGCATCCCATTTCCAGAAACCCAGAACTATGAGGGCCATGCTTGCATGTGGAGCTCCTCAGCTTAGCCTCATGCCATGCACAACCCCACTTCATTTGGTTTGGAAGACCCAAGGAGAGCAGAAGACCCAAAAGCGGAAGGACACACAAGGACAGTAGAATATTCACCCTCTTTGCCCTTTCTGTGCCAGCCATGACCTCTGTCCCATGTCTCTACCCTTGCTGCCCAACTCCTAGTTGCTCCTTGCCTGGAGACATATCACTGATCACCCATAGTTTCAAGATGCTGAGACCCACACCTCCTCCTGCACCTGCCAGGAGCACACACCATGGCAGGATGTACTGTGACCTCAGCCCGGTGGTGGAACGAACCACCAACAGCCCAGGCATCTCTTAGAAGAGCTAAAGCAGTTTTGTCTTGCCTTATACAGAGGATGAAACTCAAAACTCGATGAGCTAACATGTTCCGACAGGCTTGGCTATGGCTGCCTGTCACCCTCTTCATTTAGCCACTGAAGAATAAGTCAGTCTGAGAAGATTCAATCTGTAAAAAAAATAATGAAGCTTTAAATGCAGCATTGCGCTTGCAGCACAGACTCATCTAGATGCTGCAAACTAACGCCACCGTCTTGTGCTGCCCCGAAGCAATGGTGCCACCTGGCCCAAGTCCTCTGCCACTGTCCCAGCAGCAGGGATGGCTGCTCCTGCCACAGGCCCAGCCCCGCTGGTGGCCCAGCTCCTCTCCAAACAAGATGTGAGAGGTCATTTAAGAAAACACAACCTTTTTAAAGGCTTTTGCTTTCGAAGTGGGTGGCTGTGAAGGTCTGGCTTAGCTGATGGTTAGATGAACAAGCAAGCCAGCAGAGCCGCAAGCCAGCAGGCAGAGCTGCTGGATGGACGCAGCCCTGCAAGCAAATGGACATGCTCTGCCCCAAAACCAAGTGAGAACGGACCAGTCTGGGATGTGAAGAGACACTCCATAAGTTGTAGGCGAGGCAGGACCAGAAGACAGGTTTTCCCGTTCCCAGCTCAGCTCTCCATTCGCTACATCGTACTGATGCTTCATAGCCCGTGTGTCGGCCCAAATCCTTAAGTTGCAGAGATTTACCAGTCAATAAATACTTTTTTTCCATGCATATTTATGTTCTGTTTGGTATTTCTGAGGTAGACAAAGAGCTCTTGAAACTTCAGATCCCAACTTTCATTTATATATACATATATTTTGGAGGGCAGCATCAATTTTACAGGTTTCTCTAAATAATAATGTACAAGTTAAAAAATAAGTGAACAATTTTGATGGCAACACGGAGAGCAACAACATCCATCCCCTCCCAGCAGCACACCCTTCCGTGAGCACTGTGAAGCCAGTGGCGCATCAGCATCCCATAGGATCTGTCTTACTGAAGCTATTGGCTTTGCTGTACAAACAGGCAAATACTTTTTCTGCCTGCAGTCACAAGCATTATACGGGTTTGCTTGGGCTTCCAATCCTTTGCATGCGTTTGTAGGAGATGAGCTATTTTCTGCTGGAAAAGGTGTTTTATTAAGGCAGGCAGTGGAGGTGGAGACTCGTCGTGAGCTTCTGAGAGCCAGAGCTGAGATGGCATGCACCAGCACGGATCACATCCCCTGAAGATGCAGGCTTGGTGCCAGGCTCTTTAAATACAGACCTTGAGAAATTGATAGCCATGTGAAATTGTTGGCTTTCACCACCAAAAACTCAAGGCAAATTAACACCATTGGCCACCCTTGAGAACATGAAGTGGAGGTTATGTGCAAGGAGTTCAGCTCGTCTTAAGAGTGAACTTTATAGAGGTGCCATATGCGAAGGAGAGTGTGTGGAGATGAGCGCATCAGTATTTTTAATCTTTCTTTGGCAAGTAAAATCAAGTTGGGGCAAAGCAGGAAATAATGAGAGGGAATTTCCTTTTTATTTCATTTGCATTTTAAATTGCATTACGATATAAAGGTAGATGCTGGTCCATCAATCTTGGCTCCTGTGCACACGCAAAGCCCCAGTTCTCCTCAATGGCAGTACGTGTTGGGGAGGCTCTGCTTTGGCTTTTCCAAAAATCATGCCTGAATTTCGTCCCTGCGTGGTGGTAACTGGCTCTGAGCATTTCAGTTGTCTTCTTGCATGTGCTTCCAAGGCAGTCAGGATAGCCTTCCCACGAACCTCTTCTGCTCCTAGGCAAATCCAAAACTATTTCTTTGCTCCTTTTAATTCCTCTTCCAACATCATGGCTCAATTATTTTTTTTTTTTGCCATAAATGTCTCTTGATACTGTTTTCTGTAACTTATACCCTATGCAGTCTTTTTTTTTTTTTTTTAATCCAGAAGAGGTCTCAGGACATTGTTTCTGTAAAAGATGCCAGAAAGAGCAGAATGAGGAAAAAATGGCTTTTTTTTTCTCCCTCTTGATTGATTAACCTTGAAGGTACTGATGGGAAAGCCAGTAGCAGCAATAAAGGCAAGCACAGAGCATTGGAGAGGGAGAAGTGCTGCTGGTACGCCCCAATTCCTCTTTTTAAAACACAGAATGGAGAAGAAAGAGGATTTTTATTGTTTTTTTCCACATTTGGCTTTCTGGGCAAGTGGTTATGGAGGGTTGTCGTGGCAGGCTGCAAAAGGAATGCCACCACGCATGGAGTTTTGTGCTTTAATTTCTGATGCTGGTTCAGCTTCAAACCTCCTTGCCCATGCAAAAAAAACCCAAACCCTAAGAATATTATATTTTCCTGTGTGTGCACCCCCATAGGGTGCTTCACCAGGTACCACTTAGTGCACAGATAGCCATAGTCATGCACAGGGATGGGTTTGGTCCCCTCACCACCTTGGTGAAACTTGCTGGCAAATGGAAATGCTCCCACGCAATTCCTGGTGGATAAATAACCAGCAAAGATGAAAAAATATAGTTCAAACCAATCTGCCAGTGTTAACCCTTTTGAGCCCAGGATTTTGAGGGCAGGGAGGGAAACTTGTGGTAGATCTAATTCGGGCAACTGCATTTAACTCCCTGCACTGATCAAATGATTTAAGCCCATTTTTCTCTCTCTGGTGGCTGGCGTGCCCAGGGCACAAGAACTGGGAAGGAAGCCAGAGAAAGGATTTCAGGTGAGTCCAAGGAAAAGGTTTTATTGAGGCTGGCAAAACTCCCACAGGCTGTCACGAGGGCCTGGGGCTGCTCAGCAAGCTCGGGGCCAGGGGGGTGGTGGGGTTGAGGACGGACATCCATTGCAGTTGTAGTTTCTTAACTAGCTTTTAACTGACCAAATAGCTGAACAATATTTCCTAGTATAAATTACAAAATTCAGAGGAGAAAAATTATATCGCCAAGGAGTTCTTCAACAAGGTCCATACCCTGCTCAGCCCCTCTCACCTTCCTCAATGTATGAGTGCTCCTCATCCATCACAAGCTGGTGTGAGGAGCTCCAAAATAATTTTAGAGCTGAATTTTACCCTGAAGCAGAGCAGGAGCAAGGGCATAGGAGCTAAAGGGATGCACCTCCAGGAGAACAGTCCTTTCCTAAACCACACAACCCCATCCATACCAGCCAAACAGATCATTTGACCAGGAAACATGCAGGAAAAATGCAGCCATCGATGTACCCATAGAAAAGCTCCTTTCCCCACATCTGGACATGCCAAGCTGTGCTCTCACCTGCCTGTTGCACCAAGTTGTGGCCCAAGGCTCAGCTGCTGCTCCCACATGCTTGAACCCAACTAGCATTACCCTCATGCCACCAGTGGGTGTGAACGATCCCGTGGTGAATTCTCAATTAGCAGCAGGACAATGAGGTTTTTCTGTTGCCACTAAAAGCCCATGAGCCCCCATTCACTGCAGCAGCTCCAGAAGATACAGCAGGATCCCCTATCCACTTCCATTCCTCTTTGCACCCATGATGACTGTGCTGGCATCTGGAAAATACTGATTGTTCTCCTTCCCCTCTCTTTTACTATTTCGCTTTGGGAAGTCAGAATGTGTCTGGTTTGTCATTGATGGATTTGTAGGGTGGGTCCCCTGCCCAAACAGCTGATGCTGCTTTGAGCAGCCATGATGGTGAAACATCTCTCCAGATGGCAGGAGCTAGCTTTGCTTCTTATTTACAAGGAATAATGCAGCTCTAACGCTGAGGGAAGCATGAGCCATCCCACACAGGCTGGAGCATTTTGCATCAGTGTTAGTGGGTGCCAGCTGGGCCTGGGTGCAGGATGATGAGGGGGAGGGAGGCTCCCTGCAAGTGTCTCCCCACTGCTGCTTCATGGGAGGACACCAGCCCTTCAGGCAGAGCTGTTCCCCATCCCCCTGGGGAAACACCAGTGGCTGAAGCAGGGTGTCTGTAGGATATGGTGCATGGTGACGTCTCAGGATGGCTGATGGATCCTGAAGTCACCTTAGCTTCAGAAATGCTTGTTTTCTTTGCAAAAGCAAAATATTTTCTAGATACTCCACTAGCAAAAAAAAAAAAAAGGGCTTTCTAATGACTCATCAATCTTGTCTCCCTTTTTGCTTTTACCTTTTCTATCAGTTTTTTCTTTCTGCTGTCTGAATAGCTGCGGAGGGCACAGCTGCTCTGTGTGCTTCCCAGCTGCCTTCCCCACACTCGGCAGAAGAGGCAGGGCCAGCCCCACCATGGCCACCACCACCACTGACCTGCCCCACGCTCACACCCCCTGGTCTCTTCCTCCTCTCTTTCCTCCAGGCTACAGTCCTGTAAAAGTGCCGTGGTTCATGCCTGGGTGCAGCTTGCCTGGGGCACAAGGCGATTGCAATGTGCCCAGCGGGAGAGCTTGAGTAAAAGGGGTGCAAAAGCTGCAAAAGCTTGGGGGGCAGGAGGTGTCGCTGCTGCAGCATGAAAAGATGGGACTTTCCATCTCCAGCATTGGTGAGAAACCTGCTTTGCTTCTCTGAGAGCATCTTCAGCAGAGTTTTTTTAAATGCTTGTGCTCTGGGGAGGGTGTCAGACGTGGCACAGGAGCCCACAGGAGCTTAGTGACTCTTCGTCAGCGTTTTTAGCCTTTAGCATCGTCTTTTTGGAAATACCAGCACGAGACTGTTCGTTGGGCTGGAGGGACTCTGGCAAGGCTCTTGACATGGTGGGACATGGGCAATATATGGTATTGACTCAGAGAGGGAATGGTGTAAGAGCCATGTGGCTGCCCAGGGACCATCTGAGACATGGACGATGGATGCCATGGGAAGGACACCCAGGGAAAGCCCCAGGGACGATGCAGCTGACATTTAATATCACGCGTTACAGGGAGCAGCAAGAATTTGAGCGAGAAAGGCTGAGGGCAAGGGAGCCAGGTGTGTCAGTGGATAACAGCATCACTGCGGCAGAGCCATGACAAAGATGGGTACAATCCTA
>NW_009646505.1:30773-34443 GCF_000708025.1 Charadrius vociferus | reverse complement strand
AACCTAAACCATTCTGTGTTTCTATGACCTTTTAATCATAGAAGGGTGGGAATTTGGGGGGGAGGGAAATCGGATTAATTATTACACTAGAGACTGGATAAACGTAACAATGGGCAACTACTTTTGCAAAGCAGAAATAGTAGCAAAAATGGTTACTATGATGTAAGACTAGATTTAGTGACATACTGAAAGTTAACCTTGTCTGAAAAATGGAGAGACCATTCATCAGAATAAAAACTAATAATGCATAAATATGAAGTTAGTCAATGACTTGAAGTTATGTTCCATGCTTACTGATTTAATTTTTAAGTCACTGATGTTAATAAGGGTATAAATCACTTAAACTCATTCTGCTATCTTTACCTTGCACTTCAAGGCAATGAAACAACCGGTGCTGCAAAAGATGTACTAGCAAAGATAGAACTAGCAAGGGAAAAACTATGTAGCAGGTCAGTCTAACCTGGTGAAACCCTGTGCCTTCATGCTCTTGTGATTGGTACAACACAGTCCAGGTCTCCACTCTAATGTTCTGTAAAACTTTATGAAGCCATGTTCCGTTTGTTGAGCTTCTGTTCTTGTGGTTAATAAATGCTTATCTGCGCAACTTGCTGTTTGGTAAAGCTTATTGCTAGAGATTCAGCTGTTCTAATATAGTTGTGTTTTCTCTCCTCATAGAAGAATGTCAACTTGTGAAATCACTACAAAAAGGAAAATAAACTTTCCTCCTAGAAATAGCTGCCCATGGTGTGTGAGCCGATGCAGGCAGGACACAGGAACAACCATAAAACCACAGATGAAAGACAAAGAACAAATGCTATCCAATGCTATGTCCTCTAGATAAGATGCAGGTATTTGACAAAGATACCTGAAATACAAGAACTCGAGAATCTGATATTAACAAGTGATGTAAAATAACAGGAGAAGTTGGGGTATAATGTATAGTGGAGACTTGTAATGCCTTGGACCAAAATCCTACAGCTTCTTTCTGATTTTCGTCCCAGTCACCTGCCACAATCCTGAGAGTATATCGTCTGGAGTTGTTACTTCTAATTCAAAAGGATATCCTTGCTTAGGAATGTATAACTGAAATGCTCAATCAAAGCATTTTTGCAGGCATCAAAGGCTTCTTGTTGTTGCTTGGTCCCCTGCCAGACAACTTTCTTCCTAGTTAATTTCTGCAGAAGGCACATTAATATCACCAAATGTGGGATAAAAGTTCTCCAATACCCTAAAAGTCCCAAAAAGGTCTGTAACTCTTTTACTGTGATTGGCACAGGAAATTGCTGGGCTGTTTGCTGTACCTTATTTGTTATTTCTCTAATATTTTCATGCCAAACTATTCTCAAAAATTGTACAGTAGTACTCAGGCCCTGTATTTTCTTTGGATTAATTGCCCAGCCTCGGTCCTGCAAATGCGCTTTCAACAATTTGGCAGCTGCTTCACTTTCTTGTTGTGACTGCCATAATCAATAGATCATCAACAGAATGGTAAACAGTAACAGTACCTGACCATAGTGCTAAATCAGCTGCTATCATTAGGTGGCAAATGGAGGGACTGTGTTTGTATACTTGCAAAGTATATTGCTTTTGTTGCTGGGTCACATCTGGCAGTGAGGTGGCAGGCAGGGTGGAAGGGGGGCGAGGAGTTGGTGGTGGGGCAGGGGGCGGTCAGCTTTTTTGCATAAACGATAACTTTTGCCATCATCGAAACCTTTCCGATGTGATCCCATCTATTTCTGATTGTGGGATACTGGCTTGTATAAGATCATTCCACATTTGTTTCCTTGTCACCTGTGCTGTAACTCCTCTTGGTTTTGCCAGCTTTCCTTTATTCACCACCCACACAGATGGTCCCGAAATTACAGCCCCAATTTCCCTCAAGGTACTTCCTAGGGCACCCACATTACCCATAGCATTTGTCACTGCTGGTATAATCAAGGGATTTAGTGAGGCAGGCGCTCCTCTCACAAACTGCATTCTGATACTTCTCATCACTGCTAAACTGTCCGGATTGCATCTCGTAACCAACACGAGCCGTCCCCATCTGCTGCACCAAATTAATACCTTCCTCCATTGTACACCAGTTTCTGAGGGACGACACTAATTCGACAGGTTCTGTATATGCTGCTAAAACTGCTGCACACAACCACTGATACAACATAGGTGCAATAATGTCTCGCCTGTCAGGACCTCTGACATTTTGCAGCTGAGCATATATTCGTTGTATCTTATCATCAATGGATTTAGGGCTTAATAAATTTTTTTCACCTACTGATTAATGGATAGATGCAGCTCCACTATCCCATGCTTGCAAAATCCATGTCATCATGCCTTTCTCACTCTTTTGATGATAGATCTCTAAAAATTCCCTTAAGTCTTTCAGAGTGGTTTTTCTGATAGCACTGCTCTGCTTGAACAGTAATTACTTCTTGAGCAATCACCTTTGCATCTTGTAAACTCCTGTTTTCCTTTTCCAATTCTCTCGCTTTACTATGTAATGCAACTACTTCACAGTGAAAAGCTCTAAGTCCGGTAGCTAACAGCCATCCCAACCTCCCTGCTAATTTGCGAGAAGAATCTGATGCAGTTTTCCATGGCAACCTGTACATAGCCATTTCAATCCTCTGGGGGGTAATCACTGCCCCGTCATCTATTTCAGGCCATGTCTCCAGTGCAGCCAATTTAGCCAGGAAAGTGGCCATGGCGGTCCAGTGCTCGGTATTGGGCCATCCTGGAATATGGGAAGTCATCGTTGTGGTCTCCCCAATTCCCAACTTTTTTATCTGCCACGGCATGGGTATTCCTGGACCTGCCAGCTATGCCAAATGTGTGAGCTGATGCAGGAACAACCATAAAACCATGGATGAAAGACAAAGAACAAGTTTAATCTCAATACCTCGCAAATCAGGGAATCTCCGAAGCAACACGGGCAGAGGGACGCGAGCAAGGCATGCAGGCACCGCAGAGTGAGACAAAGTCCTTCTTAGCAGGAGCATGTGAGCTCCGACTTGCTGTTCTCGCCTGCTTTTCAAGGGTTCAAGCAGGCATAGTTTTCCACTGTGCTTTGATCTTCTTCAACAACAAGGCAGCGATCTCATGTATGCTAGATAAGGTGTCCCTGAGACCATCCCAGGCTTACCTTATTTAAGTGTGAATGTTCTACTTGCGAGCACACAAGGCTGAACAACAATTAGTGTGATATATGTGTTGTCCAGCACCCCTCGACAATCCTCCTCGACAATTTTCTGTTACTTTTCCACACATGGGCTAACAATCATCGTATTATACAGTGTCTTCACTCAATAGCTTGAGTTCTAGTATTAAGGCAAAAATTTCATCAGTCCTGGCTTACTGCAGTGGTGGGAGAATAGGCTAGATTTTCTGGGGAGTCTGAGGCTTGAAAATCCTTCTGTTAGCATCACCATAGACATAATATAGTGTCTATAAAATAGGGGGGGAAAAGGGCTACAGTTGTGCATAGGGCAGGTATATTCTTCCAAGAAGCCTCCTACCTCTCTCTGGCCCTTAGTGAGTCAACCAATTTTTACCACCGATGCTTCTATGATTCAGAGACCAGTTTACTTGAGGAAATGAGGTCTTGCAGGGTTTTGTGGGGTTTTTTGTTTGTCTATTTTGGGGGTGGGGGGGTGTTTGTGGGTTTTTTGTGTTT
>NW_009646505.1:28218-30745 GCF_000708025.1 Charadrius vociferus | reverse complement strand
TGGGTTGGTGTGTGTTTTTGTTTTGGTGATTTCAGTTTAAATGATAGATTGCAATTTCCTTCAGGCAGAAGATGAAATAAAAATAAATCTAAGCAACAGATTAAATTTCTCTGTGAAAGCCTCAGTTACAATAATGCTGGCTTTTCCCTCTCCCACACAGATTTAGACTGAATCGAAGCTCTGTTTGGGAGAACCACCATATTGGAGAAACCTCCACTAGTGTTTCAGACCCTTTAAATGAATTAGCTGTCCGTCACATCATAACAGAGTATAGCCACTCAAGTCCTGCTGTGCTCAGTTTTCATTAGCAGATTTCCTTCTTTTGTTTGTACAGACTCGCTTCAAAATTTAAGTCAAAATAAAAATTCATTCCTCTTTGCAGCTCCGGTGTTCTGGGGCAAAGTGCAATGACTGTGCCCTTGACAAAGTCATCTGTCACCCAACTTTGGTAGTGCGTGTACATCCCACGGGACAGTGGTGCCTTGGCAGCCTGGCTTTGGGAGCAGTCCCTCCTCAGGCCCCTTACTTGGTGTGGGCAGGGATGGGCATGACTAGCAGCCTACCAGCCAGATTCAGTGCAAACCATCTGCTTCTCACAGCAGTGCTGGGTAATGATCTCCGTGTGTTTCATGCCCTGGGAACTTTGTGCAAACAGGTTCTCATATGGTGGATAACAAGGAAGTCCTAAACATTTCCAGCCTATGGAGCAACTGTGAAAATAGTAGCCAAAGCAGGGGTGGGTCAGATGCAGGCAGTCAGCAGAGATGGTGATGCTGTGGACTAAAAAAGGTCACGCCACCACACATGGCACTGATAGGTTGAGCCCTGGCATGCTGAACTTCGCTTACTCAGCAACTTCTGCAGGGAAGGCAGTTCACCGTGCTGTGCTTGCCCCTGTGGAGACAAGCTGTTCTCTCTGTACAGCCCAGGGTGTCTCTCTCCCAGCCCTCTCCTGTCTCTGCCACCAGGATGCAGCTCTAGGGATGGTTTTGCTAACCACTAATTGTATGTCTCGTTCAATCAAGGAAGGAAGGGTCTTGGTGGATGTAGCTTTTTACCCATAATCTTAGATTTCAGAGCTGCTCCCTGTAATGCTGCAGTGCAGGGGAGGCTCATCTTATTCTGTTCAAATGGATACAAAACATAAGTTGTTGTGATCTGTAAACCCTCATCCTCCTGGAGTCCCTCTAGCTGGCTGTGCGCAGCCAGAGCAGGGCAGCATCCTCTGAGCTAGCTGAGAATGGTAGGAAAGGGAGAAGAGGAGGGACAGTGCTTGAAGACAACAGAGCAGGTTCATTCTCCCAAAACCCGGTTTCTCCCTTCTCCAAGATCATGCACTGATCTGATCTTCACAAAAGGGTGCAAGCTTAGGAAAACAAGCATCCAAGTTTCCCAATGAGGCAGAGTGCTGGAATAGGTGGAGTAGCACAGCTGTTTTGGAGCTCATATATAGGGCTCAAGAAACACACGCTCCTGATATCTCAGAGCTGGGACAGAAGAATTGGGGAGAGGCATTGCATTGTGTGTCATGGCTGCTACTGGAATTAAAAGATGTCGGGATTCCTGCTAAAGTGGTCCTGCTCTTTAGGTATGCTGGAGTCCCATTTACTCAGAATCTGCAAAAAATAAGGTATCCGAGTTGGATCTTCCATTTAGTTTCATTGCTGGAAAGGAAGAGCATTATCTCTTTGAAGCTATATTGATTGGGTTGTGAACAAGAAATTTTCCATTGTCTTTTCCCCTGTCCTTTTTTTTATCTGTCTTTTTCAATAACTGATAGCTGCTAATCAGGCTGTTCCAAAATCAGCAGAGTAAAACAGAGCTAGTGTCGGAGACTGAGGCAAAAGAAGGGTTAAGTGTGGTAGAACTAATAGGGAGGAATAAGCATCTGCAGCACTGTTCTGGCAGACAATGAAGTTGTGGGAAGCTACTCCCTAGATAAGGAGGTGCTGCTCACAGGGAAGAGGGATTCCCTTCTCAGTGGGAACATGATCTTTTAGAGCATACGATGGTGTAAACAAATAAAGTAGAAAATTACTGACCTTGGTAGAAAAGTATATAAAGAACACGCTTGCTTAATAAAGCTGATTTCATTTACCACACTCTGGAGTCTGTGCCTTAATCCTCACAAATGGTGCATGAACAGGGACTTGGAGAAAAACTGTGAAGCGGTACCGGTGAGGAGCCCGGCTGAACCCCGAAAGAGCTGCGCAGCAACAATCAATTACCTGAAAGAAGAGGTAAGCAGCCAGGAACATGGGAAATTCTATATTGCCTGAGCACAAATCTGTGTTCAAGTTGCTCAAAACCTTTTTAGCAAAACGAGATGTAGCTATAAAAGAAGAAAAACTTAAGGAACTTTTAGTATGGGTCTCTGCACATGTCCCTGAAGCCAACTCAAGTAATATCTATAGTAAGAGTACTTGGGACACAATTGGGGTACAGCTCTGGAATGCGGCCACAACGAGTGACGTGGCGGCACCTCTATTATTATCTACCTGGGGACTGGTGTTTGACGCATTAGATA
>NW_009646505.1:21977-27018 GCF_000708025.1 Charadrius vociferus | reverse complement strand
GTTGGGCAATGGACTGAGCGCCCCCTCTTCTTGCCCGTTCCTCAGCAACACGCCAGGGACTATTTGTATTGCCAGGAGATATCGATGCTGATTATACAGGAGAAATAAAGATCATGTTATGGACACCTCAACCCCCTTGTTTCGTACCGGCTGGAACTCGTCTCGCACAACTAGTCCCCTTCCCTACTTCTCACAGACCTGAGGATTATGCCCCGTTCTGGTGACAAGAGGGAAGGTAAGGGTTTTGGTTCGACAGGGCTTCCAGTGATTTACTGGACGGAACAAGTGCAGCAGCAGAGGCCGATGTTGTGCTGCAAGATTCATAATCAAGATGACAAAAATCACAGTATTAATGGAATGGTGGATATGGGAGCTGATGTTACTATTATTGCAGCGCAGGATTGGCCCTCTGCTTGGAAGTCCGAACTGGCCATTACCTCTGTGACGGGAGTTGGTGGTCAAACTAGCCCTTATCAAAGTCGATCACGTTTGATTTGCTGTTTTCCCTAGTTGGTTAAATGTCTTCTTGCTAGAAAAGAAGAAGCGTGTATGCTTATGGGATTTGTATGCCTACGACCTAGTATAAGCCAGGATTCCTGTGCTTAATATTGCCACAGAAATTTTCACAGGTGGCATCTGCAAGGCAACCCTCCAGCGCAACAAAGCAAGTGCTTGCTTGCCTGCCTCAGTTTGCTCTTCCCTTGGAGATGGATGCAGGCAGTGGGAGGCAGCAGAAATATACTCTGCTCTGACACAGCATGGGTGTAGGTTTCCCATAGAGGTTGTGGAATCTCTGTCCTTGGAGTTATTCAAGGTCATGGTCCTGGGCAACTGGCTCTAGGTGGCCTTGTTTGAGCGGGGGGTGTGTGTGTGTGGGGTGTGGACCAGATAATCTCCAGAGGCCCCTGCAAACCTCAGCCAGCCTGTAATTCTCCCAGAAAAAGAGGGAGGGAAGGGATGCACCCTTGCAGTCACAGTAAGGCATGCTGTGAGTCAGCAGCTAGCAGAGGTGCAGCAGGCCAGACACAAACAGTGGGGCGTTTGCAGCCACCAGCCTGTGTTTGGAAGAAGGATGGCCAAGGCATAGAATCATAGAAAGGTTTTGGTTGGAAGGCACCTTAAAGATCATCTAGTTCCAACCCCCCTGTCATGGGCAGGGATGCCTTCCACTAGACCAGGTTGTTCAAAGCCCCATCCAACCTGGCCTTGAACACCTCCAGGGATGGGGCCTCCACAACTTCTCTGGGCAAACTGGGCCAGTGTCTCACCACCCTCATAGAGAGGGTGTCCCTGCCCATGGCAGAGAGGTTAGGACTAGATGATCTTCCATGTCCCTTCCAACCTGTTTAGGTTATTCTATGATTCTGAATCAATTTTTCCACTGGAACAAAGCTGTCCCATGGATGATACTGGAAGTGTTGTTGCAGAAGGGAAGCTATGCTGACAGAGCTGGTCCCTGTACAGACACAGGAGCACTGTACACCTGAGATCCTTACTCCAAACAACAAGCCAAGCCAACAGGGGTGAACCTTCACTACACCTGAGATCCCTACTCCAAACAACAAGCCAAGCCAACAGGGGTGAACCTTCACTACTTCTGTCCCACCTGTGTGATCACCAGCAAAAACCCCTTTCCATGCCCCAACTGATGCAGCAGTGCCTGTAGAAGCCCTTTGACTATGTGGTGTTTGACTCAAGTGTCTGCTCTTACCATCAGAGACAATGTATTTTCCATTTGCATCACATGCATATGGATGGGACGAAAATCATGCTTTCATACAAAGGAGCATATTGTTTTTAGAAGTGTCAGTCACAAGATCCAGCCAGACAAAAGCTTTGCAATGCCATTGTTGGTAAGGAACACCCCTATTTGTTTTTTCTTCTCAATTAACAACATGCACCCTGTGCAATGCAGACACCTCTCCCTTTCTTAGGTCAGTCTGCTCAGACAGCTCCTTGGATATTCAAGTTCTGCAGACTTCAGAAATTTGTCTTTTACCATACCTCAAGCTACTTGCAACAACCGACCACAAAATAAGTTTCAGATTAAAAGTTAAGCCACACAATGGAGTCACTATCAATGAGGATAAACCCCATGAATATTCGAGTAGCACATTCCTCTACTGCATTAACTACTGCCTTTATACTCAGATATTTCTAACCATGGCCACAAACACTAGGACTTGACTTATGGGACTGCTCTACTCTAATAATACACAATTCAAATGTTTTCTGAATAAATGAACATCACCACTATGGTTCCTGTGCATTTTGTTTGTTTGACAGTCTCTCAATATCAAGACCACTTCGAGCATCAAACTGGGTTTACTGGACTCTCAGTGATTTTTTTTTTTTTTTTTGAAGATATGGTGACCTTAGAGAACATATCACACCACTTCAGAGCAAGGCAGCAATAATCATTTCAGTCAGGAACTCAGCTAACAATTCAGCAGCAACTGGGAGGCTGAGCAAGAGTGGATTTGAATTACCTTACCACCTCATCTCTAACAGATATTAGACCTGCATGCTCTGACATGCTCCAAGAAGTTACTTTCCTAGAACTAGCTTAGCTTCAAACATGGCAAGTCTCATCCGCTTCCCTTGTCTCATCACTGCAAAGTCTGCTGTAAGACTGGTACATCAGCCAATGAGTCAAACCAACAAAGTTCACTGTCTGGGGACATGATTTAAGCAATACCAGCAAAAGAGCTTAGGCAAGCATAAATTAATCTCTTCCAGTTTTACAAACATGAGTCTAACCAACAAGTCCTTTTAAATACTGCAAGGCACTGCCAGTGCATTCTTCTACAAGTACTGCAGCACTTTCTCACTTTGAGGGAAAATAGGAAGTCGCAGTACCTTAAGTCTGAGAATACCATCACAGAGGTACACAAAGAAACATGAAAAATCTCAAGTTACCTTAAACAACTGTGTGTAGGAGTGAAATGAAGAACTGATGAAGACACAAAAATAATCACATTTAAGCAAGCTAAAGATACTCAATTCACCAGGAAGAGAGATCTTCTACTGACCAAGCATAAGAGAGATCTGTTTGAAAGCAAGAAGCAGGAGAGGCCACCACCAAAGCAGGCCATTTCGTCCCATCTCAAAAGCTCTTCTGATGCCTGTGGCAAACTTAGTGAACAGACAGACATAGTTTCCTCCCCCCACTTCAGCTTTACTACTGAAATTATAACAAACTTTGCAACTCACTTAGTAAAAGCAGTTTGGATATAGCCAGTATACTCAACATGTATTGAAGAGAACATTTCTTCCCAGAGAAGCGATAAACCTTGTTATCCTGTGAATCAATGGTGGACATGTCCACAAGCAGGTACTCTTTGAAACTGAAGAAAATTTCCACATATAATTTCATTCACTCCAACCTGCTATCCTTGCAGTCAAAGTAGAGAAGCAAATGCTTGCTTTCTATTACATATTATGAAATGGACACTAGTCCATTACACAAGATTACACTTTAAACCTCAGAAAGAAGAATAACAGTCAGGGAGACCACACAGGGTTAGAGCTGGAACTGACGGATTACTAGCCAGCAGCTGCATCACTATAATGTCAATTTTATAGTGACAGACACAGAATAACCTCACAGGGAGCTCATATTCAAAATACCACAAGACTTCGCCTAAGATGTATGGCATGTGTGAGTGAGAAGAAAGTGGAGATGCATTTCTGTCTGTGGAAAGTGACAAATAATTGATCTGCGTAGAAGCCTAAAGACAACTACTCCAGCCAAGGTCTTAAGATGTCTGGAAAAAACAGGTACACCATCATCACTGACTGACTCCCAGACCTGCCGTTAGCCAGCTCCCCTCATAATCTCCTGTCCCACAGATCAAACGAGTGATGGGGTCCGCTCCTCTTTTCTTATCAGGTTCAGTCTTCAGTTTCACAGCAAGGAAGATGCAACTCCAGAGAGGCTGCATATGCCTTACAGTCCCCATGGGTAAGCCGAGGGCTTTCCTTGAATGAAAGCTTTCAGAATTAAAAGGCACATGTTCTCATTTCTCACCCTGGCATTTCACTCATCTTGTCACTATCTACTGGCAGAGAGAGTGTACGGCTATTTCTGTAGCAGAATCATAGAATGGTTTCGGTTGGAAGGGACCTTTAAAGATCATCTAGTTCTAACAGCCCTGCCATGGGCAGGGACACCTCCCACTAGGCCAAGTTGCTCAAAGCCCCATCCAACCTGGCCTTGAACACTTCCAGGAATAGGGCATTCACAACTTCCCTGTGTAACCTGTTCCAGTGCCTCACCACCCTCAGAGTGAAGAAAAAAGTTCTGTCTGAAGTAGATATTAATATCAAGCTACATATAACAAGCTCCTGGGAGTTGTGGAAGAATCCCAAGAGGAGACTGTGCAGGTTTAATTCTTCATAGAGTTCAGTGCACCTTTTTTAACACCTTTCTTAGCTCAAGAAGAGATTTCCAAACATACTGACAGAACAACTACATATAAGATTTTGTGCAAAGAAGTAGAGAAAAAGTAACACCACCAGCCACAACATGCTCCTGTGTCCTGACAAGTCATCCTCTAGCAACAGCAGCTGCATCCCTCACCACAGCCATTCAGGAGTCTGTGCTGGAATCACTGCTGGAGTTTCTCCCTGACCTGGGTGTGACAAGCTCAGTATTGTTTGTGTGAGTATACGCGTGAGTATAGGCCGGTTATCCGTTCGGTTTGGGTTGGGTATCCTGGAGTGCGACAGTGTGAGACGTCCACCGGACTTAGTAGTCCATCGGACGAAGCGAGTGTGGACCCCTTAGTAGTGCGGTTCCCATCTCCCGCGAGGGACTGGGCCACGAATAGGGGGAACGTGTGTGTGTGAGAAGGCACTCCGGAAGATGGGACAGAAGAAAAGCAAGCCTTCTGATCCCATGGGTGGATTGGGACCTCATGTGAGACTTCCCCAGATACCACCAGGCAGTCCGTTAGGTTTAATAATTAAATATTGGGATGATTACCCCTCTAGGCGGGGTAAGGACAAAGTAAAATTAATTCATTATTGTATGGAAGTT
>NW_009646505.1:21537-21808 GCF_000708025.1 Charadrius vociferus | reverse complement strand
AAGAAAACAAGGAAGAGAGTAAGAGGAGGAGGAGACCGAATAATGAAGAGGGAACCCCTCTTTCTCCTCCTCCCTATATTCCACCCCCCCCACCTCCACAGCCCCTGGCACCCCCTCCACCGGTAGCGCCAGGTCATGAGGATGATTCTGCTCCAAGTTCCCCTGAAGAAAGTAGGATATTAACTCGTAGCCAAATGAGACAAAGGGAAGAACAGGCAGGTTTATACCCCCTTAGAGAAATTGCGATGGGGGGACCGCAACCCGGCATGGG
>NW_009646505.1:12406-17616 GCF_000708025.1 Charadrius vociferus | reverse complement strand
GTGCCAGTTAGCGCCAGTAGATGAAGCATGTAAAAAGGAAGGTCTATCATTTTATCTATGCCCAAGCTCTAACCCCGGGAAATCGTATTGTAACCAACCAGGACAATATTTTTGCGCATACTGGGGTTGTGAAACAATTGCTTACCCATGGATTACGGTGCCTGGAAAGGATCCCTTCTTGAAGGCATCCTAGGCCCCTTATGGATGCAGGCCGCAAGTGGGACGTGCACTAGATAGAAGTAAGTCCCTTTTTATCACAAGGTAGAGCTGTAACTATTGGTATTTGAATGTGACCCGACCTCAAGACCCTAGCTGGCCAATAGAGAAAACTTGGAGAGTTCGGTATTATAAGAAACTAAGACAAGATAGAGGTGGGCTAATACACATTAAAAAAGAACCGGCCTCACCTGATCCACTGCTAGTAGGCCCCAACCAAGTCCTAACTGATGATCTGGCTAAGAAAATAAGCCCCAACCAGACATTGACTGATAGTTTGACCAAAAAAGCAGAAAGTGATGTAACGAAAATTCCTGTAATGAGTAGTACCCAAACCCCTAATGAAAACTCTGGAGATAACTCCCTTTGGAAAATGATGCAAGCCGGTTACCTGGTGTTGAACAAAACTAACCCGAATCTTACTGAGCATTGTTGGTTGTGTTACGGAGTAAAACCGCCCTTTTATGAAGACAAAAACGGAGAAGATTAAATTTAATGTTTTTACAGCAAAGAGGAATGTGTGCAGCACTTAAAGGTGTATATGCAGATCACACTGAGATAGTAAAAAAACACAATGGCCAAACTTCGAGAAGGATTAAAAAGAAAAGGAGAAAAAGAGAATGGGAAGCACAACAAAGCTGGTATGAATCGTAGTTTAATCACTCTCCCTGGCTAACTACTCTAGTATCAACACTCGCTGGTCTGCTAGTGTTAATAATTCTCGTTTTGACTTTCGGGCCCTGTATATTCAACAAAATAGTTGCAATCGTAAAAAGCAGATTAGAAGCAGCCCATTTAATGCTTGTGACAAAAGCCGAGAACAAACCCATAGAGATACCAGAAACAGAAGAGACCTTTATTTTAAGTCGACAAGAGCTTAAACGGTTTGATGAACAAAATGGTAAAAAGTAAAAGGGGGGAAATTGTGACAAGCTCAGTATTGTTTGTTCACCAAACCTAAAAACTCTCATTGTTACAGTGTTTCATGAAAGGCAGCTGCTTGGCAGGATGGGGCAAGATAGCCAACATCTGCTAAGCAAGCAAGGCCAGGCTGCAAGGTCGAGTTATGCTAACATCATAAATTGTGAAAAGGCTTGGGAGGAAGGGAAAGGGGGAGGCTCAGTCAAGTCCTGCTAACATCATAAATTGTGATAAGACTTGGGAGGCTCAGGAAGACATGAAGCCTTCATCCCTGCGACCACCAAAAAGCAAAGGAAGAAAAAGGACGACCCCCTAGCAACAAACCGCGCAGACGCAGAGTACACCACTAAGAGAAACGCCTACACCAGAAGTAGAAGAGTATAAAACCAAAGACTTTTGTAACCTAAGTGCGCGCCGTCGGCGGAGTGAGACTCCCGGGCCGCCCAGCGCTGTTTTGCTTGCTGCCGCTTGCTAATAAATCCTTCAAATTTAATTGGCTCTGTCTCCTCGCCTCACTTTGTGAGACTAACTTATAACATGGGGGGACAATAAAAATGCTCCTGTACCTCTGCACCTAAGGCCTTATACAAAGCAGGGGAGGGACAAGACAACCCCAGTGACAGAACTTAAGTATGCAGGGAGATCATTTTTAGGCTACTGCTGTAAATGACACAGCAGCACATCAAAACAGGCTGTATAACTAAAAGCAGCACTATCTGAATGAGTTCAATTTCAGAACCCATAATACTGAGACATTACAAGTCTCATGTACTGTAGGCATTTACAAATCATATAGCTGTGTATATTCATTGTAATGTAGCCCAGGGGTTACATAGGGATGACGTTTTCATTTTAGAAGCTTTTTTCCTTCTAGAAGAGTTTCTTGTGTATCTACACTAGAGACCTAATGTTATATTAACATACTCTTTCTAAGTATAACCTTTCTTTTTACTTCTTAGTTACTCTTGCTTTTCGGTTTCCAGGTTTTTCCCTATTTTAAGGATGCATCAGACAAAACAAAGAGATCTTAACACATAGCACAACTTCCCTAGGATGAGACAGTCAATATTTTCCAAAATAAAGAATACAGATTTCATAAGCATGCTGAACACTCATACTGTCCACTGACTAAAATGATAGTTCATTTTCTAAAAACTATGCATCCAGTAGATAGTATAATGTTTTCTTTTCTAATGTTCAAAAAAAGCTGTATAGAAATGCATCTTCTGTATCTTCAAAGTTTCTGGAAATTTTACACCTCCAGGACTGATGTACTTAAAAATTGTAAAGTTTACTTTTAAAAGATAGACTGTATTTAGAAGGTAGAATCTCTCACTGAGCAAGAGCAAAAAGCTGTAAAAAGGTTACAAGGCCTTGTGAAACAGGACACTTTGTATAAACAATGCATGCCTTGCTAATGAATATACCCTTGAAAAGGAACAGAAGGCTGATAACAAGGGAACATCCCTATGCAGGAGGTGCTGAAACTGGCTCAAAACCAGACAGCTGCTGGAAGAGGCCCAAAGTCAACAAAGATTTGCAGTAACTGGGGGAAAGGTAAAGGCGGCAGGGGGAGATCGAGACCACAGACTCAACTAGAGACTGAACAGAACTGCCTCCCCCCACTGTACTGGAGCATGCGCACATCAATTAAAGGACATTGTAGCTTTAAATGAAAGCGAGAGACTGTACTAACCAATAGAAATTGTTAAGATAAGGTACTAACCAATAATTATAATTAAGGGTGTGTATTTCTGTGTTTTGAACCGTATAAATATTCCAAAGAGTTCGTAGGCCGGTGTGCTAGCTTTGTGGATTACCATCGAGCACCCATCTCTGCGCAGAAATGATTTAAATAAATACCTCTGCTCTGTGTGTACATTGGCATCTTGCACACCAGGTAAACGACCCCACTTTGGGACAACAGGACCAGCAGAGATTTGGCATCTCAGCTAGAAAGCCAACAACCTCACTGTAAGATGCAGCTAAGCAAAATCCTTAGGTCAGTTGTAGTCATCACAACTAGACCAGCCCAAGGTCCCAAAGCCCAGCAAACATCTGCAAGGAAACAGCCTGGCCACAATGCTTCAGAACAAGCCATAAGAACCATCAACCCAATTTCTCCAGAAAGAGCTCCCGCTTTTCACATGGGCAGAGAACTGGGAAACTAAAATACTGTGTTACACCTGCCACTTTCAGAAAGCAAGCCAAAGTCTCGGGAGTTTGTGGCAAAGCTCCTCTGAAGCTACTGCACTTTGACAGGTGCTTTTTCTTAGGAAAAATCGCACTGGTGCCATGTGAGCAAGAGCACTTTTACTCTACTTCCATTTTTGTGCTAAGAACAGAAACTGCCTGCATCAGTGTATGGGAGCAACATGCGATCCAACACCATCATCTGTCAGTTTGCCATCATATACCAGCCAGTGCTTGGTGTATGCTAGAGACACAGGCTCAGCAGGATTTCAGACACCTGATCAATAGTGCCAGTATCAGTGGCAGGTTTGGAGGCTAAGGGGCTCAGAAAGGCTTCAGACTACTTTCTGAGAATGGCTTCCCTTCAGCATTTAACAGCCATACCCATCTCTTAATTTTGAACATTAGCAGATCAGCAGGCCTGTCTGTCAGACAGTTTCTAGGTAGATCTCCGACAGTTATCCTGGAGTTCAGCATGAAGGCATCAAAAGCTAAGATGCTACTTTATCTACACAGATGAACAGGACATTCAAAAGTGTGCATGCTGGTCAAGAGCACAAAGTTTTTAAGGATTTCAAGAAAAGCCTGGCTTCACAAACCTCACTTCAGGACCCTTCTCACACTGCCAGGTATTGGGCCAGACTCAGAGGGAACGGTACTCTCCTAGGACACCCTCCAGCCTAAACAGGATGAAAAAACATTTCTTATAGCATATGCACTTCAAACCGGGCAAGGGACCCTCTCTTCTCCATTTGCTTTCAGCAGGGGATCATGTTTCCAAACAGTCTTTGATAGCTTTAGTGGCAGTTTACAACAGCTCTCAGGTTACATTTAGAAAACAAACTTCTACCTCAGCCCTTTGGACAGGGAAAACACTGCTAGACTCCTTTGGCCTTCAACGTCGGATAACCCATCTGTCCCCAAGACCACCATATGGAACCAAAAGCTTTCTGAGATTCTAAGGTTATTCTATACTTGAAAGTGTGGGATGGAGAGGGGAGGGAAGGGACAAAAAGTAACTGTAATAGAACAAAGCAGCAGTACTGGGCAGAACTGTGTTACCCAAGCAAACTACTATGATAAACCCCAACTGGCTTCTGAACTGCAAGGATTCTTGCAAGCTGGCATGGCTGCCAGCCAACTGGCCTTCCTTCATAAGTGTCATTTCTGAAGCTACTAAAAACCCAGGACCACTCTACCTATCCATTTATGCAGCTGCAAAGTCCCACAAGCCTGTATGCTTCCTTCTCTGTAACCATTATGTCAACTTCTTCTGAGCTCACTGAGTATAATTGTGTCTATGAAGTGAAAAAACATCCTGAAATGAAAAACACATGCCCTGGCATGGAGGGGAGAACAACAACAACCACCACCAAAAAAAAAAACCAAAAAACAACCCCAAAAACCAAAACTGAAATACAACTCCTCACAGATTGCTTTATTTACATAAAATTCTTTATGTGAGCAAAACTAATTTGACAGAGATGTTTCTTTGCATAATACCTATATTTTTCACACAACAAGTATCTAATAGCAGTTTTGCACTAGGAGCAACGGCTATAAAATCAGCCACAGAGAGCATCCGGCAGCTTCATACTCACGCCAGACGCACATATTTAACACCAATCCCGTGCAGGTATCCCATCCTTAGGGAGTACCTCTCAGACCGGACTGCGCACAAACACTGCCTAATTCTTCCCCCAGATCTCACGTATACTCTAAGAGTCAACTAAAACCCCACTAGTCCTCTGCACCTCCAGCTGCTCAGATGCCCTGGCTGCCCGTCCTTTCCCGGACGGTCTCCTTGGTCTTACTGCGGCTTCCCGCTTCCCACTCCCCTAGAGCGCTCCCCTCCCCGACGCTAGAACCCACCGGCCGAG
>NW_009646505.1:7245-11550 GCF_000708025.1 Charadrius vociferus | reverse complement strand
CCCCCGCCACGTCAGCCAAGGTGAGCGAGAGGTACTGGCAGGTAGGGGTCTGTCTCGAGCGGGCATCGTGGCAGGGCGGCGCCGCGCTCTCGTGTGATAGCGCCGTGGTGACGTCACCAACGGCGCTGTGACTTCACCCCCCAAATGGCGTCATTGCAGTGCCCCCGAATGGCGTCATTGCAGTGCCTTGTGTTGCGGGGGGATAGCGGCTCACACGAGGGAGCATTGCTCTGCAGCCCTGCCTTGGCTCTGCTGCCCTCGGTTCCTGCTCTGAGTGGGTGCCACAGTGTCACTGGTGTGACACCAGGCCTACAATGACATCACTGTTCCCACCACCATTGCACATTATATTACCATATATTACCATGTATAGCCCAGTTCGTTTCCCTCTAGGGTGTCCCACAGAGCTGTAACCGCACAGGGCTGGGTGGGACTCGGGGACTCGGCACAGCCCCTCCTTGGCACTGCTTGCTGTGTGGTTACATCATGTTGCATTGCTCAGTCCCTGCACTGAGGTATGTCATCACCCTGCCAGTGACACCCTGCATGTTCTGTGGCACTTCTATGCATTGCCACCCTACTTAGGTAAACCAGCATGTCCCAAAGCTGCAGCACCCCACACTGTGTCACTGTACTGTTGCATCTCTGTGAAACTACAAAGGTCTTTGGGCATCATTATGTCATGCCATTTCATTGCTGTTACAGAGTGTGACACTTCCCTTCCAGGGCAGGTTTTAATGCACTTGAGATGTCCCCAGTCTGTCAGAGAATCTTTAAGGGATGCTGAATTGACAGGTTGAAATCCCTGTTTTTGAAAAGATTAAAAAAATGTTTTCAATTATACTTAGCTGTAACTTTTATCGCTTTCCTTTTGTTTTACTATTTGGTCTTCTCTCAATTCAGACAATGAAGTGAGGTCATCTGATAACCTTTGTGGCCCTAACCCTACTCTAGGAGCAGCAGTGTGGGTGGCATGTGTGTCTGTGAGACCTCACTGTCTGCCTTCTGGCTCTGCATGGGAATCTATGCATGCATCCTTTCACAGGATGAAAGGCTCGGTCAGATTCATTCCTGGATCTTATCTACTACTGGAGTATCAAAGTGTTTGATTTAAAAGCAGAAGCTGACCTGGCAGATAAAACCTTTTTTATAACAGGTTTATGTCAATCCCAACGTATTTGATCTTTGGGGTGGGGGAAAGAGGGTTAGCGTAGGTGGCCCAGAAGTGATCGAGAACAAGCAGCCTGCTTCCTCAGTCCAGAACATATGCCAGAAAGCCATAACTGACCAAGGAAAGCAGAAGTGTGATATATTCATGTTGTGTATTTGTTAATCAAACCAGTATGTTAGCTTTGTATAATATGTAGATTTTTGGAAACTGGTTTCCTTGTAACCGATATCAGGCTAAGCAAACAAGATGTTCCAGTCCTGATTGCCTTATCAGTGAATACCTTAGGTTTAACAAGTATGTGTGGTATGTAAGGAGTATGCATGCCCTAAAGGGAAAATGTCACGACCTACAGTGCAGAGGAAGAATACTGCCTTCATCCACTATCACCAGATAGCAAGGAAGAGGCCCCCCTATCAACAGGAAAGATAAACCAGAGAAGAAATCGGAGAAAGCCACGTCAATCAAGATTTTAACTCGGACCTAAAGGACTATAAGAGGGGTGCTCTAGTGACAGTAAGGGGCGCGCCGTTGGTGGAGCGGAGACTCCCCGGCTGCCCAGCACTGTTTTGCCTGTTTATTGCTTGCTCAATAAATTCTATTTGGATAATCCTGATTGGCGTGGATAAAAATTTGTCACCGCCGTTTATAACAGAAGGAAAAAAGAGGGACCGATGTGATGGTTCAGAGCTGTGAGATGGTAGCTGAGATCCCTGGACAATCCCAATAGTCTGTGAGGGGGTCCAGACAGCAGGAGCTCTTTCAAAAACGAGGAAACAGCAACCCTTGCTGATCATCTGATTCCCATCTAGTTACCCAAGGGTGATTCATCTGTGCCGCTATTGGGACACAGCTTGATGCAAGCAAAATGTCGATTTATTGTACACAACCACACGTTTATATATGTTTTCATTAGCTGCGTGTTTCAAACAGATTGGTTCTTTTAGCTAAACATCGCCTGTTTGGTAACACCTGATTGGTTAGTAACAAACAAAAGGCACTTTAAGTACCTTTAACTTTAAGGCACTTTAACTGCAATCAGCCTTCCTTGTACAACTTTGTTACTTTTTGTCTGATACCATCTGCTCCTCTTTTTAACATCTTATCTCAATATGACTCATCAGTCCACATTCCGTCGGGGGTTTTCCACTAACCTCTTTGTCCTCCCGGGGTTTGTGGCCTACAAGTTCCAACACGTCCCCATCTATCAATTGGGCAGCACTTGGAGTCTTGTCTTTCAGGCCTTGTCCCACACATCTGGACTCTGGTTTATCCACGCTAGGGCTGTATAGACTCTGTACAGACCTATGCGACTTCTGAAGCTTGAGCTAATAAACCCTGCGAAGTGTGAGCCAACTCTGCAGAGCCAGATCAAATCTCCCTGCTCCTGCAACTGAGGGTTGGAGCATGAAAACCAGAAGTACTGTAATGGTTCTGCATGTGTTAGCGCAGAGACAAACACATAACCACGTATCCAGGTTATATGCGGTGCTTTATTTCGAGGCACCGGGAACCAGGGGTACGAACCCAAATCTGGCTCCAAAGACTGCCTCGCCAGGTATGCATTTTATATTCTCTTGGTTGCACAATTTCATACATATTCAGTAAGTATTTCTTCATTATCTAATACATATGCATCACTAATTACTTCATCCTATTGCGACATCAGCCTCTCTTATTGCGCATGCTTGTCTTCCCTCTAGTGGTCGTCGGTGGTCGTCCCGATGAAGTAAGAAGTCTTCCTCAGACGAAGTAAGACGTCTTCCTCACCTTGTCCTTCTTCACCTTATCCTTTTGACTCAATTCCAGCGCCTGTTTTCCATCCAAGTTCTTCGATGTTCTGTTTGGTTTCTCTACTGTTGCTGCACTGTGCCGCCCACCTGTTTCTTAGACAATTGGAACTCCAAAACGCATTCTCTTCCACCACCATTAGCCACCATGGATCACTAAGAAACTACAAAGCATATTCTTTCCCATCACCGTTAATCAGGTCCAGTCATCAAGACCTCGATCTGCAAATCTTGCAAGCACTCCCTGCTAATACGATTTGTTATTTAACTGTTCTCTAACAATCCAATATGATTTTGCTACTTAACTCTTATATTCCCTAACACATGGGCCTGATGTCTCTGGGAGACATCTGGGTATTTCTACACATGTGGTAGAAGGGCTTGTGGTCTTGAGAGTAGGGAAGAATAAGATAGGAACACTGTTACATTCCTAATACTTCTACTAAGAAGTACTAGTAATTATCAAGTTGCAAAAGGCTTTATAAAGTTTGCAAAGGGCACAAATTCAGAACCAAAGACCACATCCAGTCCTAGATAATGAAGGTGTTTATGCTGAAATTGTAAAACGCATTAATAATAATGATATAAACTAAACCTGAGGTGAAATGTTTGCACTGAATTTCAGTTTCTTTTATTTTTTAATTTCCACATAAATTCTGGAGGGGAATTCCCCCCCACTGGAAGGGAGAGGGGCCCAAGGAACCTGGTTAGCATTCAAGGATCAGCTCCTCCAAGCTCAGGAGGGATGTAACCCAACAAAGAAGTAAGGCAAAAAAGCAGGGAGGCCTCCATGGATGAACAAGGAGCTCCTGGACATAGTCAAAAGCAAAAAGGAGGCCTACAGAGGGTGGAAGCGAGGACAGGTAGCCTGGGAGGAATACAGAGAAATTGTCCGAGCACCCAGGGATCAGGTTAGGCAAGCTAAAGCCATGACAGAATTAAATCTGGACAGGGACATCAAGGGTAACAAGAAAAACTTCTCTAAGTATGTCAGCAATAAAAGGAAGACGGAAGATGTGGGCCCCCTCTGGAAGGAAACAGGAGACCTGGTCACCCAGGATATGGAGAAGACTGAGGTACTCAATGACTTTTTTGCTTTGGTCTTCACCAGCAAGGGCTCTAACCACACCACCCAAGTCGCAGAAGGCAACGGCACGGGCTATGAGAATGAAGAACCACCCACTGTACGTGAAGATCTAGTACGAGACCATCTAAGAAACGTGAAGGTGCACAAGTCCATAGGACCTGATGAGATACATGCCCGGGTCCTGAGGGAACTGGCGGATGAAGTTACCAAGCCACTATCCATTATCTTTGAGAAGTTGTGGCAGTCTGGGGGAAATTCCC
>NW_009646505.1:0-6280 GCF_000708025.1 Charadrius vociferus | reverse complement strand
TCTCTCCTAACTCTCTCTGTGAAGAGAGGTGGGGGGGAGCGTCTGTCGGTAGCCCAGTGGCCAGTTTGGCCCAAACCATGACAGGTGGATAAGGACAGAGCAACAGATGTCGTCTACCTGGACTTGTGCAAAGCATTTGACGCTGTCCCACATGACATCTTTGTCTCTAAATTTGAGATACACGTATTTGATGGATGGACCAATTGGTGCATAAGGAACTGGCTGGATGGTCACAGAGTTGCAGTCAATGGCTTGATGTCCAAATGGAAACCAGTGACGAGTGGCATTCCTCAGGGGTTGGTACTGGGACCTGTACTGTTCAACATCTTTGTCAGGGACATGGACAGTGGGATTGAGTGCACCCTCAGCAAGTTTGCCGATGATACCATGCTCTGTTGCACAGTCAACATGCTGGAGGGAAGGGATGCCATCCAGAGGGACCTGGACGGGCTGGAGAGGTGGGCCCATGCCAACCTCATGAAGTTCAATCAGACTAAATGCAAGATCCTGCCCCTGGCACGGGGCAATACCAAGCATAAATACAGGCCGGGTGGAGAATGAATTGAGAGCAGCCCTGAGGAGAAGGAATTGGGAGTGTTGGTGGATTAGAATCTCACCATGACCTGGGAATGTGCGCTCGCAGCCCAGAAGGCAAACCACATCCTAGGCTGCATCAAGAGAGGTGTGGCCAGCAGGTCAAGGGAGATGATTCTACTCTGCTCTGATGAGACCCCACCTGGAGTACTGCATCCAGCTTTGGAGTCCTCAGCACAAGAAGGACATGGACCTATTGGAGTGGGTCCAGAGGAGGGCCATGAAGATGATCAGAGGGCTGGTCTCCTATGAGGACAGGCTGAGAGAGTTGGGGTTGTTTAGCCTGGAGAAGAGAAGGCTCTGGGGAGACCTTATAGCAAGTTTCCAGTATCTGAAGGGTGCCTACAAGAAAGCTGGAGAGAGACTTTTTACAAGGGCATGTAGTGATAGGATCAGGGGTAATGGCTTCAAACTGGAAGAGGGTGGATTTCTATTAGATATCAGGAAGAAATTTTTCATTATGAGGGTGGTGAGGCACTGGAACAGGTTGCTTAGGGAAGTTGTGGATGTCCCATCCCTGGAGGTGTTCAAGGCCAATCTGGATGGGGCTTTGAGCAACCCGGTCTAGTGGAAGGTGTCCCTGCCCATGGCAGGGGTGATGGAACTAGATGATCTTTAACATGAGTCATTCTATGATTTTCAATCATTTTCAGTAGCCATTATATCAAATATTCCGAAACTGAGAGGCTTTGATTCACATGTTATTTGAAAAACTTAATTAATGTGCTGTAAGGGCATTAAGTTTTTTTTTAAAGCTCTTGAAACATCATAAACTGTTTAAAGTCTTTGGCTTTTTGGCTTTTTGCATAACTTTCATTGCAATAACTTGGTTTGTCCTGTATTGCCTTTCCTATATTTGCCTTGAGCTTGTTAAATCTGATTGCTGTTTCATGTCCTTTTATCTACTAGAATATTCTTGCAGTGGAGGAATTGTGTGGATGACTATCTGGCTCTGGAGTCCAGAGGCTTTTGCCTCATTTTCCCTGACTCAAATTATAGTCCATGTCTCAGTGGCTTTGAGAGTCCAGGGAGTGGATGGCTGTGCCTTTGCACTACTCACTGCCTGATCAGGGCCTGATGATTAGTATTTTCTGAGCCCTGATGACCACTGTAAATTTAACTGGCGAGTCAAGGTCTAGATCACAGTTCTTGACAAGAAAAATCTCCTTTGAAAATAAGTGAGTAAGCTCCTGCACTTCTGTCATATATGTTCCTCCTCTCTGCCAGTGTTCACAGTGAGGCAGGAAACAAGCCTGCTACTTGCCAGTGAGGCTGGTTTTACTGCTGAGCATCATTTCTGTAGGCATTCCGTCCTTGTCCCTTTCATTGCAAATTCTTCTCTAGCACTGTGCTCTTTTTACCTGTCCCTGTGCTTTTCATTCCTCCGTTTCCTATGTATTACTTTGTTCTGCTCTGCCTCCTCATTTTTTCATTGCTGCCTGCTTTCCCTTTGAAAATTTTCTTCCTGAGATTGTTCTCAAAGCCAAGATAGTTACATGAACACTATCAGGTCCTTCCCTTTTACCGCATGTCTCTCCCAGCCCTTCCTTCGCTTTCATGACTGTGTGTTCAAGAACTTTGTGATCAATTCTTCTTTTTTATTTTCTTCTTCTTTTCCCTTACAGATGGTGGTTGCCTGCCTGTCTTCTGTGCCTGTCTTGTACCTGCCTTCTCCTCTGATATCAATTTCTTACTTTATTTAACTCTTTATTTCTTCATCTGTGTGACTTCAGCCTCCAGTTCAATATCTAGCCACTAGTCTTTTTCTTTTTCTTTGAATGGAATGTTCCATATTCTCGGGTGAAAATATGTCAAAAGCTGGTTGGCCATCAGAGATAAAAGTAGTGACCTTCTGGATGAATCAATAATTAGAAGCATCTTTAGGCTCTTGTATATTTGTGTACATTAATAAGAAATGTGTTTCAGTGTTCAGTCTGTGAAAATAATTGGATGTGCCTGTATCTTTGTGTTCCCAATGCAGCTTTGTAAATAATAATACTTATGTATGCTCTGTACTTCAATAACATACTTCCTTTCAGGTCTGAAATGTGTTATGCACAACTGAGCTCTACAGCATTTTGGGAAGATGCAGAATTATGTAAAGGCATAAGCCAACATCCCTAAATCAGACTGAAGGGAATGGAATAATTAGATTCTCAGCTCTCTTGAAAATGAGGTCCTGAGTATGACAAGCAGGACACCCGGAAGTGTAGTATTCTTTAAAAACACTGACCTGTGTGGCATGTACAGGAACGTGCAGGAAGTTGTTGATAGGGCAGGGAACAGCACCCCATTAGCCCTGTGTCAGTCCCATGTGTGGTCCTGGGTGGTGAGAGGAAGTGGCCAACAATTTTGAGATTTCTAAAAGCAGTTATTTTAAACATGGTTATCAGGTATGCTGCTGGAGGTGTTGGTTCCAAACTTCCATGTCTTTGCTTTGTGGCTCAAGTAAAAGCCTTGTCTGAGCAGCGGAGAGCACCCTGTGCTGCTGTGTACCTCTGCGGCTGAACCCACCCCAAGGAGAAGCAAGATTTGGCTATGCTTTCTCAACTGACATTGCATACACTTCTTTGTATTTATGGTGCATAAAGCCAGACTGGCTGGACTTATCACTTAGGGTCAACTCCACTGTCAGCAACAGGTAACATGCATTTTTAAGAAAGCATCTAAATTTGGACAGTGAGGCATTTCTCATTGCACTCGACATGCACCCATGTAAGCAGTTTCTTTGCTGTTCTGCGAGTTGTCAAAGAGAAACAAAGACATCCCCTCCCCAAATGCAGTCTACAATCAGCCACATTTTACTTCTTTGCCAGCAAAGGCTTTTAAGGTGCTTGTTGGCTCTTAAACATGCATTAAACCATCCATGGAATATAAAATAAACACTCAGTTTAGCGTCCCTCAGAAAACAGATTATAAAATGTGTTGGCAACTAGCTCTTAAATTTGCCTTCCTAGCGTGTATAAATGGATGTCTGCTGCAGGGCAGGCTAGAAGTCACTTTGCTTGCTTTGGCTTTGTTTCCATGCTGTGCTTCTCTGCTCATTCTGCTGAGAACAGTGGTTTACTATGGAGATTGCTAATAATCAAAACAAGAATAAAAAGCTAGCAGGAAATTATTAAACACGTTCTCTTTTTTTTTTCAGATTATGTGTTAACCTCTGTGCTATGCTCCAGAGGAAGTGGGAATGATAACGTCTCTGCTCAGGAAGATAAAGTAAATTTAGCAGGAGCATTCTGTGATTGCTCAGCCTTGTAGTCTGATTGTCTTATGGTGACAGCTAGCATGGGGAGAAGAAAGGCTGCAGGAATGTTTCTTTAATGATCTTAAAAAAATATAGTCTGGGTTTGTCATTGCCCTTTGATGAGTGTTTCATTAATATGTAATCGATTTTCAGCCCTTGGAAAATTTGCTTAATATGAACTGACAGTTCAGCTTTGCAGAGTAATCAACCTGCATCATCCCTGCCTCTGGGTTTTCTGGTATTTTAAGCTGGATCTGCAAATCCAGATCTGCTCAGCCCACCTTATGCTTTAAGCATAGGGAGAATTTTCACATTACTCAAGGAGTTATTGTATAGTGGTGTGTCTGGCTCCTCACCTTGCAGTGACCAGTAGCAAGAGCTAGTCTGGAAGGGGTAGTCTATTCTGACAATATAGGAGAAGGATGTACCACCCAGCAAAGGCTGTAGTGAGGAGCCTCATCCTGGCTGGCAGGACAGCAGATGTGGTAGCATCATTGTATCTCCTACTTGATTAGTCAGGGCAGGCCTTGGATCTGAACGTGAGAGATGGACACATTTTTTCCTGAAGAATTTCTGCAGTCACAAATTGAGGATTTGACCCCGTTCTTAAATGAACACTTGCTCTTGAGAGTAAATCTCTGCTTTCTAGGACACCAAGATGATTTATGTACCATCAGCATTGCTACCTACAATTCAGAGGTTTTCTGCAGTGGAGGATGAAATAGTTGAAAAGTAGGGCCAGTGAAAATAGCTGTTACAAAAGAACCAGACGTGATTCTTCTAGGACTTGGAAAAAGCTTCAGAGCTTTTGCTATTTAGTCAAGAAGGCAGGTACTGATAGTCCTGTCTATTTTGTATAAAATCGGTTAATGAGTCTCAGATCAGCAATTAGCAGCTGTCACATTGCCAACAAAAAGAGAGTAATCTCTCTCTATCACTGTAAGCAAGTAGGACAAGACTTGAATGGATGGTTTAGTATGATGCTTTATTTTCCTCATTTCAGGCCAAGCTCGAAGCACATTACTAGGGTGTTGAGGGCAAAACTTCCACCAGACATTGCATCTCTGATGCTTGCCCTCCAATTACATGTTTCTGGGATGCAGAAATAAGATAGCTCTTCCTAAATGCCAGCCTGGTAGTGCCTTTTTCACTTACAGCAATATCCTTTGGAAAGTAGCCAGTAGTTTATTCTTATTTTAATTTTCCTGTTTTATAACTAAAAAAAAAATAAAAATTAGAGGAATTTGATTTAGAGACTGTCCTGGTTCTGGCAGGGATGGGGTTAATCTCCCCAGGAGCCGGCAGGGGGCAGGTATTCCATACCACGTGACCCATGCCCGGGCTATAAGAGGAGCTAGCCGGGACGAGGAGAGGAGTCGCCACTTGGGGGTGGGCTGTGGTGGTGGGGGTCCGGTCGGTGCGCTTCGCGGCGGTACTGTAATCGCGTTTTTGTCTTTTCCTTTTGCTGTTCTGTTAAATTGCACTCTTTTAACCCACGAGTTTGGCCCTGTCATTTTCTTTTTCCACGACTGTGGGAGTTGTGTTTTTTTTTCAGCTATTTGCATCTCCTGTTTGTTTGTCTGCATTAGAGGGAGCTGTGGCAAAGGAAAGGAAAATTAAATGGCATTTAAAGCATCACTTTTCAGCTGTTTCCTCTCTTCATCTGTATCATCCTGTTGGATTACTATATCTTTGCTGCAGTCAATAGTAAATTTGTCTTGTAGCATAGTTGATGCCTGGCCCAGGGAGGAATTGTGCTGCTATCTTAAACGCATCCTGGAAAAAAGGTCCAGAAAAGAACAGTCACTTGACTTTTCTATATCCTATTATGACTGTTATGGGTTTCTAACATCTTTTCACTGTGGGAACTATGATAATCTGTTCATTTATTAGATGTCCAACGGTCATTAGAGTAAAACATATTTAGCATGCATAAATTCTCACTTTGGCATTTTTGCTGTAGCAGTGGAGCACCTCTAACGGTGGTTGGAGTTATGATGATGACCTGGAGGTAAGAAATTCCTTATAACTCTTTAATGCCTCCTACCCATTCCTTAGATCCCTAGCAACAATGTTTCTTTTTTCCTAATATAAATTCCTCATAATTATTCACACTCCTCTTGTTAATGATTATTATCAAAGGCAGGGACAGTAGCACCATTATTAGGAAGATTTATGAAGACTGTTGATTCTTTCTGTAGCAAGACAGTTTATATAGAATTTGCCAAAATTTTACTGTTTGGATTGAAATGCTCTTTGCTGAGTGACTTAGACTACATCAGAGAAGAAAAAAAAGGTTCTAGATGCTGAACAACATAAACCAAAATACTAGTAGCAACTTATTGTCTGAACTCTGTCCATGCTTGTAAGCCTGGGAGACCTTAAGTAAGGCAGGGAACCTGTTATATGTTAGTGTCACAAAGTGAGGCGAGGAGACGGAGC
>NW_009646504.1:1657-2994 GCF_000708025.1 Charadrius vociferus | reverse complement strand
ACGCTATGGGGCACGGGGACAGGCTATGGGGCACGGGTGGGACCGGGACACGCTATGGGGCAGAGGACGTGCTGTGGGGCACATGGGGGGACACCCCCGTCCCCGTGGGGTGAGAGCCGTGCGCACACCCCCCCCACGCACGCGCACTGACACGTGTGCACACGCGTGAACACACACAGGCGCGCACACGTGCGCACACGCACGGACACAGGCGTGGACACGGGCAGACACACGTGCAAATGCACGGACACGCACTCGCACGTGGGCACACGCACGGGCATGGAGGTGTGCACACGCGTGTGCACGGGCACGGGCACGCACATGTGCGCAGAGGGACACGTGCACGGATGCACACTCACATGTATGCACACGCACGGACACACAGACACGGACACACACACGTGTGCACACGCATGGACACGCACACACACACGAACACACACACACGGACATACACACGTGCACACACATGGACACGCACACACACAGACACACGTGTGCCCACACACATGGACACACACACACATACACACATGGACACACACGTGTGCACATGCGTGGACACACATACACACGTGCGCACACATGGGGACACACACGTGTGCACACACGGACACACATACACACACACGGACACACAAACACACACACGGACACACACGGACACACGGATGTGCACACACATGGGCACACACACACAGACACACACATGTGCACAGACATACACACACATGGACACACATTGTGCACAGACATGGACACATGTGGACACATACACACGTGCACACACATGGACACACGCACATGCACACACACGGAGACACACACAAGGACACACAGACGTGTGCACACATGGACACACACACACACACACACACATGGGCACACACATGTGTGCACACACGGACACACAAATGTACACACACACATGAACACACGCACAGGGGGACACATACACGCATGGACATACACACGTGTGTGCACACATGGACACACAAACACACACACACGAACACACACGTGTGCACACATGGACACACACACACATGGACACACACACACACGTGTGCACACACACGGACACACAAACACACACACACACACACGTGTGTGCACACACGGACACACACACACACGTGTGCACACACATGGACACACAAACACACACATGGACACATACACATGGACAGACACACGTGTGCACACACACACACAAACACACACACAAAGACACACACACACACACAAACACACACTCACACACACACACACACACGCACACACACACACACACACACACGCACACACACACACACACACGCACCACACACCCACCC
>NW_009646504.1:0-1475 GCF_000708025.1 Charadrius vociferus | reverse complement strand
ACACACACACACACAAACACAAACACACACACACACAAACACAAACACACACACACACACTCACACACACACACACACACACACACACGCCGACACCCCCGTGTGCCCCTCCCCCCTCCGGTGGCGCTGATCCTCTTTGTCCCCAAAGCGCCTTAAGGAGCTCTGAGCGGGGGAGGGGCGGGGGCACGCGCACACTGCACACACACACACTGCACACACACACAGACACACTCACATAGACACACCCACACACAAACACACTGACACACACCTCCACACACACACTCTCACACCCCCCACACACACACACACTCACACTCACAAACACTCACTAACACACACACTCACACACACTCAAACACACACTCACACTCACACCCCCCACTAACACTCACACACACACACACTCACACACACTCACACACACAGACACACACTCACACACTCACTAACACACACACTGACACACACACACATAGACACACCCACACTCACACACCCCCCCACTAACACAGTCTCACACACACTAACACACTCCCTCCCCACACACACACTCACACTCACACCCCCCACTAACACTCACACACACCCCCACACACTCACACACACGCTCACACATACACACACCCACACCCTCACTAACACACACACACTCACTAACATACACACACTCACTAACATACACACACACACACTCATACACACACCCACACCCCCACTGACACACACACTAACACACTCACACACACTCATACACACACACCCCCCCACTAACACACACTCACGCACACTCATATACACACCCCCACGAACACACACACACTCACACGCACTAACAGACACACACACACTCATACACACACACACTAACACACACCCCCACACACTCCCACACTCACACACACACACTCACACCCCCCACTGACACACACGCTCACACCCACCTCACACACACACACACTCTCACACACACACTCACACACATACACACCAACACACTCACACTAACACCCTGTTAGACACACACACACTCACACCCCCACTAACACACACACACTCTCACACTCACACACACCCCCACACAGACACACACATCCTCCCACACACTAATACACCCACACACACTCACACACACACTCACACACACCCCCCACACACACACACTCACCCCCACACTAATACACACACACTCACACACACACACCCACACACTAATAGACACACACTCACACACACACGCTAATACACACACCCCCAGACACACACACTGACACACAGACACACACACACACTCACCCCCCCACACTAATACACACTCACACACACCAATACACACACACTCACACCCACACCCACACTCTCACACCCACACACTAATACACACTCACACACACTCACACCCACACGCACTCACCCCCCCAGACACACACACTCACACCCACCCACAGACACACACACTCTCTCACACACACACA
>NW_009646503.1:51714-62184 GCF_000708025.1 Charadrius vociferus | reverse complement strand
ATGTCCAAAGCCAGTTTTGGCTAGTTTACGTCAGCCTCTCCCCAGCTCTGCAAACTGGCTCAACTCACCTTGTCCTTCAGTGTCTTCTGCGACTCATCATGTAGGACTCCACACAGCAGCCTTCCACTTCTGATGTTTTCACACAGTCCGGCAGGTCCCATCAGTGAACAGGGCATATTTCTTCTCGTTTTCTGGCAGTTTATTACATGGTGGGGACTCTTCTGCACACATCACCTCCTCCTCTGGTGATATTTTGAAATCTTTGTCTTCTGGCCAGTCCATGATCACTTCCAGAATTCCTGGGCGATTGGGGTTTCCCATTTGAGCTCATTGTGCGACCAGTGCGACCCACTTACTCTACGTAGCATCAATTGCATGATGTGTAGAGGGGACCCTCCCTTTAAACATCCAGCTCAGCATCGGCAGTGGGGGTGCTAAGAGGAGCTGTGCTTCAGTACCAATCACTTACAAAGCAGCTCGAACTCCTTCATATGCTGCCAATATCTCTTTTCAGTTGGAGTACAGCAGGCCTCAGATCCTCTGTATCCCCGACTCTAAAACCATAGGGGTCGACCTCGAGTCTCCCCTGGTGCTTCCTGCCAGAGGCTCCAGGATGAGTTATTCTCCCTGGCTGCGGTGCAGAGCACATTTTGTATGTCTCGCCCTGCCTGCACTGGCCCAAGGACTACTGCATGAACTATTTCCTACTTAATTTGTTCAAAGGCTTGTCGTTGCTCACAGCCCCATTTAAAATCATTCTTCTTCCAGGTCACTTGATAGAGAGGGTTTACAATCAGATTGTAATGTGAAATATGCATCCCCCAAAAACCCACAACGCCTAAGAAAGTTTGTGTTTCCTTTTTACTAGTCGGTGGAGACACAGCTGCTATTTTGTTGATCACATCCATTGGGATCTGACGGCATCCATCTTGCCATTTTATTCCTACAAATTGGATCTCCTGTGCGGGTCCCTTGACCTTACTTTTGTTTACAGCAAAACCAGCTCTCAGAAGGACTTGAACCATTTTCTTCCCTTTCTCAGAAACTTCTGGTGTGTCGCCCCATACAATGATGTCATCAATGTACTGCAGCTGTTCTGGACCTTCACCCTTCTCCAGTGCAGTCTGGATCAATCCATTGCAAATGGTGGGGCTCTGTTTCCACCCCTGAGGCAGTTGATTCCAGGTATACTGGACGCCTCTCCAGGTGAAAGCACACTGTGGCCTGCACTCTGCTGCCAAAGGGACTGAGAAGAATGCATTAGTGATATCAATTGTGGCATACCACTTGGCTGCCTTTGACTCCAGTTCATACTGAAGTTGTAGCATGTCTGGCACAGCAGCACTCAGTGGTGGTGTGACTTCATTCAGGCCACGATTGTCCACTGTTAGCCTCCATGCTCCATTAGACTTTCTCACTGGCCCTATGGGACTATTTCAAGGGTGAGCGAGTCTTGCTGATCACTCCTTGGCTCTCCAGTTGATGAATCAGCTTATGGGTGGGAACCAGGGAGTCTCAGTTGGTGCGATATTGCCACCAACGCATCTTTGTGGTAGCAATTGGCACCTGTTGCTCTTTCACCCTCAGCAACCCCACAACAGAAGGGTCATCTGAAAGACCAGGCAAGGTAGACAGCTGTTTAATATCCTCCATCTCCAAGGCAGCTATGCCAAAAGCCCACTGGTACCCTTTTGGGTCCTTGAAATGCCCTCTCCTGGGCCAGTCACAATGGGGTGCTTTTGCCACTCATTCCCAGTTAGGCTCACTTCAGATTCCAGTACAGTCAACTGTTCAGATCCCCCGTCACTCCAGAAATACAAATGCCCATAGCTTGATGGCACCAGGGTACACTGTGCACTGGTGTCCACTAGAGCCTTAATACTCCTGTGGGGTGTGACGTGCTAGGCCACTGAATCCACAGTCCAATAAACCCAGTTGTCCCTTTCCTCCACCTGGCTGGAGGCAGGGCCCCTCTAATCCTGGTCATAGGATCTGTTACTCACTTCTTGTGAAAATGACTTGGAAGTCCCTTCAAGAAGATCAGAAGTAAGATCAGGCCTTCCACTCTGTCTGGGGAGCTGTGTGCTGGAAACTGGAGCAGCACTTTTCTTGGAGGGATCCCCTTTTGTGGTTGTTCTTCCTTGCAACTCATGTACCCATGCCCGTAGGGTCGAGGTAGGCTGTCACCTCCTCATGTCCTCTCCATGGTCACGCAGGTAAAACCACAGGACGCCTCATGGTGTGTACCCCTCTATATCCACTCTCTTGAGCAGAGGAATGCTTACTTTTAATAGCTGAGATGCTGGCCTGTACAGGTGGGGAGTAGGACATACTCTCTTCAAGTTGCTGGACCTTCTGGGACAGTTTCTCCACAGCTGAGACGACGGGGGAAGAGAGACTTTCTTCGTATTACCGGAGTTGGCCAGCCACCTCATCCACCGTTGGTCTCTCTTCACCTTTCCATTCCATCACTGCCAAGGAGCTGGCATACGACGATGGCGAGCTCCGTACAAACTTCTGCCACATGGGTTGTGTACACTGGACTTCATCAGGATCTGTGGGTAACCGTGCATTGTCCGGGTTATAATAAACCATCTCCTGCACAGCTAATTCCCTCAGGTACTGGATACCTCTTTCTATGGTGGTCCACTTGCCTGGGTGACATAAAACATCTTCATGCCTGACAGGAGTTGCCTCCAGAGGATGAAGGCTCGTGTCCTTCTTCCAATCACCTTGTGAATGCTCCCTTCCCTAGACAGGGATCCTAGCTGCTTGGCTTCCCTGTCCTCTAAATCTAAGCCACTGGTCTCATTATCCCAGCATTGGAGCAGCCAGGTGACAACATGCTTGCCTGGATGTTGGCTGAAATCTTTTTGCATATCTCGCAGCTCACTCAGGGATAGGGATCGGGTGATTAGCTCTGCTTCTGCCTCTTCTTCCTGTTCTTGTGAGGGCCCTGGTTCATCGTCATCCCTTACTAAGCGAACTGATTTCTTGGTGTATTTCTTCTTCTGTATAGGGGTGACTAATATCGGCATGGGTTGGTTTTCTGGTTCAGGTGCAGTGCCTGCTACCAGGGTTTCAGTAGCCACAATACCTATTGAAGGGATTGGAGGAGTCACAGTGCCTGTTGCAGGGGTTGAAGTAGCTTCGGTGCCTGTCGGTCTGGTTTCCACCACTTTCCCCTGAGGGTCCTGCATAGTACTGAGCAGTGTTTGGTAGATACTGGCCAGGGCCCAGCACAGTGCCATAAGTTGTGCCTCTCTGGAGTAGCCACAGCATTTTCCTTTCAAATATTCTATCACTTTATCAGGGTCCTGTAGTTGTTCGAGGGTGAAGTCCCAAACCATTGGAGGTGAGAAGTTCTCTCGGTCCCTGCCCATATTCTCCCACATGCCATGCCACCCCTGACTATCCAGCCTTGGGGCAGATCTCTGGGTGGTAGTCTTAAACAGTTGTTTAACCCTAAACAAGACCTGAAACACATTCAGGAGACACAGCAATAGGACTATGTGGTTTGAACATTCCCAAGATATTCAAAATTCTCAAGAGGTGTCACACCTGGCCCGAAGGAGAAAAGGGAGGCAAAAGAGCTGGGGAAAGTATCCCCCCCTGTTTACCCCATAGATAGAGTACAATTATTAAAAAATTCTGAGAGATGACGCCAAAGGTACTGGCAGGAAAACAATGCTGCATAAACACACCAACGAAGCTGTGTGAACAGTGATGTTATAAGTCGGTATGTACTGTATCCAGCTTTGGAGTCCTCAGCACAAGAAGGACATGGACCTATTGGAGCGGGTCCAGAGGAAGGCCACGAAGATGATCAGATGGCTGGAGCACCTCTCCTATGAGGACAGGCTGAGAGAGTTGGGGCTGTTCAGCCTGGAGAAGGCTCCAGGGAGACCTTATTGTGGCCTTCCAGTATCTGAAGGGGGCCTACAAGAAAGCTGGAGAGGGACTTTTTACAAGGGTATGTAGTGATAGGATGAGGAGGAATGACTTCAAACTGGAAAAGGAGAGATTTAGCTTAGATATCAGGAAGCAATTTTTCACTCTGAGGGTGGTGAGGCACTGGAACAGGTTGCCCAGAGAGGTTGTTGAGGCCCCATCCCTGGAGGTGTTCAAGGCCAGGCTGGATGGGGCTTTGAGCAACCTGGTCTAGTGGGAGGTGTTCCTGCCCATAGCAGGGGGGTTGGAACTAGATGATCTTTAAGGTCCCTTCAAACCCAAACCATTCTATGATAAAGGAATATACAAACCACCATTAACCTAAAACAGCTCAACAAACCCGCCTGCTCCAGATCGGCAATTCCTTCCACCACCCCCCTCCCCTAACACCTCTCCCAGCCCTTCTGCTGTAAGAAAATGAACCCTATCCCTGCCAGAACCAGGACAGACAGTCATCATCGACTCCCTTCTGAGGGGAACAGAAGCATTCATTTGCAGACCAGACACTCTTTTCAGGGAAGTTTTGCTGCCTCCCTGGGGCCCAAATTAGGGATGTCACCACAAGACTGAAGATCTTAGTGCAACCTTCAGACTACTATCCATTCCTGTTCTTACACATGGGTACCAGTGATGTCACAACAAAAAGTCTGAGGTCAATCAAAAGAGATTTCAGAGCCCTGGGAAGAATGCTAAAAAAATCAGGACCACAGGTAGCGTTTTAAATCAATCCTCCCAGTGATGGGGAGAGACTTTGGAAGAAACAGATGAGCCCAGGATATCAATACCTGGCTCCAGGACTGGTGCCTCCACTGAAACTTTGGGTTTTGTAACCACAGAAGAGTCTTTGAAACATAAGGTATGCTGGAGCCTGACAGGATCCACCTGTCCCGATGGGGAAAATGCACCTTTGGGCATAAGCTGGCAGGACTGATTGAGAGGGCTTTTAACTAGAATCGATGGAGGAAGGGGGTGCCAACAGGAGAGCTGAAGGTAAACCAAGAGTTGGCGTGGCATCCCTGGAGGGTGGCAATACTGGTGGGAACATTTACGCTGCTTCTGGGAGCATGGAGGGCTCAGGAGTATATCTGAAATGCATGTACACCAACACACGCAGCATGAGAAACAAACAGGATGAACTGGAAGCATTGGTTAGTTCCCAGAGCTATGATGTTATTGGTGTTAGTGAGACTTGGTGGAATGAGTCCCATGACTGGAGTGCTGGGATGGAGGGCTACAGGCTGTTCAAGAGGGGCAGGCAAGGTGGAGATGTCGCACTACACATAAGGTTTGATTATATGGCCCCTACAGTTAGCTATGATGTGGTTGAGAGCCTCTGGGTGAGGATTAAGGGGATGGAAAACAAGGATGTCGTAGTGGGTGTCTACTATCGATCGCCCATCGAAGATGACAGCACTGATGAGTTGTTCTATAGGCAGTTAGGAGAAATCTCTGGATCAGTAGCCCTTGTCCTTATGGAAGATTTCAAATTCCTAGACATCAGCTGGGAATACCATGCTGCTGTGATGACCAAGACTGGGAAATTCCTGAAGTTTTTTGAAGATAACTTCTTGTCACAAGTACTCAGGGAGCCAACTAGGAAAGAAGCCCTCCTAGACTTGTTGTTTGTGAATAGAGAAGGACTCGTGGGAGATGTGATGGTAGGTGACTGTCTTGGCCACAGTAATCACAAAATGGCCGAGTTTAAAATTTTTGGTGCAATGAGAAAAAAGGTCAGCAGAGTTGCTACCCTGGATTTCAAGAGAGCAAACTTGCCCAGGAAGGTGGTTGAGTCACCATCCCTGGACGTGTTTAAGAGCCGTTTAGATGTGGTGTTGGGGGATATGGTGTAGTGGAGAACTTTGTAGACTAGGGTAGATGGTTGGACTCAATGATCCCAAGAGTCTCTTCCAACCTAGACAATTCTATGATTCTAACTTTAAGCTACTCAGGGAGCTACTTAGCAGTGTCCCCTAGGAATCTGGTTTTGAGGGCTTAGGGGTCCATGAGTGCTGGTCATTTTTTAAGAACCACCTTTTAGAAGCATAGGAGCAGGCAATCCCATTGTGTCAAAAGTCAAGCTTGGCTGAACAGGGAACTCTTGGAACTTAGGAGGAAAAAGAAATTTTATGAGCTCTGGAAGCAAGGTCAGGCTTTGCAGGAAGGTTACAGAGCCGTGGTTTGCACATGCAGGGAGAAGACAAAAGGCCAAAGTTCAATTAGAGTTGAAACTGGCCAACGTTGTGTCAGACAACAAGAAAGGCTTTTTAAAGTGCACTGATAGCAAGAGGAGGTGCAAGGAAAACATTGGACCAATACTTGTTGAACACGGCCACCTGACAAATAGGGATGAAGAAAAAGCAGAGGCATTCAGTGCTTTTTTTTTGGCCTCAGTCTTTCATAATACTGATAGGGAACCAGGCAGCGCAAGATCTGAGTCAGAGGACCATGACTGTGGAAACAGTGACTTTCCATTTGTGGACACTGAAATTGTAAGGAAACAGCTCTATCACCTGAACGTTCACAAGTCCATGGGGCCTGATGGGATTCAGCTAGCAGATGTTATGACAGGACCCCTCTCAATCATCTACCAAAGGTCTTGGGAGTCTGGGGAGGTCCCTGCTGACTGGAAGCTAGCCAATGTTATTCCACTTTACAAGAAGGGCATGAGGGAAGACCCAGGAAACTACAGACCTGTTAGACTAACCTCAGTTCATGGAAAAATTACAGAGAAGGTCATACTGGGTGCTACTGAAAGGCATTTAAAGGACAATGCAATCATCAGGCACACTCAACATGGGTTCACAAAGGGAAAGTCCTGTTTAACTAATCCTTCTATGATAAGGTCACCCACCTAGTGGATGAAGGGAAGGATATAGTTTCTCTGGATTTTAGCAAGGCTTTTGATACTGTCCCTCACAGCATCCTTCTGGATAAGTTGTCCAACTGTGAGATGAGCAGGTGCATGGTGCACTGGGTGAAGAACTGGCTGAACGGCAGGGCTCAAAGGGTTCTAGTGAATGGGGCTACATCTGGCTGGTGACTGGTCACCAGTGGTGTTCCTCAGGGTTCAATTCTAGAGCCAGTTCTCTTCAATATTTTTATCAATGATCTGGATGCAGGAGTCAAATGCACCATTAGCAAGTTTGCTGATGATACCAAACTGGGAGGGGTGCTGTTGACTCTCTTGAGGAACAAAATGCCTTGCAGAGGGATCTAGACAGATCGGAGCATTGGGCAATCAATTCATGGCATGAAATTTAACCAGTCCAAATGCCAGATTCTGCATCTGGGACAGAGTAATGCTGGGCAGGAGTATAAATTTGGGGAGGAATGGTGGAGAGCAGCCCTGCAGAAAGGGATCTGGGGGTGCTGGTTGACAGCAGGCTCAATATGAGCCAGAACTGTGCCCTGGCAGCCAAGAGGGCAAACTGCATCCTGGGCTGCATCAAACAGCATAACCAGCCAGTGACTATCCTGCTGTATTTAGCATTTGTGCAGCCTCACCTTGAGTACTGTGTGCAGTTCTGGGTCCCACAATTTAAGAAGGATGTTAAGGTCCTTGAATGCATCCAGAGGAGGGCAACAAAGGGGGTGAAAAGGCTGGAAGGCATGTCCTTTGAGGAGTGGCTAAGGATCCTGGTTTTGCCTAGTTTGGAGAAAAGGAGGCTGACCTCATTGCTCTCAACAGCTTCCTGAGGAGGGGAAGTGGAGAAGGAGGTGCTGATCTCTTCTCCCTGGTATACAGTGACAGGACACGTGGGAATGGTTCAATGCTGCACCAGGGAGGTTCAGACTTGACATTAGGAAGCATTTCTTTACAGAGAGGGTGGTCACACACTGGAACAGGCTTCCTAGACAGGTGGCCGATGCCCCATGCTTGTCAGTGTTTAAGAGGCATTTGGACAATGCCCTTAATTTAATTTTTGGTCAGCCCTGAAGTGGTCAGGCAGTTGAACTAGATGATCATTGTAGGTCCCTTCCAACTGAAATATTCTATTCTATTCTACTCACATCTTAAATTTAAGCATTCACAATACTTTTCTCTGATCATCTCTGAGCCTCTTCAGAGCAAAGACTACTCACCTTTCAAAGCTGATGCACCAAAGTCCTACCACTGGTCACATTCTTTGTTGTGATCCACATGGTTAAAAACCAACTATTAAGGTTACCAGGAACTTAGGACTCACATATTTTAAAGAATTTCAAAGAATTATTATTCTTCCACTTGCACAACAACAACTTCAAAAAGGTCACTTGAAATAGTATCCCCATGTGCCTTTAAAACCATTGCAGGTAAGGGTTCCCAGATCTTGAAAGGAAGCCTTTCACCCATCCTACATGGGTTTTTTTGCAAGATGTATTGTTCCCTATGCATGAAAGTGGGGGAAAAAAGTACTAGTGAACAAATGAAGACTGATGGCTAATACTTGGTTCATAGTACACTGGAGAGAAACATCAGGAACATTCAAGTGCTACGCCTTTTTAAATCCATAGCAAAGTGATCCTTGAGACTCCAGAAACATTATTTAAGTGGGTACCAATTTGTTTGTCAAACCTGGACACAGCATTCTAGACTTTTTACTGAAAAAGTCTTTTGAAAGAGAGGCTTTAATGAATGCATATTTTCTACATGTGGGATTATTAGACTTCACATCTGAGTAATTATTCTATAAATAAGTTCTTGAAGGCAGAAGCTGGAAAAGGACAAGAATAGATTACCCATATTGCACTCATACTAATGTTTGTCTGTTGGAAAAAGCTGAGAACCTAGTGATGACATCCTGAGGAACATTCACACACTGCTGCCAAATATTTTAAGAGACTGCAAGTTACAATGTGTAAATGGAAAAGCCTTTTTATTTATTTATTTATTTAATATGATCCTATTTACCACCTTCATATAAATTGAGTGTTTTCATGAAAATGAGATCAGACAAATTCACCTTGGAACCCTGGCTAAAGCAATCTCGGAATTGGTAATAATTATCTGGAGAATTTGTGCCTCCAGCAGATTCAAAAAGGGAAAAACAGTCCCTTCAAAGGGATGGTAAAGGACTGCCCAGAGTATTATATATAGGCTGTATGATTTAAGTACATACTAGAAGAATAATTTCTCTATAAGGATTGAGATAATAACAAAGTTGTAGTATTCCAAAGTAAATTTGTTAAGAGTAAGTATCATCAAATTAAAATAATTTTATTACGTAAAGCAATCAGTCTTGTGGGTTAAGGAGAATTGAGTGTCATGCCTGGACTTTAGCATGGCTTTCTATATAGCTTCTCGTAACAATTTCACCAACAACCTGAGATAGTAGGGTCTAAATAAAAATACTGCAAGATTGCAGTATATCCTATTGCAAAACTGTTCAGAGTATCAGTTGTTCTTGATAAAAATGGATGAACAGAATACGGGTGAACAAGTGCAGCTTTTCAGAGGACTGTCTTAAGAACAGTAGTATAAAATATTTGTCATTAATAACTTTTCATGTAACAGAAATAGAGAGTATTTTATTAATCTAAAGATCATAACGAGCTTTTGGTGTCAAGTCTTTGGGAGAGAGGACCACGACTGCTATTAAAAAAAAAAAGAATATAGATTTACAGTTTTCTTGACTAATTGGAATAACCTTTTGAAACAAAAGAAATTCAGTAAGAAGCAGCACAGACTTTTTATTCACCTGAGAAAGAGCAATTGTAACATCATGAGAGGAAGATAGATAAGCTCTACAGAAAGACAGCAATATGTTTATAACAGCTTGCAAGACAAATATAAGTTATCACCAAAGAGCAGCTATATTCATATATGACAGTAGTATCATACAAGGTCATGTACAGTACTTTTCTGACTGGTCATCCTTCTAAGTCTTCAAATAGTTATATCTACAACTTAGGGCAGTACAACATCAAGACAAATGCAGACCAATTAGAATTCGGATAAAAACATCAAAGACAATTAAAAGCTCAGAAATTATTACTTATGTAAAGATGATAGAAAGAAACCGCACTGTTCAGTCTGTAGAAGATTAGATTAGTGTAAGACACGATAACATTCTTTGATATGTAAATGATTGCTATAAATAAAAAAAAGGACGCAAATTGTTTTTCCTTGCCCACTGGAAAGAAGTCAAGACGTGTCATGCCTAACTGCAACAACAATGATTCAGGCTAAGCATTAGGAGAAAAGCTTTAGAATCATAGAATTGTCTAGGTTGGAAGAGACCCTTGGGATCATCAAGTCCAACCATCTACCCTACTCTACAAAGTTCTCCCCTACACCATATCCTCCAACACCGCATCTAAATGGCTCTTAAACACATCCAGGAATGGTGACTCAACCACCTCCCTGGGCAGCCTATTCCAATGCCTGACCACTCTTTCTGTGAAAAATTCTTTCCTAATGTTCAGTCTAAATCTACCCTGTTGGAGCTTGAAGCCGTTCCCTCTTGTTCTGTCATTAATTACCTGTGAGAAGAGACCAGCACCAACCTCTCTACAGTGTCCTTTCAAATAGTTGTAGAG
>NW_009646503.1:34566-49632 GCF_000708025.1 Charadrius vociferus | reverse complement strand
GTCCACCTCACTGCTTTGGTTGGGAGGTCTATAGCAGACTCCCACAGCGATATCACCTTTATTTACCCTTATCCTAATCCAAACACTCTCGACCCTGTTATCACTATACTTAATTTCTGAGCTCTCATAGCATTCTCTGACATACACAGCCACTCTGCCACCTCTCCTTTCCTGTCTATCCCTCCTGAAGAGTTTGTAGCCTTCAATTGTGGCACTCCAGTCATGGGAGGCATCCCACCACGTTTCCGTGATAGCCACTATGTCATAGTTTTCCTGGCGCATCATGGCTTCAAGCTCCCCCTGTTTGTTGTTCATACTGCGTGCATTGGTATAGATGCACTTCAGATGAGCTAATGGTTTCAACATCTTTTTGTGAGTGTGGGCCCCATTTCCTACCAGGCCCTTCTCAGGTGTTTCCACAATTTCTAGGTGTCTATCACTTCTCTGAAATGAATTGGTAGAGTAAGAGTCCATGCTAGTCCACCATCCCTCAAGCCCTGGTGTGTTTCCCTTGAGTTTAGTCCTATCAGGCCCAGTTATCCCCCCCTCCCCCCTCATATCTAGTTTAAAGCCCTTTCTAGCACTAAGAATTTGAACAGGTTGCACGGCAAGAGTAAGGAAACTCCATTACTGACATTTTAACAACAAAAAAAAACTCAGATGGAAGTTATTGGGAGTGATACTGGTACAGCTAATCCAACATGAGGTTAAGAAGATAGGAAGCCCCCAAGCCCTTTCCTGCTATATTTTCTAAAATCACAGAATCTTCCTCCGGAAAGCTTTCCAAGTTTTATACTAGATATAAATAAATTATTACTTATTTTGATTAACAGACTATATTAACATTTGTTTTCAAAGAGCATAACAATTTAAAATTCAAACTTAAAGGGACAGCATATGAAACAAAGAACAACATACATTTGAGAGGTTTTTCGGGACAGATTGTATTCACTTTCCACATACTCTTTCAATAGTTTTCAGGGAAGAGTCCCACCACTTTCTCCAGAGCTTCAAATGCCTCATGAAAAAAATCAGCTTTGGCTGTTCTAGCTTAGAACTTCTGCATTCAGAAGTATCCTTGCATAAAAAGTTAAGACTTGAAGAAAGAAACAAGAACGAATGTTTATTTTGGCCCCCTCAGAAAATATCTGTGAATAAATTTCTTCCACTTTTTTTTTGAAGGAGAGAGGATGAGATGATAATTTTTCTTAACAAGTACCTTTGAGAGCACTGAAGTCTGTACTACAGATTTGAGAAGATTCCTAAGTCTTCTTGCCACCCACTATACATTCAAAGACCAAGTGTAAAGGAATCTCTGTGGAGAAGTCCTATAAATCCCTAAGAGAATGAAAGTAATCTTTCCAAATTATTAAAAAAATAATCAAGTACCAAATAAAAATTTCTGGAGGAAATACAACTTATTTCTGGAAAAGAATACAAAATTATACAGTTTCATTGGAAAAGAATACAAAATTATACAGTTTCATAAGGATTGTTGCTATTCCTTGAAGATGTTTTCCCAGGAGTTTAGCAAACTGTATGGAAACAGGACTGTAAATATATGAACTCTTCTCTTTGGAAAGCAATGGACTAAAAACATTGTGGGAGGCTTTCCTTTATACAGATCCTTAGAAGTTGTCTTAAGTAAAAAAAAAAAAAAAAAAATAATCTTTTTTGAGATTCCAGAGTAGTGCAAAAGTAGAACAAATGGATAAAGAATTTTGATGAGTAATCAATCTTGGGTAATGGATACCACAGAATATATGAGCTCAACACGTTAATTCTCTGTAGATGAATTCACAGAAATGAATTTTCTATGAAAGCAGAGCCACTATTCTATTTGCATAGCTAAAGATATTTACATAAAAAAGAAAGGATAAAGACCAGCCTAGAACTTCTGGATAAAACTTCAGCTGCTCTGGTACCTTTACTGGAGCAGAAGTGAGGCAAAAAAATCTGTAACAGAGAAATTTTACTCCATTGAGTAAGTGAATAACCAACCAAAAGAACAAATATAACTTCTGCCATCTCTCAAATGTTTTCCTGAGTTGCAAACAAAACTTCTTCCTCATTCAGATTCTGTCAATCAGACAGCTATTCTGCAGTCTTAAAGTAATTCAAGGCTGTACAATCACATTTTCCAAGTCTTCAGAAGTCCATGCTACTTCCATGTCAGAAGTACAGAAATGCAGTCTGTATCCGTACCTTTGATAATTGCCTCACATTTCTAGGTTATATAAGAAAGCTTAGATATTATAACATCCTTCCTGTGATCTTTCGCTGGACTGATGATGTCTAGTGACATTCTTTTTGTCCTCCCAAACAAACAATTAAATATTTTGTTCATTTTCTTTATCTAAGTTTGCAAAGTCAACCTAACTTTCAGGGACTAATGAGAGTAGCAACGAAAAGCTCAGCATAGATACTTGCTGTTTGTTCATCACTGGAAAATTTATCAGCATAATCAATCCCTTTCACTCCAAATCATAAGCCAAAAACTCACTGTCAGGGATCACATATTCTAAGGAACACTGTAATTATCCACACCTCTTCAATACATTTCTAAAATGCAAGATTAGAGGAAGTAAACGTCTGGCAAGATTCTTGCAGCATTAAGAACTGGTTCTCTCAGGTTCATTAATCTCTTTAAGAAGGCAAAATGGTAGCACCGTTAGTAACAGTATTTCAGTTGTGTGCTTTATCAATGAGAAAAGTTAAACTAACATACAGATAAATAAATCAAAAAGCTCCCCTTGCACTTTTTCAGCCCCTCTAATGCTGAAACATTACAATCTGAATTGTATAATCAGATTGTTCGCAGAACTTATCTGAAAAGGTATCCCTTCTTCTGGCTGAGTGGCAATCATATATTTGAGTGGAAGTAGCTTAGATTCACAATGTTGTTAAACTGATGCACTCAACAAACATGGATTTTGTGTACTGAGTTAAAGAAAAACAACCACATTTAGTCTTTGCCACTTACACAAGTCTTACAAGTCCTTTAGCACAAGACCTCCTAAAATATTTATGTTGCTGGCATGCTATACAAGTACTTCTCATTTGCATTTGAGCCACATTTCTTCTATTGCTGTTTAACACAGTATATGCCTACAGAAGATGGACCACAGAGATCATTTAGCAGACACAGGATCACAGGATAATTCAGTTAAGAAGGGACCTCAGGAGGTCTTTAGTTGATCCTTGTGCTCAAAGCAGGGTGAGCAAGGTCACATTATGCAGGACTTTATCCAGCCTGGTCTTGAAAACCTCCAAGGATTAAAAATACAAAGAATCTCTGGTCTTTTCCAATGCTCGACTGTCCTGACAGTGAAAATGTTTTTCCTTATACCTAGTCAGAACCTCCCATTTCAATTTAAGTCCATTGTCTCTCATCCTTCCTCCACAATACTGTGAAAAGCCTGACTCAAGTTTTCCTGATAGTCTCCTCATAGGTATGAGAAGACTGCTCTAAGGTCACATCCATCCATTGTGTGTCATCCCACCCGTCCCCCCCATCCGTTCTCCCCCCCAAAGACTTCTCTTATCCATGCTGCACAAGCCCAATATCCCCACCTTCTCTGGAATCTCCCCCATCTCCTGTTCTCCCTCTCCACCTAACCTAACCATCCAGAAAGACTTAATTTTGTTTCAGGGCTAAAAAGAAGAAAGCACTGTTGCATCTTTTTACTATTGCCGTGTAAATACATAAGCACTGAAACCCTAAATTAGCAAGAAGCAAGCCCAAACCCCTACTTTGCTAAGTCTCATGTATCTCAGTCATTGCTTCTTAGGGATAATATTAAAAACAGCAGTATGCATTCCAGATTTTAGCATAAGGAAATATTTTCTCAGCTGACTGACAGTTCACCCTATTCCTTCTCCACATCTAAGGTTTTCAGGCTTTATTTATGCTATATATATTGGTTTATGCTATATATATATGTGTTCATTGAACTACTTTTAATTTCACGTTCTTAGAATTTGATGACTGCAATCAAGACAAGCATTGCATGTTAAAACACTTTTGAGCTGGTTAAGATTTCAATACTCGTAAATGCTGCCTTCAAGCCATTTCTTATGTAGAGCAACTGAAACCATTTTTATAAAGAATTTAATCCTCATATTGGAAAGGATTTAAAATTCTTCTGTCCTCTATGAATTTGAGCTTTGTTTTGAAGTATTAGTCAATTTTTGCACCTTCAGAAATTTCTTCTGAATCAGGGCTCAAAATAATTTTGTATCCAAAACTTAATGACATACGCTTTAGTACTATTGGTACTATTATATTGGTACTATTGGTACCAATATTGGTATTATATAGTACTATTGGTACTATATATTTAGTAATATTGGTACTATATTTAGTACTATTGGAATACAGAAGTTGGGAGAACTAACTAAATTCCTCTTTAAACTCTTTGTTTTTTAAAATTAGGAAAAAATACATTGATATATGTGACTGCTAGACTACCTTTAAGGGTTCCATCACTTCCAGCTGGAGAGCAGACTGACTGTGGTGACCTCAAGGAAAAAGATGCAGCATTCCTTATTGAAGGATCAGCATCCTAAAGTGACAATGATAAAAAAATTAACATTATGAACATGAACATTTGATAAAATAAAGACTGAAATTAGTACATATACTGATAAATTGGATTGGATGAAAAAGCATACAACAAATATTAGAAAAATATTTATTTATATAAAATTCTTTGTAATTTAGACTACTATATATAGGCAACATTACAGAGCACAATCAGCCTTCAGAACAATCTAGAATCAGAACATGCACACAAAAATAAATCTATATCTATATCTTCTAGCTAAATAAGCACTTTTAGTTGACATTAAGATTCCATTTAGAAACTTTTTCTTACATGCACTCATAGTAAAGAGCTGAAAAGCAGAAAGATGAAGTCTATACAATACCAACTTAAAGAAACCGAGTATAAAAAGTAGATTTTTTTTTTTAAAAAAAACAAACTCAGCATTTTTTCACTTAACCTACCCTTAAAGTTATTAAAAGAATGCCATCTTACTTTTACAGTTAAGCAAACTAACACTTTGTATTTATATTCTCCAGCATACACACATCAGGACTGAACAAAACCTGTAGCACTCCCATTACAGCAGCTGAGATGGATGGCAACTACACGCTCCCTGACAATGGCCAAACAGCCAATTTCCACATGCATAGCAGCAACTAGCCACTGTACATGTTACACCTTGTGAAGGCGTAGTTCACACTGCTTAGGGAAAAGGAAAAAAGTTTGATATTTATGGACTGAAGGTGCACAGAAGGCAAAGAATATAAATCTGTAAGAAACCAGATTTCATCAGTTTCACCATCCATGGGCACTTACAAAACAATTATATTAGATTCCCCCCCCCCCCCCACACAGCAAAATGAATCTAAAACTCATGCTGTGCTATTAATTACACTTATTTTTGCAACAGTGCTTGCAAAAAGACTTGTTGCCTCACATGATGAAAGCTTCATGTGCAAAGTAATCTAATATTCAGATTCAGTGCAATAAAAAGAACTATACCTTAAACTTACATGTGTTTTATTGCAAGTCAAAATGAATTAGTTTCCTGATGTATGAGTTACTCATTTATTTAATACATTGAAATTATGGAGCTGATTTTTTTCAAACCTGAATTATCTTTGAATTGTAATAAATCTATATACATATATACACACACATATATATATGTTTTATTGGGACAGGAGAGGTTCTCTACCCATGATTGCCAAGGACACAGGCAAAGGTGCCTTTTATTAAATTAAGTAAACAAACGAACTAGGCAAATGACCTTTCAGGTACACATGCCATTCCTACCATAGCTGACAAATTTTCAGAACTGTTCATTTACTGTTTCCTAGTTCAGAACTTCATCAAGTGGTGAAATGTAAGCACGAACTTATATTCTAGGAATGTTCTCAATTTTTTTAAAAAATGGTCCTTAAATTGAGTATATGCACAGTGAGCCTTCAAGGGTATACTTGCTGATTTTGCAAAATCATATATTGCAAATACACAATATCCTGTAACTATTCATCATTTTTAAAGCAACAAAATCCTAAAAATAAGAAAAAGACTGAACAATAAAGTTTAAGTTTTATGATTTAATAATCCTCATTCATAACTATCTGTGCCAAAGGTCACACTGCTTCTGAAAAGGCTGCAACATTATGATTAAGCTTATTATTCATGCGTAGATGCAAAACTAATTAATCCAAATTCTTCAAACTGTTTTCTGCATGATAGCTACTAAAATCAGCTTTTAAAGTTATGATTACTTTTAACCTTTAGTATTTCTCCAATTAAACTGAACAATGATGGTATGTTTTACGTTTTCATAGTCTGTCAGTTTTGAATGAGTTTGATGTCTATGTTCTCATGAACTAGGAAGTGATTGTATTGCTTGGATCACAAAATTAGGGATGAATGTTTTTAAATACTTCCTCTTTAACACTGTGAAATAAATTATCCTAATATTAAAAAGTTTTCCAAAAATCTTGTCTTAAAAAAACAAGATTCTCTTGAAAGTGTACCTTTAACATAGTTGGGGGATATATACACACTTAATGCCAAGAACAGCTTCTTATTTTGAAGAATTTGCATTGCTAAAGCAGAGACTGAGAAAAACATCTGATGATTGTGTATTATGATAGATTCCTTCATTACAAAACTCTCTTGTTTAAGATATTACTTCTTAGCTAATATTTTTAATTAGCATAATTCTTGCATTTAAAAAAAGAAGACTAATAAAACTAATAACTCACTTGGAGTTCTAGCGTATTAATCCTGGTAAGAGATTTAGGAAGTCCGATGTTAATAGAACACTTGTTGAATACAACACTTTTTTTTGCTTCCACAAGCTAATTTAGGAAGACAAGAGTTACCCGCAGTTTTTGTAAGCTAAATAAAACACACATGCAAAAAAAAAAAAAAAATAAAAAAATAAAAAAGGCCTGCTTGCCACCAGGTTTTGATGAAGTTCTGTAACTCCTCCTGTTATGCCTACTGTTGTAGGCATCATTATGACCACACTGTTCAAAGAGTTAAAGTCAAAAAATAAAAATCCCCTTAAGAACTGTTAAGAGACTGTGTAAGAGACTTTACAATCCCAACATGATTCATCCACAGGATGAGATGCTCATTAAGAAGTAAATTAAGAAGTTCAAAACACTGTGGGAGAAAGTTGCTGGTTTTTTTTTTCCTTTAGATTCAAGATTTCAGCAAGAATTTCTCCCACATGAACTAAAGTTGCTATAGGAAAATGTCTTATAAAGAAACCATAAAAGTGCATAATAGACCAGTAAGAAAAAGTGTCAAAAGGAATTTTTGGTTTTGACAACACTACTATATTACCCAATAGGTTATTCAAATATGTCAAGTCTAATTGACAGTTATGGGAATCTTCATAAAGACAAGTTAACTATATACCTATTTAGAATCTAGTATTGTTTGCATCAACATATTGCTACAATAATTGCAGATACACTCTACCATTTCTTTGAAATAAACTCACATATGAGTAAGATTTTTTACTTTTCATAATTTCATCAGAATCAATGTTACAAACCCTTCCAAAGGAAAGAGAGATCTAGAAAAAAAAAAATTAAAACTCACACATTAAATTTGCATGGTTGAGTGTACACTGTGAAACTGAAATATATTTTCAGTGGTTTTATTCATCAACAACAACGTAGTATCTGACTTCTAATGCAGCTAAACACATACTTGCTTTATCATAGTAAATATTTGCTTTATCATAATAAACTGATCTAGGTAACATACATCACTACTTATCCTGTGCACCATCTGCAGGTAGTCTTCATTTGAGCCGTGTCTAGAATTATCAGCATGATGATTAGCTGAATTTCCAGACAATTGACTTGAAACTTTATTTTCATGGAGATTCCTCATCCCAGCTGTGACAATGGGACTGGATACTGAAGCTGAAATACAAAAAAATATAAATAACTATACTGATATGTTCACACAGTCATTAACTTTAAAAAATTTCACAGAAAACACCATAACAGTGGATATTAAAGAGTTGGAAGCAAGAGGTCTGGAATCTGAACAAGAATCCAACTTTCTTGATTCAATCCTTTTGCCACAAATACCTTGAATAAAATTAGATATTTAAGATTTGAATTTTCAAGACGATTTAAAACCTAATTTTCATGTACAGATTAACCAAGCTTCTCTCCAATTCTATCCTAATTACAGTCAGTATTGTATTCTTATAGGTTATAGAAAACTTTATTTTCCTCTATATAATTTGTATTCACTACCTTTAGTAACTTCCAAAATATTCATGAGACACATAACATTACATACAGAACAGCTATATAAATTCTAAGCATATTGCTAAACTTTAAGAACAGATGATTTAAAAGAATCCAATGAGAATTCTACTTACTAAAAAAAAAAATGCCTAGATACTTAACAATGTTCATGTTGTTCAAGATTGTTTTTAGAAGAGGGAAGAACAAAGAAATCCCTTCATTCTGAAGGTCATCTTTGCCAGTTACTGCATACATTGAGCGTAATTCTAGCCAACTTAGTCTAGTTTACACTATAAAGGTTTGGTAAGGCTAAATAAGCTGGCAGCAAAACTTATGTTACACTGGCAAAAATTAGGTTTTCGCTAGTACAGATAAACAATTGCCATAGCTAACAAATAAAAGCTTTTGGGTTTGATTTTTCTATTCTCATGTATACGTGACAACTATGTAAGATGGGTGTACATAGGGGAGGAGCAGTGTAACATGAACATGTGGCTTACTATTTCTTCTTTTTTTGTTGTTTTTAAAATAAAATATATACTACCACTCTGTACAGTCAGGTGTCCTGGTTTGAGGTAAAACAGAACCAATTTTGGTCAGTAACTTCGCTTCTTAGCTGGGCCTCTCTAACTACTGAAATTAACAGCACATTGTGCAGACAATGTTCACTCTCTCAGGCTTTGTTATTTGCCCCGTTGGAGGGTCGGAAGCGGAAAAGCATAGTGGGGTCCCACCTGCAAGGAGGAGCAGACAGGACAGGTGACCCAAAACTGACCAACAGGGTATTCCATCCCATCTGCCTCATGCTCAGTATAAAGGCTGAGGGATCAAAGGGTCGGCTCTCTCTTCCTGCAATGGCCGACGTCTGAGGAGGACTCTGTTCTTCTGCCTGCGATCCCAATCCTGAATGCAGATCCGGAATCCAGTTCCCGTCCGTCACTGAGTCCAGCCTGGGACTGCCCCAGTGCCAGCTGGTGTTGTGATTGTCATCTCGGGAGCTTGATACGGTTTTGTATATATTTCATTATTTCTTTTTTTATTTTATTATTAATATTTCATTAAAGTAGTTTAGTTCCTTCTAAACTCGTCTCTTTTTGTCCCTCCTCTGCCTCTCTCTCTGAAGAGGGGTAGAAGGGAGCATCTGTCGGTCCCATCTGGGGTGCCCCACATCCCCAGTGGTCAATTCGGCCTAAACCATGTCATCAGGAAAGCAAAGCTTAAACATATCCAAAAACTTCCCTATCAACTCAAAGATTTACATTAAGCATGTGACTCCTTCAAAGAATTCAGAGAGCCATGAAACACGCACATGAAGGTAAAGCTGACATGAGATAGGAGAATAAAACAAACATCACAGACTTACCTTGCTGCATCTGAGGATGTGGTGTATAACTTGGAGGATGTGAATATGGCATGTATCCTGCAGGGCTTTGAGGAGCATATGGACTAGGCACTGGACTATTCTGTTGTGCCAAAAATCTGTTCCCAGAGCTTGTCTGTGGTGGCACAAACCGGCTAAAATTAAACAAAATAAAGTTTTAAAAACTTGGAAAAGGAAATTTAGACAAATTTATTATTTCTCTTGAAATATTATACCTTTGGAACATTATACCTTCTGTAAGAGACAAAATTCCAATGCAATCAAGAAACCCCTTCAAAAGCAGTATTTTAAGCTATTGATACCTTCCCAACTTCAATTATTACTTAAGAGCCACAGCTTAGGTACTGCATTAGTAAAAGTAAAGAATAGAATAAAAAGCATTCATAAGACCTCCACCTAGGGAAAGGAAATAATGACACAAATATTTATTTCAATAAGATATGCATATCTACTAAAACAAGATCTGCAATTTCCAAAAGTTAGTCCTAGAAGTTTGAATGAAAGTGACAGCTACGGTTTAAATATCATATAACAACTAGCTTGCTAGGATTAACAAGGAGCCATCTACTCTAATATGATTTTTCCAGTAAGATTTCAAAGAACTTCATCTAACAGAACTATACTGCCAAGATATAGGAATGTGATTGGCAGTTAGGTAGGACCTGACCCAAAGTCCACTGAATACAACTTATTCTTTCACTGGCTTTATCTTAGACTCACCCTAAAGATAGGAAGCCATGAAAATAAAATAGGCTTGTGACAATAAGACATGTACGTTATAGCTTACATTCTTATATGAGCTTTTCAAAATAAAAATAAACTAAATAAATACTTCAGAAAGTACAATACATGCTTTCACAACCCTCAGTTCTAGATAGCAACTCTATGAAGGTAAGCTTCCATAGAAAGAAATAGCAAAGTATATAACACAAGGATTTTGTAAGGATTTCAAGAAGACTTAGCACACTGTAATATTCACAGTTCAAAAAACCTTCTTCAATATCACTTTTAGATATAAAAGTAAAAGAGTGTACCGTTTTTTGTGCAGATACCGAGCATTTCATTTGCCAAAACAATTACAGTAACTTGAAGTGAAAACAGTCTATTTTAATGATATCTGATAACTGGAGATGAAAACTGTTAAAGCCCAGTAACTAGGCTGAAACTACATACAGAACTCTCCTCTAGTCCAGAGTACTTTATTATACTAGCAAAGGCCTGGATTATAGGTACATGCTACTTGCCGACATTCAAAGTTTGAAAAAGAACCAGAAAGTTGATGAGGAAGCTGCTGGAAGACTGGCCAAACTACTGGGCCTATCCTCCTCTAAGTAGCCTTTTGTATAACTGTTACAGCAGTACTCCATGCTTTTACAAGCCTTCTTTCCCACCCCTCATGTCACATTGGTACTGTTATACATGCCAGAACACATAGCCTCTTCTCTCCTATCCTCCTGCCACCAGTCTCAGCCTCTACCACAGGTAGAGAACAGCTGGAGGGGTGGCAGGAGCAGGGGGATTCCTTAAGCAGGAAAGAAAGTTTGCCAAAATCATGGGACTAGCCAGAATACAAAGATTAACTCACTATCAAAAAGATGTTTCTTTGCCAGCTGAAGAAACTCATCCTGCTGTCAGACAAATGCAAAATTTGTCTTGACGCTGATAATCTTCCATTCATATACTTGCAACAAAAATTGACTGCCACTGTAGGAAGTAATTTGCAGTTTACTGCCCATCCCACTCCATTTAAAAGAAAGTGTTACCTGGAAGGGCTATGTGAGATAGTGGTTTGTTGATAATTAGAAGATGCAGGACTACCTCGCATGGAATTCTGAGAAATATTAAACTGCGACAGCATCATCCCTGTTAAGAAGAAGACAGCAGCATTACTTTACATGCATTTCCTTTTTAATCAATGAAGTCTCTCATTTCAGAAATTATTATATACGAAGAGATTATAAACTGTACAGACATTAAGATCTACCTACAACTGTTAGAAAACATTAAAAAAAAAAAGATTGATTCCATGTAAGATGTCCATTTTACACTATGATATAAAAAAGTATTCCCTAAAGCAGTATTAATTCAATTATAAGTATCAATGGTAGTTCCTTCCTTAGCCAAAAACCTGCTAGTAAATAGAAACATTTTATAACAAGACATATACACCACACCCCAGACTAGTGTGTGTAGTACTCATTGTGCCAATAAGTAAAAGATTTGGAAACTTCACAACAAGTAAGAACAACACAGAAAATTTATCTCCCATTTTTAGAACAAGTATAGCAAACAATCATCTCGGGCTGAGATATTCTCCCTGCTCCCATAATGCCTTTCGACCCAGAGACAAAAGATTTCTATTCCACCTCCACCATGCTAAAAAGGAATGTTATCAAAGAAGGTGCTTAAATATTTTCAATTGCAAAGAACCACCAATATCCCACCTGTAGACTCCCATAGCCTATAGATTCCCACAGTCATGCTTTGGAAATTCAGGAGTTGTACTAGATGGCAAGCCACAAGTACCAATGTGCTTCAAACTAACTCACATCTTTGTTAAAGAGAATTTAAAGAAATCTTGGGTTTTTTTTCCTCTCTCTTCAATACAGGTATAAAGAATTTCCTAACCACCACATGACACCGAAAGTTGAAGTGGTGCAGGTACACAAACACTTATATGACTTTTAACCAGGTGATTTTAATGACAGAATTGAATGTCTTGCAGCTAAAACGGCATCAGAATTCATGTGCACACTGCAGCTTGGGAAGCCACAGCAAGTGATCCACAGCTGTGGGTAAAAGCACATCAGTAATACAAATATTTTAAACCAAAGGTTAAATAGAAGGCTGACAGTAGTCCCCAGTCCAGTGTTTGGGAACCATCAATCCTTGAATTACTATTACTGATTTCAATTACTGCAATATTCACACAAGCAAAGATAGTTTCAGAAATCCTCCCTATCACCCTCTTTTCTCTTCTCCTCTCCCCAGCAGAGAAGAGATGGGATAATCCCCCAGGAATGCAGCCTCCCGGTAGGTATGACTTGCTGTATTCCAAGTACATTAGCACAGGCAAACTAGCCCAGAGCAGGAGTGAAAGTCCTGTGTTGTGCTGAAAAAAAAAAAAGTCAGAGACCTCCATACTTCAGTACAGAGCACATTTCATTGTCCCGAGTAAAAGAAGGGGACTCCTCAACTCCTGCAAAATTTGTTTAAATGGATACTGGTTGCCTCACACAGAGGCAAGTGATGAGGAAACTCCAGGGGGTTTGTGTTGGAGGCAGCACCCAGCATGCCCACTGCTCACTCACCTCACTGCCACTCTCACCACAGCTAGTTAGTAATCAGTCAGACTACTAATCCTTACCATTCATGTATGGAAAGCTGATGTAATGTGCCCATTCTGCTTTGCTTTATGCTTAAAGCAAAGACTGCACTTTTAAAATACTTTAAAAATGTATCTATTTCTTTTCTCCTCCCTAAATTTAAGAACACGTTTTGAACCACAGATGCAGTGGCTTTTGGTTTAAAAGAATGACAGAAAATATATAAATGAATCCATTTTTAATGCCATTTAAAAAACCCTAAAACTTAGTCTGTTCTCGCCTCTCAATCTCTGTTGGAGGGGGTGAGGGCAACATGGGGGACACAATCTAGATAACTTAAAAAAAAAACCAAACAAACAAAAAAAACCCCACCACACAACCTCTCTTCTTCCCCTCCCCCCCCCCAAAACAACCCACAAAAAACCCCACCAAACAAAATAACCCCACTACAACAGTGTCTCCAAAGTTTCCAGACAGTTAACAAGTTTGCCTAGTAATGATGTAATGAAGGAGTTAAAATAAGCCCCAAACATTTAGTCTAAAAAGGAGTTGAAATTAGTCTGTGACCATTAACACTAAAATATCTTCTTGTACATTTTTTACATTGTTTTCATATCACTAAGCAGCAGATTTATGGCTCCACTGTGCATTTCCATACCTTAAAATACTTAAGAATTTCTTTTAAATGCAACTTTAATTTTGATTGTTGGTAATGTTCAGTTTTGAGAAAACATCATCCTAGTAATAACATTCCTAGAATGAGCTTCCTTAACATATACTCTCAATCTTGACTGTAAATTATTTTGCTTGGAAAAAAGTTATACTCATAAATCCATTTTAGCATTCCAACTAAATGCCAAAGAACACACTATGTAAAAACACAGCCCAAGATCACAGGAAAAAGTCTTGTATGATTAAACTGTATTACAACATCATGCGTGCTTAAGCTAGCACTGCTCACCAACAAGTAAGCATTTTTCAGTTAAATATACATTCTTATTGAAAGTATACGTTTACAAAGATTTTTCCCTTTTACAGGAACACATGCACTTGAATTCTTGTATAAATTTAAAAAAATTGTCTAAGTAACTGACATTTATGGAATAATGCATAAGATTTTAATCCTCAAAAATGCACAAGTTGTGCAAATAGTTTAAAGTGAATTTTAAGTCCTTTTTGCACCCTAAGTTATGCTATGAATACTAACCTATTGCAATACATTATTTAAGATGATCTTTTAACACATCTGCTGAAAGACAAAGCCAAAGCATTGAGAAGGAAAAGAGAAAAAAATATTATGAAAACTGAGACTAAATAATTTCTTAATTTTAAATAAAGAAATCCACTTCAGTCATACACTATAAGATGTAAGACAGATGTAGTTGAAAGATGGCACCCAGAACTTTCTCTTTCATCTGATAAAAAAAGATCTAAAATAAAATTAATATGCTGCCCTTGTACAAAGTTAGGCCTGATGCTGAATGTGTGACTCAGTCTGTTCAGACAACCTAGTAATAGAAAACAGTCTGAAAAATCTAACTAAAAATCTAATCTGCATGAAGACTTCCAGCAATGGGACTATTATCAAAAGACAGCAAAAAAGAGTTTGAACACTGCTGCTACGTTACTTGAAACGAAACATGCCAGCAATTTTGGGAGGTGGGGGTGGTGGGGGTGTGCACCCAGGACACAAAGCAAAAGAAGTATCCACATAATACATCTTTCTTGCACTATTTGTTCACCATAACTAAAACCAATTGTCACTCTAAACTTAGTGTTGAGCTACAAATCAATATGACCTTGGAAAAAAACATCAGCACAGAATTCTGCTTGTGCTTTACCTTATATTCACAACTATTCAAAACATAATATTTAGCTTTCTGAAGATGCCTTTATTTCCTGACAAATTGTACTGAGCCAATAATTTTATTCCACATTTAATGTAATTCTTTAGCCAGGTGGTCTTTCTGTTTGTCCTGGTTCCGGCAGGGATGGGGTTAATCTCCCCAGGAGCCGGCAGGGGGCAGGTATTCCATACCACGTGACCCATGCCC
>NW_009646503.1:30334-30659 GCF_000708025.1 Charadrius vociferus | reverse complement strand
CTGCTTCGGAAGTGGTTGGTACAGAAGCACAGCTCCTCTTGGCACCTCGACTGCCCGTGCTGGGCTGGATGTTTAAAGAAAGGGTCCCGGCCACACATCATGCAACTGATGCTACGTGGAGTAAGTGGATTGCACTGATCACACAGCGAACTCGAATGGGAAATCCCAGTCGCCCAGGAATATTGGAAGTGATCATGGACTGGCCAGAGGGCAAAGATTTCAGAATATCACCGGAGGAGGAGGTGACGCGTGCAGAAGAGGCCCCACCGTATAATGAACTGCCAGAAAATGAGAAGATATATGCCCTGTTCACTGATGGGTCCTG
>NW_009646503.1:15275-30260 GCF_000708025.1 Charadrius vociferus | reverse complement strand
AGGACAAGGTGAATCAAGCCAGTTTGCAGAGGTAAAAGCCATCCAGCTGGCTTTGGACATTGCTGAGCGAGAGAAATGGCCAGTACTTTACCTCTATACTGATTCATGGATGTTGGAAATGCTCTGTGGGGGTGGTTACAGCAGTGGAAGCAGAGCAACTGGCAGCGCAGAGGTAAGCCCATCTGGGCTGCTGAACTGTGGCAAGATATTGCTGCTCGGATAGAGAATCTGGTTGTGAAAGTACGTCATGTAGATGCCCACATACCCAAGCATCGGTCCACTGAGGAACATCAAAACAACCAACAGGTAGATCAGGCTGCCAAAATTGAAGTAGAAAGCTTGCATTAGAAAGCTGGGAGAAATGAATTTGAATTCAGTTTGTCCATACTAACGCTGGAACTGACACTCAAGGGATCATGATGCAGAGGCCCACCCCAGGCTGAGTAAATAGACAGGGGGTTCTGCTGCCTTCGTTCCTTCTTAATTCTGGGCATTACAAATACTGGGTCACAGTACCCAGTGCTGACTTCACTTCATGCTGGACTCAACAGAAGGCAGAAGGACAGTATTCAGAAGGAAGACAGTAAGAAAAGCAGAAGAGATGAATTTGAAATATTAGAAAAGAGCCTAAATTTCATTCTTCTAGCTGGCAAAATGCATTATGTAAGATCTCTACCAAACCCCCAATTGTTCTACAAATCACGACTCTACAGAGATTACAAAATCTGTTCAGAAAGCAGGAGAAAACTCATCCTTTGCAGCCAGAACACATCAGTATATCCTCCTTTGGCCTTGGAGATCTCAATGGGATATATTAACAGATAACAAGGCTACCACAATTTGCCAGCATCTAGCTTAAGCATCCCCCTATTTCCATAGAAAATAAAGTCACACTTCGCCTAGCTTTTCCAAACATTAATTCCAGGGCCTCCTTCCTCTCAAAATACTTAGTCTACAGCTATGCTTTTCCCCTCTTCCTCCTTTCTTTCAATTTTTCTGATTTCACACTTACATTGCCATGTTTGCAGTGGTACAAGTATTCAGAATTATGTAAATTAAATATTCAAGGAAGTTTTAAGTCTGATCTCTTCTGGTTCTCTGAAGCCATTTTCACTTTATTTTAATAACATCAACTATTCTTTTAAGTTTCATGTTGAATTGTTTTTAATTCTGTACTAGTACCTTCCTTCAAGCATAGGCCAAAGCACATTTACTAAAGATAGATGTGCTTTTATTTCATTAAGGATTATTCTTAACCTGTTGAATCAAGCTGCAAAAGTTTTCTCCCACCTCTGAAGCACAGAATTAGCAAAAATTAGAAAGAAATTAACTCTCTTTATCTTCTTTCTTTCAAAAGCCTCTGCTGGAACAAATAATTAAAAAACTATGTCTCCCTTTGCACTGGTAAAAAATTATTTTACTCTACAAAATTGGTGGAAAACTCTGATTCAAGCGTATGTTATTTGTGGAACCACTCTGCAAAAACTGGCAAGACAGTCACAACTCTTCCCACAACTGGAAAAATCATACTCTGCCATGGCTACCACAAAACCCAGAATCTAGAGACTGTTTTCAGAGCTTAAATTTCAGGATATATGTATCAATGAGCTACTAAATATTTAGCACTGCCTTTCACATTTTCATTCCAGGAAATTTCTGCATTCTTTCAAGAAACATTATTTGAAAAGAACTTGCTAAGGACAGAACACGTATTGTATGGCTTTTTACTCCCTAGCCTAGGTGAACGAACATAATAGTCTCATTTTATTATTTTCCCCTCCAAAAAACACTATACACTTTCTGTCCTCTGTGGACTCTAGTAACACTTCTATCTATATCTCTACAATGCTAACAAACCTTTATCCTCACACTGTGATAACTCTGGAAATTCTCCTACTTATTTCATAGTTTAGTATTTAAAGAAAAGATTTCAGGTGCAAATGAAGAAGTCTCCAGATCTACAAGTAGAATCTGTCTGATTAATCCTTTGCTTGGTCTCTCCTCTTCTCCATCTTTGATATCTAGCAGTATATCTCACTAAACCTCAGAAAAGAATTAGCTGCCAAAACAATAAAATCTGTAGGGCATCACAAATTGCTGAGAAGAGGAATGGCAGGGAGGAGCTGTTAAGTATGGTTCATTTAACATTACTTTCCCCAGAACTATTAAGAACTACCACTACAATGATACACTATAATTGTACAGGTTTTCACTAAGATCAAGGCATATTTTACCAATTTCAATTATTTACCAAGACAAATATATGAACCTAGCCATAAAGAAATTAAAATTAAATTACTTTAAAATAAAATCCAATTACTCATCCTAGAAATTAAATTTAGCACTGAAATTAAACATTATTTTTTACAAAAATACCCAGTAGAGTTTATTTCCATGCTTACTCTAATACAATTGCACGTAGAAGATCTCAAGATACATAACTTTATATCACTATCAAATATAAGGTAAGGCATAAATATCAATCACAGTTGTCCTCCATATATATTTGTGGTTAGTATCAGACCCCTAAACTTACAGAACAACACAGAACACAATCAATGAATAATCAAAAATCCTTACCGCTTTGTACCCCATATCTGTTTTGCATGCTTTTCTCCCTGAAAACATTAGGATTCCTTGCCAGGATAGCCTGCAGCAAGACTGGTATATCTCCCTCTGGATCATCACTGCCAAGGTTATCTTTCAATTCTCTGGAATTGGGGAAGTAAGCAAATAAAGAGGCAAATGCATTTTCAAATTACAAGAAACCATGAGTCAAGTAAAGAAACAACACCATAACAAAAAAAAAAACCCAAACAAAAAAACCCCAAACAAAACAAAAGACAACAATTTACTGTTAAAATATAGAAAAAAACCCTCAAGTCTGCAAAGCACTGTTCCCTGCCTCTATTTTTTTTTTCTCTCTTAAGGAATGGAAGAGTTATTCCTACTAGCCTTCAAAATTATTTTCTGTTAATAAGCACTTATATATACATGGCTGTCAGTTTCATACTATTATAAAAAGTTTCATATGCCCACTTTTATATCATGATCTTCCCCATAAAATAAGAACGCTTTCACATAACATCAAGTATTATTGTAGAAGTGAAAATAAGATATGTGTGAATGTATAACATTCAGGTTGCAGCCCAACACTTTGAGGATCTTTTCTTTTAAAAAGGAAAACTGACATATCTTTGACATCACAGGATTCCCTTTGAACCATCAAAAATGTAATGGATTTTCTATAAATGCATCCTTGCTTACACCTATTTTTTGCTTTGAGGACTTTTAAAAGCAACTTCCATTTTATCAAAACCATTGATTGGAACATGTAGGAAAAAAGACAGGACTGTCAACATAAGACAGTTCAAAGGACACCAGGGAAAAATGAAAAAGAATATATATTTAAAAAAAGGAATATGTTAGCATACTTGCTGGTTCAATTCTTAAAATATTTAAGTTCAATATCTAATCAGAACTGACACAGGTCTTACGTGGGTGTCTCAAAAAAGTATCTTTTTGTATACTACTGGGTATATAATCTATGTGCATTATTAACCAGAGTGGAACACAAATGACTATTGCACAATCAATACCACAAAGTTTGCACTCCTAACTAGCAAGAATGGAACAAGCAGCAGATCTAGTAAAAAAAAAAAATTAGTTATGCTAAGTGCTGTTGGACAATTACTAACGTTCTGATTGACTGAAACAGTTGACTCACACAGCTGTAATTTGCTAAACTAGCCTAATAAAAAACCTGCACATTCCAATTTTCAGATTCTCACAAACACCCTTCTCAATTCAGTTCATTTTAATTTCAAGGAATAAGGATAATGATCTGATATAGTTGAAGTTCAAAATACATACATGTGATCTGTTGACACCTGATTGAGACTGTGGACGAGCTGTGAAACCAGATTTTCATCCCTGCAAGCCAGAAGGCAGTTCACCTCTTCAGCTATCCGTCCGTTGAAAAGCAGGCTTTTTGTTGTTGTAGCAGGTAAAGGTGATGGAAGAGGCAGCTGGTTCAAAACTGTTATCAGAAAACAGTTGTTCAGAACCATTTCATGAAACACAAGCATAGAAAGATGGACACCTTATTACTCCATCATGTGATAAAGAAAGAAAACCTGACAACTACATTTGAAATATAGGTAAGTTTTCTGGGTTTCTTTTAATCATGAACACACACACACACAAAGGCTGGACTCTCTTTCAAACAAAGTAATGCAGTCAAGTCCATAAGTTATATTACTGTAACTATTTAACTGTGCAAAGGCAAGTGTTATGAATAAAAACATACTTTTAAACATTACAGAATATTAAGTTATTTAATGTTTTCTCTTGGAGCTGAAAGCATATATAAAGGGAAAGAAGAAAATGCAAAATCCTTGTAGCTGCATGCAATACTAAGTGCGTTGATCATATACTTTAATTTTTCTGCTCTGACCTTCATATTTAATTAGTGTTCCTACTTTGTATGGTCAGGGGAGATTTAAAAAAAAGAAGAAAAAAAAAACACACCAAAAAAACCACCACCAAAAAAACTAAACAACCCAATGACTAATTTAAGCCACTAATAAAATTCTCAGCTTATTTTTCTCCTGTTGTATTCAATATACCTATTCACAAATCTTGGTATAAAGATTTATAATGAAAACACCTATCACAATATTTCAATCAGATTATAAATGAGCATATTATACCTTCAGAAGGCATTCTTAGGTCTACCTATAGGCATAACAAGGAAGTGTACCAAATAAGAAGTCTTGACCAGATGATTTGGCAGGGCTACAGAGATGAGAGTAAACCAGGAGAGGCCAAAAAGCCTGCTACATAGGAAAGTCACTTTCATGGGTCCACAAACACAAGCTGACTCTGACTTCAAGTTCCCAGGCTGATTACATTAGAAATAGCTTCAGAAAAAAATAACCATGAAATATACTCTTTTGGCTCTTTTATATTTTGAAATTCTTTTTTTTAAAAAAGGGGGGAGCAGAATTCCAGTATTTTTTTTTCCACATACAATGTATATCATTACTGTATTTAGAAATAAACTGCAATTAAAAAAAAAAGTGTATTATTAAAATAGCTAGCTTTCATCACTTGCATTAGATTACCTTGAATGTGCCTTGGAACTTGGAAAAATTTGCAAGATCAGCAAAACATATTTATTAAAACAGTATAAATTCAGCTAGTTAACTGAGCCTACTTTACTGCCTCTAGTCATCATGTCCTCCATGTTTTTAGGGCAATAGGACTTGTCCATTCCAGTACCTTCTTTTCACATAGATATAAATAAGGTGAAGCAGTGACAAGCCTTTTGCTTTCACCTACTCTTGAGTTTCTAAACATCAGATAAATCCAACAGATAAAAAAGCAAATGCACCTAACACAAGGGTTAATCTCACCAAAGGTAGTTCAGTGTTTCAAGAAACTCTTGCACCAGGACTTTGACCAGTGACTTCTACCAGCTAAGTATTTTGACTTCTTTAGAACCTTACCTGCAAACACTTAGTGCTGGAAAACTTTCCATAGCCCAGAAACTTATGATTTGCATCCTGATGGCACATTATTAGACACACATAATGATACATATATACACATATAAATACATAAGCAGCATCTTCCAATTTGATATTTCAGAATATCAGAAAGATATGAAGAAGTGGGTTTTTTCACCTCGAATACATCTGCTTTTTTTACTGTAGGCAATTAAATTCAATTGCTGGGTATAGACCAGTGTCTCCTGGAAAGTCTCCAAATTTCAACAGTATAATAATAAAAACAAGAGCTCAGAAGAAGCACTGGAGTCACTAAGTTCGAGTATCCTCAGACAGACAACTGAGCTATAAACTCTTGCTTACACTTTATAAACAAGATGCATCTTTGTCCCAACTTCTCTTATTGAAGTGGTTGTTCTAGCACCTCATTATAGAAATCATAAATCTCCTCTTAGTTTCCACTAGGAATTTATTTTTGGTCAGATTATAACCATTTGCTTTTGCACCAGTATCAGCTTTTAATGCAAACAGTTCTTTTCCTTTCCTTGCATCTTGTCTTCCTGACATATTTAAAGACAGCACACACACCTCATCTGTTCCTTTTGTAGGCTGAACAGCCAAGAAAGAAGCCTCATTGGTTCAGCTGCTTATTTCCATTCTAGCAGCCATTCTTTGCACCTGTTAATTAGAGCAACTTTTTTGTACTTTGTCCAAAACTAAGGAACTAGGTTTCAAGTATGTTGAGCATATTCCACAACTCACTCTAGCTGAAGATCAGTCTAATCTTCTCTTTCTCTCTCTTTTTTCAGTGAAGATGATGAGATGTATGTTTTAGAGAAGTATTTTATCATTTATATGTTTTTCTTTATTTGGGAGGTACCCAGATATGTTACTGAATGATATTTCAAACAAAAAATCAATTTCTATATTTTATGTTTTGCATTTACTTAAGGTTGGTTTTTTAATCTACATTTCATTTCATGTTTAAATTAGCATATTTTGTTTGAATATATTTTTAAAATTTGAGCAATGACAAAATTAACATTTTTAATACCAAATCTGATTTTGAACAGATTTACTTTTAAGAACATTTAAAATAAAACTATTTTTAATATTTTGAAAATGCAGATATTTACTGAAGAGGTAGAAGGGAACATAGCAAAGACAAAAAAAAAAAAAAAAAAAAGAAGAGTACTTACGGTCTGTAAGACTAGCAATCCCTGCAAGAGTAGTGATGGGAACATGAGGCATATCCCCATTCATCCTGAAGTTCTGGGATAGTAGTGCCTACACAGATATTTTAGTTCAGGTGCCAGCTATCATTACTTCCCATCTCCCAAGCACTAAAAAAAAACCAAAACAAAACAAAACAAAAAACACACACACAAAAAAAACAAATTAAAATTCTTGGTTTACTTAAAAGAATTTTAAATTCAATAACATAAATGAAACACAGACCATAACCTCAGCTGCATACTAAATAAATTTTGTCAAAGGTGGGTAGAATAATGTAGAATTTAAATATCAAATGGCATTAAGCAATCAAAAGGCAAGCTTTTGGTCTCAGAAGCAGAGCCCTTCACCAAAAAAGATGCAAGATAAGGCAACCAAAAGAAAATTTGCCCAGGTTATACAGTACCAACTCAAAAATTGGTAACAAAACTTCTGTTGGTTCATACTGCAGTGGACAACACAATCCATAACCAGTTTAAGTAATTAGCTGCTATATTCACTTCCCAATTTTGGAGAAAGAGATATTTTTCATATAAGAAGCTAGCAAAACCAAAAGGAATAATCCACAGATGCAAAAGTCAAATAGTAAATAAAGCAACAAATACAAAATCTTAGTATATTTTAAAAGCAGTAGCTATTTCAACATTGATCTGAAAATGTGTCTTTAATATTAAACATTCTCTGATCAAACTACTACCAGGAACTGTTTCACCCACTCCACAGAAAGAAAAGGTTTAGTCACACTGAACTAGCTCTATTTCCTGTAAAACAGCACAGTTTATATTCAACTATTGAAAAGGAATTTGTTCATCCAGTTTTCACTAACTATAAAGATCCCAGTTGTAAGGAAGTCCACGCTATTTAAAAAAAAAAAAAAAAGGACAAAAAAACCCAACCCCCCACACATCAACTCCCCCCAAAAGATCATCACAATGATTTCAACTGCAGTTCCAAAACAACAAAAATTTAGAAAGATTACACATTACAATCCACTATTGTTATACTAACAAAATGACAAAAATTGAGCATGATATTTTCTGAAGACAAACAAAATAAATTAAAGGAAAGGAACTGCTGCAACTGCCACAGGCTCATTCCCACCACTAAATTACATTTGTTTACTAAAAGTATAGTACATTACAGGTGCAGAAATCTAGTTAAGGAAACTGCTGCAGATAGATATGTTATGTGGGTTGTGTTTGGTTTGTTGTTTTTTTTTTTTAATCCAGGAGAAAACAGCCTTCAAACATCCAGAGCAGTTTCAAATACTACTTGATACTGGAGTTTCTTTACCCGAAACGAATACCAATATACACACAATTTCAGTGGTTTCTCAGTTCCATAAACAAGCAATTCTTAAAGAAAAAAAAAATAAAAAAAATAAAGAAAAGGACCTAACTTTTCCCACAATGAGTCTGCAACAGCAAACCCACAAGAGCTGACAATGCTTTTAGAATTTAAGTTTTCATTGAAAGGTAAGTAGTTAAAGAACACCTTTCACACATAAGTTGTATATACAAGAAAAAGGTCACATCTGATGTTCTCTCCTCTCCTGACTGAAACTGCAAAGCTGACTAAGGTCATGTCACTAGTCAGTATTATTGGAAATCCTGTATGTAACATGGAAACAAGGGGGGGGAGCACGGATCTGTTCACTTTCCCTTCCTAATTGCCTGGGAAAGCTGTATACATCAGAGGCCTTCACTACAAATGCAAGTTCTTTCCTGGTGTTACTGCCACAATAATTAAGTTATACAGATATTCAATGGGAAAAAAATCCTCCAAAACTAGACACTTAAATTAGAAACCTTCTCCACAGATACACAATAAGAAATATGAACTGGCAAGATCAAGACCTGAGAGTGGAACAGAGAGCTAGGATGGTCAGGGGAAGAGTAAGCTTTCTAAGAGGAGAGTAGAAGGGGTTGGTTTGCTTAGCTAACAAAATAAGGGTCAAGAGGGGATGTAATAGCTCTCTCTAAAGCAGTCAAAGAAGGTTACAAAGGAAGAATACTATAGGGTAATGCTAACACAACATTAAGTGGGGGCCATGAACGCAAGCAAGAAGAAAATCAGAACAGAACTTCTCACCATCAGAGATGCCACTTTCCGGAACAGCCTGCCATTAGGAGTAGTAGCATAGATAAGCAACACCATTACTTTAAAGATGGATCATACAGATGTTACAGAAGGAACAGGATATGGTTGCCTGCACCAGCTGGGAACTAAGCACTACGATTCAAGAAGTCTGTCTCTTAACACTACGAAGTTTTTGTAAGTATGACAATGTGGGTAAACAGATGAGAGCAAACAAAAAACTGACGGGACTAAGTGATGGGATTAGTTTATACAACAAGCACAATATGAAGAAACCATGTAGGAATATCTGGGTCCAAATATTACATCTGTTGCATTGAGAGCAAAACTGTATCTGCAAAACTGGCAAACAAGGTAGGATTCAATTCCAGAACTAGAGACTGAGGTCCAGTGAAACTAGAACTCAAATTTGATGTCATTGAGAACATTACTAAACCCACTCATTTAGGGAATTCAAAATATCAAGCAGTTCGGGAAAAAAAATTTGACAGCTCAAGACAAGATACATTCTTTCATACAAAACATCAGAACAGCATTCAACAATTAATGGCTTGACTGACAGACAAGTTTTGTTGTGTTTTGTTTTTTCATTCCCCAACTGTAACAACAGTTAAAAGTAATACATTGTAGCAGCTCACAATTAGTCAAGAAGAATCAACATTTATCAATATTTAGAAAATTTTACATTATCAGCTTTGTACAGTAGCTATTACCAGTAGAACAGCGTTTCTATCCCTAGACCGAAAAAAATGAAACTGTTAGTTAAATATTAGCTGAATTAAGGAAATCAAAGAACTGCTGCATTGGAAGGCTTTTAAACAGTGCATCAGAGTGTAGCAGTTCGAACAGAGAAGTAGAAACCCAATCTACATATATGTAAAGGAGGTCTTGCATATTCAGTATATGCGTATTTAGACTCTTGCTGCTTTATAAGAAACAACGGATATTATAAAAGACATTCCAGAGAGGAAGAAACTACAGTGCACAAAGGAAGTGATACAAAGAACCACCCCTTAGTAAAAGGAAAACAGTGAAAGGGCAGCATATACTGAGAATAATATATGAAAAGCTAGCATCATAATACACAATAAAAAAGTTAAGCCAAGCCAAGACAGCAAGGAAAGTAATATTTTAAAAATTTATGCTATGGATAATAACTACACATTTAAAGTACTACTTCTGTATGTTATCTTCTTCCCTTTTTTTTTGTCAATTATATTTGCATATTTTCCTTTACGACAAATTAACATTCCAAAGAAAATTCCTATCAAAATGTTAAATTTAAAATGTTGAGGGTTGTTTGGATTTTTTTTGTTTAGTTGGTGTTTTTTTTAAGTAGAAAGTAAATATGTGTTTGGTAAAACAGTCCATAACATTACTGCCTTCAGTGGCGCAAGGTTTGGGTCATGTCATGCAGATCTTCTCAACAACTCATCTCTCTATATATACTGCATTTCTCACCATAGTACTGGGTTAAGGGCAGAGTAGAAAACTAACAAGAAAAAAAAAATCTCTTCAGAGAGAATGGACAGGCATGGGTAAAATTAAGGAAGGAAGTGAGGAAAGTAAGTTGTGAACAATTTAGGTAAAGAATCAGTGATCACTCAGTGAAAAGACAGACAGACTACAACCAGGGAAGAAAAACAAGCAAACAAAAAACCAAAACCTCACACCAAACAAGCAACCAAAGCAAAAAACCCCACACTAAACAAACAAACAAAACCAAACCACCCACAAAAAAAGTCAATAAAAAAGAAAAAAACCTGCAATTAATTTTTTTTTCAGATATTACAGCATCTGACTATCAATGAAATGACCAGAGGACTCTGACCACTAGTTATCACACAAAGGTTCAAGCTCTGCATTTATGAAACATTCCTCTTGGTTGAAATACATTCTTGTCTCCTCAACAAAAATATCAGTTCTTCCATGGCTTAGCTATGTACATGCATGAAAATGGTGGAAAACAAAATAAAGGGAAAAATCTGTTTATGTGCAGTAATACACAGGCTCAGTAGTAATGCAAATATAAGTAACACCTCAGGATTCAGAAATTTAGTATGTACATTTAAATGTTTCATTCCCCATACTCCAGGGTATTCTTTAACTTATTGTATCTTTAGATTTAAAAAAATAACTTATATATGACTAATCTAATATATTTCTGAGAAAGTTAGAGATTAAAATTTAATTTTAATCCACCTAATTTTAAGAAGGGCTAGGATATTAGGTCTCTATAGTTTTCTTTTTTAAAAGCATTCTATTAAATAGAATACTTTAAATACAGTTATGTTTTATTTAGTTTAGATTATGAAATCTTTAGTTAGAATGAAAATACTTTTAAAAGTGATTTTCATTTCCTATATGTTGAGTAGCATTGTATTGATGTAACCACAGCACCATGATCAAAGTTGATTTCTGCAGCTGCACAAAGTAAACCAGTACAACTCATTTATTAGCTACTTTATAATTTAGGTGAGCAGTGGACTTTTCTTTTAAAACAGCAAACATGCTATTATAAATTTAAGGAGCCTTGCCTCATAGCCAGTTTTAAGCTTCCATATTTTGCAATAAACTACTTTTCTTGTTAGATACTACATGAAGCTCTGCTAGTTATCAGTCCATAAACTGTCCTAAAAAAATAAAAAATAAAAAAGTCACTTAAAGAATGACGGAGAGAGGTAGAAAGAGAACTAATTAATATCCTCTAGTTCTCATTCAAATAAGATATTGTGACTAAGTACATCATACAGACTTACCCACAAGAGGGCAGATTTCTGTTTTCCATACCAGAGCAACAGTTTGATACAATGACAGTACTTCTGTTACAAGTTTCCAGAACAAAATGCTTTTAAAAATACTTTAAAAAATACTAAGGAAGGAGATATGGTTGCCAAAACATAGTCTAACACAAGTTACATGGAAAAAAGAAGCATACACATTCAAATTATAAAGTATCTTAACACTAATTTAATCTCAGAAAAGGCCAGCATTGGAAGTGAAGAGTAATTAATCACTGATGCAGCTGTCTAGAGTTAAAATAGTAATGCAAGAAACCTAATATGAACCTAACTTGAACAACCAAAAGAGGGGGGTGTTCATCAGAAATCCAGAAGACTCATTATTAACAATAAAAGCCCATGAAAACACATCAGCATTTATAAAACCAGGAAGTTCACAGCATATACAGAATAGTTTCCCCTTCTACAATACTGGCTACAAAAAATAATAAGTTTGAAAATAGAGATTCAGAAATCCCAGAAGCACAAAACCAGATGAAATTCAGTGTACTAAGTGAAATCCATGTTTGGTTCATAAAGTGCATTTTTATGATTCTGGCTCTTTATGAGCCAGCGGAATCTGAGTGATGCTGTAAACACAAGTGAAACATGAAAAAGTTGGAGATAAAAATTATTTAGTATAATTTCTAAACTAGTATTAGCATAATGTGTTTTCCTAAAACTATTCCAATAGTAGCTGCTCAAATCACTACAAACTACAAATACTGTAAGAAAATAAATTTTAGTGAAAAGTACTGTACTAGGCCAAGTGTAAGTTGCTTCTGAATATAAAGCAACCTTTAGAAAAAAAATTTAGAGCAACCAGCTTCTTCCTCTGTCACTACTGCCACATTCTTTTGGTCTCTGCTGTTCTATTCGACAACAATGGACAACAAAGCTGGTTGAAGGGTCTTGAGAATAAGTCTTATGAGGATCAGCTGAGGGAACTGGGGTTGATTAGCCTGGAGAAGAGGAGGCTGAGGGGAGACCTTATCACTCTCTACAGCTACCTGAAAGGAGGGTGTAGCAAGGTGGGGGTTGGTCTCTTCTCCCAAGTAACAAGTGATAGGACAAGAGGAAATGGCCTCAAGTTACACCAGGGGGGTTTAAATTGGATATTAGGAAAAACTTCTACACTGAAAGGGTTATCAAACATTGGAACAGGCTGCCCAGGGAAGGGGTTGAATTGCCATCCTTGGATCTATTTAAAAGCCGTCTAGATATGGTGCTCCAGGACATAGTTTAGAAGTGGGCCTGGTAGAGTTAGATAACAGTTGGGCTTGATGATCTTGAAGGTCTTTTCCAGACATAATGATTCTATGAATGACACTGATGCCTCTGCTGCCCATGTGCTAGTAGTGGCAGTGACACCACAGTAAAAGGCAAGAGAAACCCCAGTAAAGGTGACAGAAGCATACATAGCATGAGAGGTCTGTGGATTCAAGGAAAGATACCTCCTAAAGGACAAACAAAACAAAACAAACAAACAAAAAAACACCACTAACCCAAAACATAAAATAAACACATATCACACCCCCCAAAAAACAGACTAAGCCATGTGCAGAGAGCAGATACCTATGGGTAGTATGCAGCTTCCCTGATCTACATTACATGAATGTCTAGCAGGAAGCGTTCACCTTTCTTGCTACCTTGCAATTACAAAGAGTGAAAATTCATTAGAATACAGTTTCCTGAAAAGAAGGAATAGGTCCCCAACAGCATTAGTACCTTTTTCTGCTAAAGCCATTTCCTTCTCGTAAACACAGGAAGCTTTTCCTTTTTATTTATTTTATTTTATATAAAAATTACAAAGCACTTATAAACAGTGTTCTCCACTTAAAAATAACGCCTCAAATATTTAATTCAGGTGCCTTAGCACGAAGAACTCTTTAAGATGAGCCCATATCAAGTCCTTCATACACACATAAGACATTTAAGCATCAAGTAAAAGCCTATTCATTGGGGCAGCATAACCTGTCCCAAAAATTTGCAGAAAACCAAATTATATTTACAAAGTGTTGTGATGATCAACAAGCATAGATTATTTACCTGCTGTAGGTGCCCCTGCTCTGGCAGGGGGGTTGGACTAGATGATCTCCAGAGGTCCCTTCCAACCCTGACCAGTCTGTGATTCATTCTGTGATTTCAGCCAAAGAGGAAAATACAAATCTCAGAACTCTTGATTTTCAAGGAAAATGCCCAATGCATCGATGGAGCTATGCAAATATCCAGGAATACTGTTCCACAGGAAGTGTATTTCCTGCTATTTCATTAGAGAACTAATGCAAAACAGAATGTGTTTAAAGAGCCTTACTGTTAGGCAGCTCAGATGTCTTCTTAAAACGTGGGGATTAAATTTAAGTGAATAGAACAGAAATCTTGCACCTGGTTCCAAAATACTGGCTCCTCATTAGAAAAGTGATACAAAATCAAGTCCTACTGATAAGGTAGCAAAACCCAAACCAAAGAACTGGTATGTTTCAAAAAGTTAAGCTATATAAAATACACATTATTTTTGCAGGCACAATAACATTAATAGCTATTAGACATGAAATACCTTAGTAAGGTAGTTATGTTCACCAGTTTTGCAAAATAAAGCAGCTAAAACTTCTGTCAGGGAGAATCTAGTTATACAGGGAGTTTATTACTGCTCCTTTTACATCTTTTTAAACAATAAATATCCTCTTCATGAGCCTCTCCACGTCAAAGATCCTGACACTACTGAGAGCTACTGAATTCTTTTTGTTCTACAGAAGTGAACACAGAATTAAACTAAAAACCTAACTTTGCTTGGAAGCAGTCATGATATTAAGCATCGCTGAGAAATTCAAACATAATGGGAAAAAACCCCAAGCTACTTCAGTAGTTCATAGATCTATTTCCCAACTGCACTACATATTCAACATGTAACTTTTATTGCAACAAAGAAAGTACATCTGTAATTGTGCTCTTATTGGTGAGCACAGCCCTTTTCCTTGCTCAGGCACACAAGCAGCACTTGATATTATATACAGTTCATTTTATTGAAAGAAAATAGCTAAGAAATGTATAGAAGAGCAAGAGCAATTAAAAGGTAGGTCAGCTCTGTCAAATGGAGAGCACTTTAGGTTGCAACACAAATCTTTGTTAACAAAACAGTTGTGATGGGTATGAGAGATGAAGTATTAACTTCGGTTTTTTCAACTTTTTCTTGAATCATAGAATGGCACTGTTCCAGTGCCTTACCACCCTCAAAGTGAACAATTTCTTCCTAATATCTAATCTAAATCTCTCCCAGATTGAAGCCATTCCCCCTCGTCCTGTCACTCCATGCCCCAGTAAAAAGTCCCTCCCCAGCTCTCCTGTAGGCCCCCTTTAGGTACTGG
>NW_009646503.1:0-15124 GCF_000708025.1 Charadrius vociferus | reverse complement strand
ATGCAGCCCAGGATACAGTTGGCCTTCTGGGCTGCGATTGCACATTACTGGCTCATGCTGAGATTCTGGTCAATCAGCACACCCAGGTCCTTCTCCTCAGGGCTGCTCTCCAGCCATTCCCCACCGAGCCTGTATTTGTGTTTGGGATTGCCCCGACCCAGCTGTAGGACCCTGCACTTGGCCTTGTTGAACTGCATGAGGTTGGCTTGGGCCCACCTCTCCAGCCTGTCCAGGTCCCTCTGGATGGCATCCCTCCCCTCCAGCGTGTCTACCTCGCCACACAGGTTGGTATCATCGGCAAACTTGCTGAGGGTGCACTCGACCCCACTGTCCATGGCACCAACAAAGATGTTGAACAGCACCGGTCCCAGTACCAACCCCTGAGGAACACCGCTCATCACTGGTCTCCACCTGGACATCAAGCCGTTGACCACAACTCTTTGAGTGTGACCGTTCAGCCAATTCTTTATCCACTGAGTGGTCCTTCTGTTGAATCTACGTCTCTCCAATTTAGAGACCGGGTTATCATGTGGGACAGTGTCAAACGCTTTCCACAAGTCCAGGTAGATGACATCTGTTGCTGTTGTCTCATAAATGTCTCATTTATGCTAGCTGGTAGTAGCATTACTCTTTTCTAAACAGGTTTTACCCTGTTAAAGGTTGCCCCGAGAAGCTGTGGCTGCCCCATCCCTGGAGGTGTTCAAGGCCAGGTTGGACGGGGCTTGGAGCAACCTGGGCTGGGGGGAGGTGGCCCTGCCCATGGCAGGGGGGTTGGAACTAGATGATCTTCAAGGTCCCTTCCAACCTAAACCGTTCTATGATTCTAAAAACAACTGTGTACTTACATTATTTATATTTTAAAGACTTTTCTTTCTTTAATTAGGTTAGATCTTAACAGGTTGAAAACCTAGTGACTAAACACTGGACCAAAATCTATTTAATTCATGAGTCTTTTCCAACTATTAATCTTGCACTTCTGTCCTTGAACTCTCTCAGATGATTCGTAACCTTTACAAAACAAAACTGGGAAGAAATATACCTTTTGAGGCAGTAGCTGATTTTGCACAAGTCTTGCAGTCACACATTTTTTACCTCTTTTTTGGCTTTGAAAAACAACTAAAATGCCTCTAAGCTTCTTTAATACACACTAAGAAAACAGATGCACAACTATAACATTTCTTTAGAGATCCACAGTAAATGCCAATGGAAAATTCTCTATAAACAGATTTAGTGGGTTGCATTTCAAAAGCAGATCACTGCCTTTTTATACTGGAATTAATATTGACCCCTTTTATTCCCTTTTGTCCTAATCTTGTTGCCTGTTTTTTAACTTAAGCTCCATGCACATCTAAGAGAGATGCTGTACAGCACTGTAGGTGGTTAAATGCTTTTTTTCTGGATTATTCCCCCTCATCACAATTCCTCCATTCAAAGGCTCTACAACACACCCAGTTTCCTCCCCTCATATCAAATCCACTCCCACACCTCTCAGCTGCTAGATGGAAGAGACAGCACGTGCTGCAGCCTCTTCCTCAATGGGGAGATGAGTATCATCTCCTCTATCCAACAACCAATTTTCACAAAATAAACTGTCTTGAGACTTTCACCCTCTGTAAAGGATAACTGAAATTAGTTGATGCTTTCCAAAATTATTAGACAGAAGGACTTACAGATAAACAAGTGTCACAATCATTAGGCAGAAAATGATTAACTAAATCAGTGTTTTTACTATGTGCAGAACCACATAAAGAGCTTTGGTTGTACTGTCCCATTTTATGCATTTGCACAATTAGTGGTAATGCAATTATTTTTGTAGTTTTACAGCATTCACTATTCAAAATTTGTTCTATTTGGTTCATTTTACAAGACAGTTTATATTGCTCATGCAACACACAGATAAGATATACTCTCTCTAAAGGAAAGTATGCTAACATTATTTAAAAAAAAATCCCCAAATAATCAATGGAATTTAACATTTTAATTAAGATTACTAACATATTGTAAAAACACATTACTTGGGAAGATTAAACACAAGAGCAAAAGTAACTTTGAAAAAAAATGCAGTGTTAGTGTCTAATAAATAAAATAATTGTTTAAGATACTTCAAACAAAAAATTTGACCTCTTGATAACTGATTTTAGTTAGTGTTTATTTTCTAAAATTCAGGATTACATAAACTTTTTGGCACACACTATCTTATTTAGCAATCCTAAAAATGTAGAGCTCCATGATTTTGTGACTACAAAAGTATGATTAGTGTCAGGAGTCCCTGACTCTTTACTTTATGGCATTTTATTATCTTCCAGGTAGTCATTCCTATTAACATTATAAATAAAGATATTATCAACAAGCATATAAAACAATACCATAGTCAGCCAAGATATTCCTTTTTCACAACTGCGCACACAGTCTGGTGACTAAAGGCTTTTCTTCATATGGAAATTATAGTCAACTGAATTTTGGAGCACAATGAACTCAAAGACATAGCACAGGAAACAAATGGAGACTACAGCTGGGAAAGCACACATATTCAAAGTTATTAATAAGCCCTGAAGCATACAGCACACAACATCTAGAGGTATTGTGTTGGAATTACTGTTAATCAACTAATTTCAAATGATGACCAGCTCACCATGAGCAACTGGGGCTAGATTGTAACAATCGGGTATCTCTTAATAGCTAGGAAAATTATCATATTGGGGTATGGCCTTTGTAGGTCTGGAGAAGGATTCATGCAGTTACCTAGGAAAGTGTCCTATGTCACCCTGAACTTCCGCTGCTATTGCTGGTTCTCCTATGTCTGCAGCACAAACACAATAGAAATTTCTTAAGCTTGCAAACAATGCTGAAAAGAGGGACATAGTTCCAAGAAAAACATTTCTCTAAAGCAGTGTCTCTTTCACCTTACTGATCATCTTCTCTATCCTACTCTTGATAGGCTGGCAGATGTCACAAATCTAAACCAAAGCTACCTGGCAATTGCAGCAATTGGTTTGTAAAGCTGCTCGCAGGCTGTGATCACTTCAGTCAAGCTTAAACTTCCCAACTTTCAAGTTTTCCAAAATTACCAACATCACAGCATAAGCAAATGTTCCATCAATCACAATCAGGTGGAATCTCAAAATTATGATGGCCATGCACAAAAAGGCTTGAGGATTTTTAATGTTTGACCTGTCCATGTTAAACACTCTCAGCTCACCTCCACTGGGTACTGCAGAAATAATTCTATAAGGATCAAGCCCAGCAGCAATACAAAGGAATACAGCATAGCTGTTAACAGTGAAAGCATTTTTGTAGAAGTAATAATTTGGAGCAAAACAACAGCTAAATATTTGTGTGGAATGGACTACCACAAACCAGTTAATAGAAAGCAAGTACAATGAAGAACATTACTTTGAAGACAATATCCTTATGCATAGAAATTCCCAAAAACACTAATCTGGTTTTTTTTTCTTTAACAGATTTAACCACCTCAAACCGGGTGGAAGTTTTCTTCAAATTAAACAGAGTTCATTCAACACAACTTAATTTCACAGTAAAATAAAAACAACTGAATTCAAGCTACTAATTCTGAATGAGAATATCAACTCAAATGTTTAATGTAGCTCAACTAAACCACTTTAATTTCTCCTGTTAATTTACATTAAAAGCCTTAAGTGCCTTTACATAGACAAGGTTTGAGTAATCCCTTTATTTCTAATTACTTGGAAAAAAAAAAAAAAAAAATCAGTCACACACCTTGAAATAGTTTGGCTGAACACAAATAATATGTCTGTGATATAGCTTCAATTTTGGTTTCCCAAGAAATAGGGAAAATTAAAAGTATCACATTGTAAATTTCTATCATACTTTCTGGTATAACTTATCAATCAAAATAAAAGTGGGTAGAACAAATAAAAGAAAACAGAAGATTCATTATGACATTTCAAGATTGATCCATTGCCAATTTATAGGGAAACAGTGTCAAAACCAAGGTATATCACTGGAGACCAAGTAAAAACACTACAGGTCATATAAAGGGATTAGACTGTGGGCAATCAATATTAGATTTTATTTTCACTGAAAGAGCAAAGCAGGACCATAATTCATGACACAAACAGCTGAGAAACTTTCCCACTGAGGAACTGTGCTAAAAGTTTTCACTTCATTTGCAGACTATTTTGAAAAACACAGAACACGGCACTTCTATAATGACTACCTCCTCCTTCCACAGCAGTTCCAGAAGATGCATGGGTAGAGGAGACAAAGCTGGCCAAAGCGCTTACAGAACAGTCTATGAAACTTACTGTGATTACCAACCAAACAAGTTATCCTTCACTGCCCTTTTTCCCATCCAAGTTTTGTTTTGTTTTGTTTTGTTTAATTTCATGTCTTTTTATTCTAGTCTGGTTTTGTTCTGCTTCTTTTGGTCTATGTTTCGCCAGCTGTCTTTCACAACTCCCAATTATGAGGCTGAGTCACAGAGTTAGAAAGCAGCAGCTCAGTTCCTCAGACAGGTGTGCATGCATACATGCATGCACACATATAGAGACTGGGGAAGAAGATGGAAGAATGAGTTTAAATACATGCAATCAGTAACTACAACTGGGATTCCTACCCTCTTATGGAATAGGGCTTCTGCTGACTCAGTGGACAGCACAAAGACAAACGAGTAAAAAGGAAGACAGTTATACTTCCCAAAACTTTTACAAACACAGCTTTTAGGTGACTGAAGGCACAACAGGCAATCTTACTTTTTCCTGACCTGCCTTTCTCCTGCTCAACTACTTATCATTTTCCTCATGTCCATGATTTATGTATCATTCCCATTCCTCCATAAAACATGGTCTGCCCATGCAGATATTTCTGTAGAGCTCTCCTTTTCAGTATGCAACACAAGGAACAGCAGAAAACAAGTCACTTCAAATTTAACAGGACTAAAAATTACCATCAAGCTAACACTGCAACTACTCTCCACCTTTTAGTACCAATGAGGTAGATAGTCTGTGGCAACAAATACCAAAGACATCACATATACTCATTTTCCCTTCTCTCTTCCCCCCCCTTTGAGGGAGAAGTAAGGAATAGAGGACTACTAATGTGCGTATGCATCCATGATTTTGTGTATCTCACTGCTTTTCTCCCAAAATCACAGAATGGTTGAGGTGGGAAGTGACCTCTGGGTGTCATCTTGTCCAACCTCCAGCTCAAGCAGGGACACCAAGATCAGGTTGCCCAGAAACTGGGAAAAAAAAATAAAAATAAAAATAAAACCTAAAAAAAAAAAAACTGTGTACTCAAACTGACTACGTATTTTATTTTCTTTAGCAGTAATCTTTATTATACATGGCATAACTACCTGACTTGTTCTATTACAAAGTTAATCCAAAGACAATTCAGCCATTTAGACAACATATTTTATTAAACTGAGGAAGAAAGTATTTCCCAAAATCTGATGCTCCCTATTCCACAGATAAAAGTGTAAACAAGTCATTGAGCAACATTATGTTAACAAAATTAATATTTTCAACAATTGCAGAATACTTTATTTTTTTTAGGTACTTTCTCTATTTTAGTTTTAAAGAAAAACAGTGAGACTGTTCGATTACAAAGGCCTCAAGGAAAGCTGCATCTAACATTTCTAATCTTGACGTTGACAGTAACAAAGCAAAAACTTTCCCTGAAGTTCACCACACTAACCTCTTTAGACCGAGTAAGTTACAATTAACACATAACCACACACCAAGAGCACATATAGCTATAAAAGTCATCACAAGGTAAAAGAGCAACAGTAATCCAGAAACTGCACTAAATTCTGCAAAGAATTAACTCTACATTTAAGTTTATTCGTTTCATAAAACTATTCCATGTTGTAGTTTTTACTTTTGGCTTTTATTCTTATTCCTGTATCAGTTTCTGCCTTCCAAAGTAAATTACTTTCTTGAAGAGAGTTGACGTACAGAGAATAGTCATATTTAAAAAAAAGAAAAATCCTTTTACTGTAAGAAAGAACAGTAACAAAAACAAACAAAAAAACCCCACCAAACCACTAGAGGCTTTTTAAATGCATCTTGCAAAAAGAAACGGGTAACTTGGCATCTCCAACTGGAATGTCCTTTTAAACAAAATTAGAAGTATCCATAATTTCTTCCTATGTGGTCAGTGGAAGCAACAAAGTCATCACTATTCTATTCACAGATTCACGGAACTGGAAAAGATTCAGCTTCCAGCTTTAAATGCCAGTACTCAATAAGAGCCATGTACTTCCTATTCTTACTTTGACAAATGCAGACCTTCGGTTAAATAAGCTCTTTGCAACCAGATGAAGTAGATGAACTGGAAACACTAGATCCAATGATCCAACTTTTCTACTTCCCCAATTAGACTGTAGTTATAGTTTAGAACAATCACTACAGTTATTCAATGAGGATAAAAACAGGTACGTTAACCCCCAAAGAATACATCTCCAACCAGCAAAGCCATGCCCTTTCTAATGGGAGAAAAAAAGAGTAGTAAGTTAGTTGTGTACTATACTAAATTATCAGTCTGCATTACAATAGCTTAAATATAAAACTTCTATTTCGTTAATCTTTCATTTAATATACCTGCAGAGATTTACTGATTATAAACTACCCTGAACAGTACGACAAAGCTGAGCCTTAAACAAACATGATGTTACTATTACAACATGCTATCAATCACTATCTGATCAAAGCTAACTACTTCATCTGCTGTCTCTGTTGTATTTTCCTCCTGTTTCTCTTCTTTTGGAGAAGATGCAATACAGTTTGCAAACATGAAATTATAATAAAAAGGGTAAAATCTTAACTACAATGCCCGCAACTTTGTTATGAATGGCAAGAGAAATGAAGAGCTCCAATAAGACTGAACCATTTCCAATAAGGTGCACTGTTGGATAAAGATTAATATCTACCTGGTTCCTAAGATTTCTCCTTTTCTGGTAAACCTTCTCTAAGATCACAAAATACAATGCCTTTGAACTGCTGAAGTAACCATTATTAACACTCAGCATACAAATTCCCAAGCCCTGAAGGAACAAAACATTTTGGCCAATTGCTCAATTCTTCCAAAGTACCTTTTACTGTGTGTGACACACATGAAACTTCTTTGCTGGCTTCAAAGCAATGGTCACAGCTTCTGCAACTGTTTTAGAAATGTATATGGCTGCTTGTAATGATCATCTGACTTCCCTCAATTCAATTCAGTCTTCCAGCAGGACTTTGCAAGTGAGTACCTTCTCCCAAGGGAAATTATTGTTCTCTCTCACACAAAAATTGACAGTACATCATCCCAAGCTTGAATAATAATGAAAAGTGCATCCTAGGTTTAAAAACAAATAAACAAACAAAAAACCCAAACACAACAAAAAACACATACACAAAAACAACTTCTTAAGATATTGGTTCTTAGAAATGCCTTTACTAGACCTCAGTTCCTCTTGGAAGAAAGTGCTTCAGAATCACTCACCACCACAGATTTTGAAACTAGATTAAAAAAGGAATGGGACTTGCTATAGCTCTTGAGTTGATTCCAAGTTCTTCGTTCAGAAGGCAATTTTGGTATCTAGCCTTCACAAAGCATGCAAAACCTCTTATACAAGTGCTATTTTAGTGTTTGGGATGTTATGTGAGACAGGTAATCTTGGAAAGCTGTAAGCAGTCAATCACTCCCATAAAATTTCCATTATGTTTTTCTACTTCTTTTGAAGTAAATTTAGAAAGAAAGACCTCACTGCTTATTAATAACTAATGGACAAAAACGGGTTTCTAATTATTAAAGGAAAGTTGAATAAGAATAAAATCTAGCTGGAAATCAATTTGAGATTTGAGGAAACTGGAAAGGTTCACACTATGAGTCTCTAAAGTGACAATTCCCTCTGTAGTCATTTAAGGCATAGTTCTACTTTGAAAAACATTTAGGAGATCTAGCTTATCTTCTTTTTTCCCCAAATCGAGAATGACTATACTTACTCTATCAGTAAGTACAAAAATTAGAAAGTATAGCCACTTATAAAGCAGAATTTTCATCAAATGTTAAGCTCCAATGAAATACAACAAAACTCAAGTTTCAACAGTTCAATAGCAATGTTTTTTTTCCAGCATTGTTCACAAAACACTTTGCAACTTTTCTCAGTTTTTCATGAGTTATCAGTACCATCTTTTATAACTGTGTGTTTTCCTTTTAGGATTAATACATCTTCTGCTACAGTGAAATCAGACATAAATCTAAATCCAGTTTCTTGTTATCACATTTATTACTTATAATGAAGTATCAATGCAGACTGCATATGTAAGGATGGTAGGATGTGGCCCTTAAGCTCAAAGCACTGTTTTTCCTCTGTGGCAGAAAGCAGTCATCACAATTTTCCACTAAACACACCTAAAAACTTTAAAGCTGATGCTTTAAATCAAAATCCCATTAAAGAAACTTGCTATTGACACAGAAGGATCCAATGGAAACAGATGGTCAGCAGCAATTTAGTTATGATGGTAAGAATATTCTCTGTAATAAAGTGGTTTATATGGTCACACTGCACAAGCAACTCTAAAGCCAAAACACAGACAAAACCAAGCTCCCAGTAACTTATTGAATACTTAATGGCTTTCCAAGGAAACATAAGAGGAGTGAAAAAGATGTTTTAAATTAGTAAAATTAGCACATGTGAAAGGACTTTTTTTTTAAAAAAAAAAATCACATCCCATAAAGCTTCCTATATATGTTAATGCAAGAACCTTAAAAGTAAAGGGGTGATAAAGTATCTAGGCAATAAATTGCCATTTCTGTAATATATGTGGGACAAGAAGCAGACTTTTTATTTCCTGGCAGTAAAATATACGTGAAAGATAAGTTACTGAAATCAGTAAGTAATGCTATAAAAGAATTCTGTAATATATATCTGGCACTTACTAGCTGTGATGATATGCACAACATATGTTTTTCTGTCTTAAGGGAGTTGTGTATGGGAAAAAAAAAAATAATATTATAGATTGGTTAAGATTGGAAGGGACCTCTGGAGGCCATCTAGTCCAATCCCCCTGCTCAGAGCAGGGTCAACTACAGCAGGTTGCTCAGGGCTGTGTCCTGTCAGATTTTTAATAACTCCAAGGATGGAGACTCCACAACCCCCCATATTCCAATGTTTGACCACCCTTAGAGCCAAACAGTTTCTCGTCTAAATGGAATTTCTTGTATTTCAGTTTGTGCCCATTGTTTCTTGCCCTGCCACTAGACACCACTGAGAAGAGTCTGGCTCCATCTTCTTTACTGCTTTCCCATCAGGTATGTTATCAACATATCGATAACATCCCCCTGAACCCTCTCTGTCCCAAGCTGAACAGTCCCAACTCTCTCAGCCTCTCCTCAAATACCAGATGCTCCAATCCCTTAACAATCTTCATGGCCCTTTGCTGGACTCACTTCAGTATGTCCATATTTGTCTTGTGCTGGGGAGCCCAGAACTGAACCCAGCACTCCAGATATGCCTCACCACTCATGAGCGGAAGAATCACCTCCCTTGATCTCCTGGAAACGCTCTTCTTAATGAAGCACAAGATGCTGTTTGCCCTTCTTTGCCACAGAGAACATTGCAGGTCATGTTCAGCCCTGTATCCACCAGGACCCCAGGTCCTTTTCTGCCAACCTGCTTCTCAGCTGGTTGTCCCCCAGCCTGTACTGTTGCATGGGGTTATCCACCCCCCGGGCGCAGAACTTGGCATCTTCCTTTGTTGAACTGACTGATGTTTCTGTCTGCCCAGTTCTCCAGCATGTTGAGGACCCTCTGAATAGCAAGCAGCACACTGATTTGGTGTATCAACTGCTCCTCCCCATTTTGTCTGCAAACTTACTGAGTGCACTGTCCCATCATCCAGGTCATTAATGAAGATGCTAAACAGTACTTGCCCCAATATCAACCCCTGGGGTACACCCCTGATGACTGGCTTCCATCTGCACTTTATGCCACTGTTCACAATGCTTCGAGCCCAGCAGTTCAGCCAGTTTTTGATCCACCTCATTGTCCACTTATCTAGTCTGTGCTTCATTGATTTGTCTAAGAGGATGTTATGGAACATAGTGTTGAAAGCCTTATTAAAGTAAAAAACGAACATGCCCTGATCCATGCTGCTAGTCATCTCATCATAGAAGGTTATCAGGCTTATTAAGCATGATCTCCCTTCCATAAATCTATGCTGACTACCTTCCTGTGCTTTGTGCATTTGGAAGTAGTTTGCAGGAACAGTTATTGCATCAGCTTCCCAGGGATCGAGGTGAGGTTTCCAGATCCTCCTTCTTGCCCTTCTTAAAATATGGGTGACATTTGCTTTCTTTCAGTTCTCTGGTGCCTCCCTCGATCTTGATCTTTCAAAGATTATTGAAAGTAGTCTCACAATGACATTGGCCAGCTCCCTCAGCACTCATGGATGCATCTCACCAGGTCCTGTGGACTTGCGCATGTCCAGTTTGTTTAAATGTTCCCTAGCATGATCCTCCTCCACCAAGGGTAAGTCTTCATTGCTTCAGACTTTCCCACTGGCCTCAGTGCCTGGGAATCCTGCAGGCCAGCCTTACCAGTTAAGACCAAGGCGAAAAAAACATCAAGTACATCATCCTTTTTCATGCCCTTTGTCACCAGGTCCCTATCCCCATTCAGCAGTGGGTCCTCATTTTCCTTAGTCTTCCTTTTGCTGCTGATGTACCTGTAGAAACCCTTCTTGTTGCCCTTCACATTTTCACAACACAGCTCCAGATAGAATGTGCCTTCTCTAACCCCATCCCTGCATGCTCAGACATCCCTGCATGTTCTTGGGTCACCTGATCCTGCTTATACTTCTATATTTCCTTTTTACATTTGAGTTTTGTCAGGTCTCCATGTTACCTTTGCTCCTGCTACCTTTGCTTGACTTCCTGCATGTCGGGGGGGGACCATTTTTGAGCTGGGAAAAGGTGATCCTTGAAAAAAAAAATCAACCACCTTTCCTGAATCTCTTTTCTCTCCAGGGCTGTATCCCAAGAGATTCTTCCAAGCAGATCCCCCGAATAGGCCAAAGCCTACTCTCCTTAAGTCCATGGTTATGATCCTGCTATTTGCCTTGCTTCCTCCTCTCAGGATCCTGAACTCCACCATCTCATATTGCTGCACCCAAGGCTGCACCAACCTATATTCCCAACCAGTTCTTGTTTGTAAGGACAAGGTCCAGCACAGCATCTCACTCATCAGCCAGTCAGTCATCTGTGTCAGGAAGTTGTCAATAAACTCTAGAAACCTCCTGAATTACTTGTGCCCTACTATGGCGTCCCTCCAGCAGATACCAGGGTGGTGAAGTCCTCCATGAGGCCCAGATACAAGGGCCTGGGAATGTGAGGATTCTTCTAGTTGTCTAAAAAAGGCCTCAGCTGGTACTTCTTCCTGACTTTTTAAATCCAAGAATTATGTAAACATGAAAAGTATTACAACAGATGGTGCTTTTGAGTGTATAACTTACATACAACAGATTTCAAATTGTATCTAGAATGTCCTGTAAAAGACTTAATAATAGAAACTGGTGAAGAAGAAGAGGGAGGCAATTAAATTAAATCCTCGATTCTATGAATAATACAAAACATCTAAATACATTTATAGCCTTTAGATAACAGCAACACTGATGAGTCCTGCACAGAAATATCAGGAAATTAAAAACATTTCCGGGTACAGAAGAATTTAAATTACTATCTGAATTTCACACCATCGTTAGAGTCTTAACAAGAACTGTAAGACAGTTTCCCACTTCTTCAACATATTTTATTGTCAAATACAGGAGTCCATCCAAAATACAGGTGCTGCTTCAAGCAATGGGATTAATGACAAGGATTTGATGGCATTCATCTGGCAGTTTTGAAAGGATTGAAGATCAAAGAACAAACTGAAAAACACAAATGATCAAGAACAGGTCTCTCAAGGGATGCATAGTGGTCAAAACTACATAGCTCTTTCAAAAAGGCACTAAATAACCTTCTGGTTTTTATACTACCAAGTCCTACTTTCAGTATCTGAAAAAGTAGTTGAAAGGTCCATTAAAACATAAAACTAATAAACACGCAACTATGATACTAAGAAACCAAACTCCATAACTCATGAAGAAGACAAGAGGTAATGGGCACAAACTTGAACATAGGAAGTTCCATCTTAATACTAGGAGGAACTTCTTTACTTTGAGGGTAGTGGAGCACTGGCACAGGCTGCCCAGAGAGGTGGTGGAGTCTCCCACTCTGGAGACATTCCAAACCCACCTGGACGCTGTCCTGTGCAACGTGCTGTAGGTGACCCTGCTCTGGCAGGGGGGTTGGACTAGATGATCTCCAGAGGTCCCTTCCAACCCTGACCATTCTGTGATTCTGTGAAGATTCCAAGTCCTTGCAGTTAAAATGCCATAATTATATAAGCATGAGAAGTATGACTACAGATGGTGCTTGTGAATATATAATTTACATACAACTGATTTCAAATGGTTTCTAAAACAACCTGTAAGAGACTTTGCAATAGAAACTGGTGACCAAGCAGAGGGAGACAAATAAATTAAAAAACTGATTAAGGCACAAAAACTGAAGAAAGTAAATGATCACAGCTTAGCATAGACACTTATCAGGAACTCAGCAATACTTTTAAAGGCATTATCAAAATCTGCCACACATTCTTTCCTTATTTTGCTTTAACTACATCATTCAATATTAAATGTCTTTCCAAAACTAGAAAACTAGCAGAATAAGAGATTGAGATCAATAAAAAAGACTAATAATAATAATAATCAGAAGGACTCTAAGTTCTTTCTATAAACTAATGATTAGGGGGTTGAATTCAGGAGGAAATGGCCTATCCTTCACTGCTTAAATCTGACATTTCCCTCTTTCACAGTCCACTGCTGAAGAGTGCAGAACTTCGAGTCTGTCTTTAACTAGTACAAATAAATAGAAACTAGGGAAAAGAGATACATCATTACAAAATGTTCAAAGAAAAAAAAAAAAAGAGCAGGTAGTCAGAAATAAATCAGTTTTCCTCTAATTACTGCTTCAGTCAGCATTTAAGCTTTTCGCTATAAAAAAGTACAATTCCCTAGTTCAACAACTTCTGTTAAGAGCACATTTTTAAATATTTTATATCAATTCACTGACAGAAATTACCCATCAGCAAAATCTGCACTTTTACTAGGACCAAGAAGGTAGATTTAGATTAAACATTAGGAAGAAGTTTTTCACTCTGAGGGTGGTGAGGCACTGGAACAGGTTGCCCAGAGAGGTTGTTGAGGCCCCATCCCTGGAGGTGTTCAAGGCCAGGCTGGAGGCGGCTTTGGGCAACCTGGTCTAGTGGGAGGTGTTCCTGCCCATGGCAGGGGGGTTGGAACTTGATGATCTTCAAGGTCCCTTCCAACTTAAACCATTCTATGATTTCAAAGAAAACATCACACATATATAAATTCTTAATAAATGTGTCCACAAAAGTTTCTAGTGCGTACTTCATCTTAGTAAACTACATGACAAATTAATATTGTCTCCTTATCGGAAATACTGCTTTCCATTTTGAAAACTAATTTTACAAAGCAAAGAAAGAAAAAGGCCAAAATAAACAAAGTTATAACCATGAGGAGAAATTTAGTATATACAGAGAGGATGTCACTAGATAAGCCTTTGCAGAGGTAACCACTTAGGTATAAAGTGAAACGCAGCTGGGAATTGTAATATGCTTATTCCATAACAAGATGATTAATTAAAAGGGTTAAAAGCTAATAGTGCTGCTTTAATTCATTATTAAGCTAGAAAAGCAAGTGTTAAACATTACTGAAGTAAAGGAGCTAAGAATTGAAAGGTCATATAGTTACATTTAAATCTGATATTTTTTAGTGTTATTTCAGATTATTTAATTTCAAGAATTACCAGATCATAAATTCATTATTAAATGACCGTTAGGGTACAGCAATGTACTACAATAGAGTTTTAAAACTTGAAAGATAAATACATACTGAAATATTCTGCCCCCAAAATAGAAACTTCAACCCCCCAAAAAAATTAGTAAAGAAAATCTCTTGAACAATCATCTACAATAGGAATAGATTTACTGGTCCACAGAACAGTTTTAGTATAGCTACTGGAACTACTAACCACCAGTCAGGACCTTTCATAGTTGTGTAACACACAATTTAGCAGCAAAGAAATAGCAAGGGCAGTGCTCTTACAGAGAAAAGATGAAAAAATAAGTTAAAAGTCTGAAAAAAAAACTATAAGAATACCCTGCCATCCATCACCTATCTACTGCTTTATACTTGCATCCCCAATTGTTTAATATCTTACTCTACTAATAATTTTCTGCTTCTACAGATAATACTATCAGAATGAAATTATGAGACAAATTAAAATGGTACATGGGAGTGAATTTTGCATGGCTTCTTCTGAGGTAGGCAACCATTGTATCATTATAACAATTGCAGGAGCTAAACCTGATGACCTGGGTAGCCCCTACCAATCCTATGTCACCCTAATTTCTTGGAGAAATTACAGGGAGCAAAAGATATTTTTCCCTGACTATCAAATAAAAACATATTGTCATTATACAAATGAACATTTTAAAGGTAACTTAAAAAATGTCTCTCTGTCATCCACCCCTGCTTCAAGCATGAAATTTGCATACCATATAATAAGGATTTTTCAAACACCCATAAGGGATAGGGAAAGGATTGTGAACGATGACAGCAGCATGGCAGGACCATGTGATGCAAAAGGTTATAGGAAACACTGCTTACCAGGGATTGGGGTATGTCTGCAAAAGCACAGGATGCTGTGGGGCTCTGTTGGGTACACACTACAGGACATCAGCAATAAATTCCACATTTCCATGTTGCATGCTAAAGATGCATGAAAATCATACTCACGCTTCCCCCCGAAAACAGTAAAAGGTTGTCAACCTCACATTTAAATGGACTGAATTACAAAATTAAACAAATATAATTGTAATAAATTAAATCGCTAACATCTGTTTGCAGATGTAGATGTCAGGAGCTTTAGGCGTTCTATCCCTTCCAGCACAGGATGATTTTTGATGGAGAGGTGAAAGGCTTTACCCATACATGAACACTCTAGAGCAGCATTTAAACTGGAATAT
>NW_009646502.1:740251-741362 GCF_000708025.1 Charadrius vociferus | reverse complement strand
AGTGTCTGTGAGGCCTGGGGCAGCAGCGCCGGGGCGAAGTGAAACACTGTCCAGTCCTCGGGTGTCCGCACCGCCGTGGCCGTCACCGGCATGCGGCCCTGTGGCGACAGGGTCAGCACATCAGGGGCTGAGTGGTTGGGGGCAGCCGAGGGGCCGGTGTAAAACCAGAGCTGGGCAGAGGTCACCGCACAGCTCAGGGTGTGCGCCGAGGGCTGGAAGAGGTAGGTGAAAATCCCTTCTTCCTCCAGCAGCTTGTCCGGCTGCATGGGCTCACAGGGCATGTCTGCGGGGGGACAAAGATGCTCAGGGTGCGTGCCCAAACCCGGGGAGGGTCCCTGACACTAGGATGGAGGTGGGGTGTTGCAGAGGATCCCCAGGGTGCTGGCAGGTCACCCAGAAGCCGGCACAGGCTGTGGCAGGGTGCAGAAGCTGATATCTAGTGCTATGCAGCAGCCACAGCACTGCGCCCCACAGTTGAGCCCCGCTGTGCCCTGGGCTGGTCCATTACTGCTGACCCCGTCCCCCAGTGTCCTGCCCCGTAGCTGGGCATCCTGCCCTGTTTCTTAGTATCCCATCCCGTTTCCCAGCATCCTGCCCCATTCCCTAGCATCCCGCCCTATCCCACCCCATCTCTGCGTCTCCTACCCGGCCCAGCCATTCCCCTGCCTGTCCACCCTCTTGTGCCGCCTGCCCCTCTCCCTGCCCGTGCCCTGGGCTGCTCTGCCTGTCCACGCCGGCCATCCCTTTCCACCACCTGGCTCTCCACCGTCCCGCCATGCCCCAGCCTGGTGTAACCTCTTTCTCCCCTCCCCAGACCCCCTCAGCAGCCCCTCCATCCTGCTGTATCCCCACTGTCCAAGCCCTGACCCTGCTTCACCCCTCCACCCTCTCCATCCCATGAGGGCATTCTCACCTGTGGAAGGGAAGAGGATCACCTGGGAGGTGTCCTCCGGCTCGTTGAGCTCGACTTTGGTGTTTTCAAGGACGTCTCTCCGGTGCACCCTCCTCGCCTCCTTCTGGGGCTCCTCCTGGAGAAGCGGGGGGTTCAGATGCTCCAGCACCCGAGCCCGCACCTTGGCCAGGATGAGCTGCCGATCGGCAACGGCCCCGG
>NW_009646502.1:739463-740143 GCF_000708025.1 Charadrius vociferus | reverse complement strand
GGGGCGATGCTGCTGGGGGCAGTGGGTGCGTGGGGCTGAGGAGACTGGGCTGCAGGCAGGGTGCTGCCAGGAAGGTTCTTCTCTGCTGGCAGGGATGGAGGGGGCACCCTGGGCGGCCTTTACTGCTGCTGGATCCCCTCCCCATGGTGGAGGAGCTGCAGAATTGGGGCTTCTGGAGGGACAGTGGGTAGTGGCAACGGCTGTACACAGCAGGGACATCTGGGCAGGAACCTGATGGGGTCTAGATCCCAGCAAGGCTCCAGTGTGGGGTGCCACATTGGGGATGGCAGGCAGGGCACCCTCCTGCCAGGGATGGCTGGGACACATCGGGGTCACAGGGCTGCCAGGATGTGAGGACAGGGCCCTGGGGAGGGTGGGCTGTGGCATCTCCAGGGCAGCTTGGAGGCTGGCGAGGTCCTGGGGACATGAAGCAGGAGGTCCCCACGCTGTCTGGGGCTGGGGAAGGCTGGACCAGCTTCAGGAGAGGATGAGGAGGAAGAGGTGAGGCAGAGCCCAGCCTGCTGGAGACTCTACAGCAGTGTCGGGAGAAGGATGCCACGGCGTAGTTTGGGCTGGCTGGCCAAAGGCTGGCTCCTGGGGCAGGAGGTCCTGCCCTTCCTCCCACTGCTGCCTGTGGGGACAGTGCCAGGCGTCCCCCATCCAGCAGCCCTGCCCGTGGG
>NW_009646502.1:739031-739421 GCF_000708025.1 Charadrius vociferus | reverse complement strand
GGTCTGTATGGCACATCCCCCTCCCCCCACCCCGGCATCCCACGCAGCATCCGCTGCGTCGTGTCCCACCCTGTGCAGCATGTCCGCCATGACATGGCCTGTCCTACTGCAGCCTGCTGCCCTGAGCCATGCACCCCACGCCGTGCACCCCGTGCGGTGCGGTGCCTCCTGCCGCGGGCTGAGCCGGCACCGAGGTACGACCGGGTTTACAACACATCAGGACTCCGGAGACAGAGTTCTGCCTGTTCGCTCCGGGATGGTGGCAGCCACCGGGCTGCTATACATAGGCCAGCCCTGCCCCGGCGAGGCGCTGAATGGAGCAGGCTCAGTCTTATCAACCCAGCGTGTCATCAGAGGGTATTTTTGGGGACAGCAGCTGCAGGCAATTGT
>NW_009646502.1:718755-720031 GCF_000708025.1 Charadrius vociferus | reverse complement strand
AAAGGGTGGGCTGGGGGGGGCTGTCCTGCCTCGGCCATCCCTGTCCCCGGCACCCAACGAGCAGCTGCCTGCGCTCCCCATCTAGGCAGGGGTCCCCCCACCCCCGGAGCTGGGGTCCCCTCTGCGACACTGGGTCAGGCAGCCTGGGCTGTGGGTGGCCCGCCCCCTGGTGGGGTGGGGGTGGCTGTCCTGCCTCGGCCATCCCTGTCCCCGGCACCCAACGAGCAGCTGCCTGCGCTCCCCATCTAGGCAGGGGTCCCCCCAGCCCTGGAGCTGGGGTCCCCTCTGCGACACTGGGTCAGGCAGCCTGGGCTGTGGGTGCCCCGACCCCTCGGGGTGCAAAGAGTCAATTTTTGTCACCTCTTCTATTGCTGCTGGGCTGGGAAATAGGTGATTCAGGCGGACGCAAAAGCGTATCCAGTGAGGCCGGGGTGCTCAGAGGCGATGCTCCTGCCACCCAGGCTCGGTGCTGGGGGCTTCGCTCCATGCTGGTCCCTTCTCCGAAGCCTGAGCCCCCATCTCTGTTGGTCTGTGCATCCCCCCAGGCTGATGATCCCCGCTGCTGCCCTGGCCAGCCTCCTGCTGTGACCCCGGGAAAGTGGCAATGGAGGGGTTCGGGGGAGCCCCCAGGTTCCTGGCCTATCCACGTGCCTTCACGGTACAAAGTGGCGCCGATGCAGTCCTGAGCTGTCAGATCACGGGAGACCCCCGGCCGAGCATCCTCTGGGAGAAAGACAAGACCCCAATCGAGCCCTCAGGCCGCTTCCACGTGGAGGCCAAGGGGGACCTGTACAGCCTGCTGGTGTCCCACGCCACCCCTCAAGACAGCGGGCTCTACATCTGCAAAGCCAGGAACAGTGTTGGCGAGACCTACGCTGCTGCTACGCTCAAGGTGGAGGCGGGGGAACCCTTGGAGGAGGATGGATGCTCGGGTGGCGAGGTGCCCACCTTCCTTGTCGCCCCCTCATCCATGCGGGTGTGCCGAGGGGACGATGTGATGTTCACCTGTAGGGTGTCTGGCCAGCCCTGCCCAGTGCTGGAGTGGGAGAAGGATGGGCACAAGCTCTCCGACCTCTTCGAGAGCAGCCACTTTGCTGTGGGGAAGGAGCCGGACGACTGGCACTTTCTGAAACTTTTTGGCACCCGGCCCCCAGACGGGGGGGTATATGTGTGCCGGGCACGCAGTGGCTCCCAGGAAGCCCTGGCCGCTGCTGTGCTCCTGGTCGAACCACGGGCACCGCAAGATGGGGGCCCCAATGGCTCTCCTGCTGCTGGC
>NW_009646502.1:715803-718743 GCF_000708025.1 Charadrius vociferus | reverse complement strand
GCGGAGGCGTGATTTGGTGGGCAGGCGCCCGGGGCCGGAGACCCGGGTGCCCAATGGCACGGTGCCGGCCGGGGTGCCGGGGGCCAAGACATTCACCGTGAGCGCGGGGAAACACGCCAAATTTCGCTGCTACGTCACCGGCAAGCCCAAACCAGAGATCATCTGGCAGAAGGATGGTGAGCCCCTCGTCCCCGGCCGCAGGCACCTCATCTACGAGGACCGAGAGGGCTACTTCATCCTCAAGGTGCTGTACTGCAAACCCCAGGACCAGGGGCTGTATATCTGCACCGCGTCCAACACTGCTGGCCAGACCCTCAGCGCTGTGCAGCTCCAGGTGAAAGGTAGGAGCGTTCCCAAGTGTTGCCAGGGCCCCCCGGGCACTGGGGGGGTCCAGGGCTTTCATCAGACAGGGATGTGTCTGCGAGTGAGCCCAGCATCCCTGGGGTCCCTCCTGCCCCATGCAGCTGGGGTCACCCCAGGCTCCTCCGGGCAGAGCTGTGGGATGGAAGCGGGGGATGCTGGGCTCCCCCGAGGAGCTGCGTCCCCCTCCACACCCCTCTCTCCTTGCAAGCAGAGAGGTGGTGTCTCTGGAGGGCTGTGGGTGTCCAGCCACGAGCAGGGAGCGAGGACAGTGCCTTGGTGACAAATTCCCCTGGAGTGCCGAGTGGTTTTGGCGGGCAGCCCTGCAGGGCACGGCTCCAAGCGTCTGCACTGGTGGCATCCCCGTCCCCCAGAGCCGCCCTGCCAGCTGGGGACAACCCGTGGCTGGGGTGACCCAGCACCCGGTGTATCGCCCCCCTGCACCCTGCTGCTCCCCTCTGCTGAGATGCCTGCCTCAGCGTGCTGGCGTGCACAGCATCATAGAATGGTTTAGGTTGGAAGGGACCTTGAAGATCATCTAGTTCCAACCTCCCCGCCATGGGGAGGGACACCTCCCACTAGACCAGGTTGATCAAAGTCCCATCCAACCTGGCTTTGAACACCTCCAGGGATGGAGCTTCCACAACTTCTCTTGGGCAACCTGTCCCAGTGCCTCACCACCCTCAAAGTGAAAAATTTCTTCCTAGTATCTAATCTAAGTCTCCCCTCTTCCTGTTTGAAGCCATTCCCCCTCGTCCTATCACTACATGTCCTTGTAAAAAGTCCTTGCCCAGCTCTCCTGTAGGCCTCCTGGAAGGCCACAATAAGGTCTCTCCAGAGCCTTCCCTTCTCCAGGCTGAACAAACCCAACTCTTTCAGCCTGTCCTCATAGGAGAGGTGTTCCAGCCCTCTGGTCATCTTCATGGCCCTCCTCTGGACCTGCTCCAATAGGTCCATGTCTTTCCTATTTTGGGGCCTCCAGAGCTGGACACAGCACTCCAGGTGGGGTCTCACCAGAGAGGAGTAGAGGGGCAGAATCACTTCCCTTGGCCTGCTGGCCACCCTTCTTCTGATGCAGCCCAGGATACGGTTGGCTTTCCGGGTAGCGATCACGCATTGCCAGCTCCTGCGTCCCCCAAAACTCCCTGCTGAGATGCTGGGGGCATTGCTGGGTGTCCCCAGCCCGTGCCGTGGTTCCCCTTGCTCAGGGGGATGTGCTTCCTGGGGGCAGTGCCCGTCCCATGTGGGCTGAAGAGGAGAGGGGTAGAGAAGGGCCAGGGACTTGGGCGCTATTTGCAAGCTGGGAGACCCCTGAGCGAAGGGCTGCCGGTGGGTGTCATCCCCCATGCACCCCCTCAGCGCCCATCTCTCTTGGTGGCAGAGCACCGGCTGAGGTTCCAGGTGCAGCTGGCGGATGTGGAGGTGGCAGAGCGGGAGGACGCTGTGCTGGAGTGCCAGGTGCCGCTGGAGACCATCCCCACCGCCTGGTACCTGGAGGACAGGGAGCTGCAGCCCAGCCACAAGTACGTGATGGAGGAGCGAGGCGTGGTGCGGCGCCTGACCATCCGTGATGCCCGCACAGACGACGACGGCATCTACCTCTGCCAGATGAAGGACAAGGGGCGCAGCATTGCTGAGGTCTCCGTCCGAGGTGGGGAGAAGGTGTCTGGCAGTATGGCTTTGCCTTCCTGTCCCCTTCCTCGCCATACTTCCCACCACCTCCAGCATCCACCCTCCCACTGTTTGGCCATGGTGCCTGCTGCTGCCCCTCGTTGACCTCCTCCTCCTCTCTCCCATGCCGGGGAACCCGGCCCACTCCCCAGCATCCCTCCCCAGCCCTCACACATCTCTTCTCATAGGGGTGATCACGAAGCGGCTGCCACGAAAGCTGGATGTGATGGAGGGGGAAAACGCAGTTTTCTGCGTGGAGACACGGGAGGCGTTGGAGGGGATCTGCTGGAGCCGAGATGGGATGCAGCTGTGGGAGTCACCCCGCACTGTGCTGAAAAGCTTCGGCAGGACGCACCTCCTGGTGCTGGTGCACGTCACCCGCCAGGACGCGGGCATCATCTCCTTCGCCGTCGGGGAATCGCAGACGTCCTCCCAGCTCCGCGTCAAATGTAAGCCCCAGGTTCGGAGGGGCCCCGCATCCTCCATCCTGCCCATTCACGGGGGGCTGACACGGGGGAGAGATGGGATGGGGACCCACTACGCTGGGGATGTGATGCTGCGTTGGCATTTTGGGGAAGTGGGCTTTTAGCAGGGCTCCAGGGCCCAAGCCTCACTGGCACTCACAAACCCCTGTAACTGGCACGACACTACATGGGAGCAAGACCATCCTCTCCATCAGAGAGCACCTGGTTCTCTGTTTTCCCAGAGAAACAGGCCGTGTAGCCCCCCGCAGCCCTTCTGCCACCCTGCCGGGAGCCTCGCTGCCCTCCCCAAGCAGGCAACGCAGGCTGTGACTTGCAGGTGTGAAGCGTGACCCCCCGAGCGCGCCGGTGGCAGCCGAGATGAGCGTGGCGGAGAGCAACGCGGCACTGCTGACCTGGTGCCCCGCGCCCGACACCCACCTCCGCC
>NW_009646502.1:713213-715154 GCF_000708025.1 Charadrius vociferus | reverse complement strand
GCCCGGGGGGGTGCCAACGGGGCTGCCTGTGCTGCTGGAGTGCCAGGTGTCCCCCCCGGCTGCCCCCGTCCGCTGGCTGAAGGACAGCGAGGCCGTGCCCCTGGATGACGTTATCGCAGTGCAGGCGGAGGGATGCGTGCGGAGGCTGCTCCTCCGCTCGGCGAGTCCCTCGGACACCGGCGTGTACACCTGCGATGCCGGGGACGATGCTGTGAGCTTCGTGGTGACCGTGACCGGTGAGCTGGGGACCACACGCGAGAGCGTGGAGCCCACCTCCTGACAGCAATGCCCCTGCCCCAATTCTTGCCCCCATGATGGGGCAGAACGCTGCTGTCTTTTGGGTGCCTGTGCTGAGCCCCCACCGTGCCCCCGGCAGAGGCACCAGTGAGGATCATCAGCTCCAACGAAGAGGCCCCCCACACCTACACGGCCGGGCAGCGCGTGGAGCTGTGGTGCCAGCTGTCCCGTCCGGAGGCCCCAGTGCACTGGTACAAGGACGGGGAGGAGGTGGAGGAGGGCGAGAGCCTGGTGCTGGAGCAGGAGGGGCCGCGGTGCCGGCTGGTGCTGCCCTGCGCCCGGCCGCAGGACGCGGGGGAGTTTGTCTGTGATGCCGGTGGGGACTCCGTCTTCTACACCGTCACCGTGGCAGGTGGGTACAATGGAGGGGGACTCGTGGGATCACCTCTTGGGGGGCTTTTTTCCATGGTGTGGAGTGCCACAGCACAGGTCACTATCACGGCTCTGGGGTTAGGGGTGCTTGTCAGAGATGGTCTTGATGGGTCCTCACCAGCAGGTCGGTTGGTCGGGGTCTTTGTGGCAGCTCTGGTGCATAAAACCACCCAGACTGACGGGCAAAGGGGACACCTCATTCTGCCAGTCTGAAAAGCTCAGGCTCCTGAGGGCACCCAACACCTCCATGCTGGAGTGTTTGCCGGACCTCTGCCACGGCCAGTAAACAAGTCCTCCTCCGAGGTCCTAAAAATAGTGGGCGCAGCACCTGGCGTGGGGTGACTTGCAGTCGGACATCGTTCTGACGGATAGTGTTAATTACTGACCTGCAAATTAGCGGTTGCCTGGATACCGATGATGGGTTGGTGTTTGCTGGGTGCAAGCGGGGGGACGGCATCCCGCAGGGGCTGCCCCGGCCGTGGAGCAGCTGCTGGCGTCGCCGGCTGGCAGAGGATAATGAGAGCTGAAAGCAAGTGAAAGACTTCCCCTTGCTGGCCCCGAAACCCACAATCCCACAACCACAGGAAAGCGACCAGGGACAGAGCTAAAGCCCGGTTAAAAGGCTGCATGACCGCAGCGGTAAAGCCTCCGCATGGTGTTAACACCTGGCAAAGTGCCGAAGTTGATTGCCGAGATGTAGGAGTGAAGATGGGATGAGTGATAAGAGATACTTGAAGAGTCAGTGAAGTGGTGACTGCCGAGCAGGTGAAAAAAGGAGGATTTTAGTGTGATAAAGGCAAAATGGCCAGCGGGAAGGGCGGGCAGCATCTGCTCTGGGCAGAAGCAAGACAGATCATCTGCCCCACAGAGGTGCAGGGCATGGAGAGCTCAGCTTCCCTGGGGTGGGAGGGGGAAACACCATCTGCTGAAGCTCAGCCTTTCAGCTGAGCAGCTTTGCATAACTGAGACGGAAGGGTCTTAGAGAGGCTTGCTCAGTTCGGTCAGGACTCGGCCATCGGTGTCACTGGTGGGACTTGGTGCGGGTGCCAGGACACTCAGGCTGGCACCCCTCTGGCACGAGTGCCGGGCTGGCTCCTGCAGTCAGTGCCGCGGCGGCACGCTTGGGTTTCCCCGAGGCATCCCAGCTATCCCCGGGGGCTGCTGCAGCGTGGAGCCCGTCTGCCTCAAGCCTGGCCACCCCCGCACGCCTCTGGGTTTTTCCAGCAGCTCCCCAGTGCTGGGGCTCCCTCGGAGCCGGCGGGGGGGCTGGGG
>NW_009646502.1:711466-712719 GCF_000708025.1 Charadrius vociferus | reverse complement strand
TTTTCACAGGAAAGAGCAGGGCTGGTCACTTTGGTCACTTCAGGCTTGTACTGGGGGCCCCTCTGGTTATTGAGGTCCAGACTTAAGTCAGCGAGGAGATGTGAGCAGTGGTGGACACGTTGTGTGTAACCCACTACTGGTGGTGTTCCAAGCGCTGTGATCTGGCATGGTGTCCCGTCTCTTGGTGAGCCAGAGGGAAGGGGATGCTGTCCGCAAGCACGCCACACGCCTGCGCCGCAGTGTGAGCAAATGCTAAGGGCTGAGCTGAGACAGAAGCACCAGGCAGGGACATGATGGCCTCCGAAACAGCGGCATGGCTGGAGGGGGGAGCCCCCCCTGGCAGGGCAGCCACGGGGGCCAGTGCTGGCATCACAAATGGCAATTAGCAGCGCGGGGGCTCTCTAACGAGGCACTTACCAACCAGCATCCCCCCTCCGCGTCCCTCAGCTCCATCCCAGGGCAGAGCAGGGCAGGTAGCATGGGAGCTGGGGCACAGCAGTGATTTTTGGCCAGGCAGGACGCCAGATGCTCCTGCTGGGTGTGATGGGTGAGAAGCAGCAGGAGCCCCGGGCAGAGCAGCCTGACCGCTTGTGCTATGCGGGACGCAGATGAGGTGGTACCTTCCAGCCTTAAACCCAATGCCGTGACTGCCACCATGACCTGCTCTGGCCTTTACATCCTTGCTGAGTGTGTCTCTCCCCAGCAGAGGCACCGGTGAGGATCATCAGCTCCAACGAGGAGGCCCCCCACACCTACACGGCCGGGCAGCGCGTGGAGCTGTGGTGCCAGCTGTCCCGTCCGGAGGCCCCCGTGCAGGTACCTTCCAGCCTTAAACCCAATGCCGTGACTGCCACCATGACCTGCTCTGGCCTTTACATCCTTGCTGAGTGTGTCTCTCCCCAGCAGAGGCACCGGTGAGGATCATCAGCTCCAACGAGGAGGCCCCCCACACCTACACGGCCGGGCAGCGCGTGGAGCTGTGGTGCCAGCTGTCCCGTCCGGAGGCCCCCGTGCACTGGTACAAGGACGGGGAGGAGGTGGAGGAGGGTGAGAGCCTGGTGCTGGAGCAGGAGGGGCCGCGGTGCCGGCTGGTGCTGCCCTGTGCCCGGCCGCAGGACGCGGGGGAGTTTGTCTGTGATGCCGGTGGGGACTCCGTCTTCTACACCGTCACCGTGGCAGGTGGGTGCGATGCACAGCTACAACCCTTCTTACGCTGCCATCCCCTCGGCAGGTGCAGGATCTCGCCGCGCCCC
>NW_009646502.1:709023-710470 GCF_000708025.1 Charadrius vociferus | reverse complement strand
CGGCTCTGTTCCATGGGGTCACCAGCGCTGCTCCCAGCCCTGAACATCGTAGAGGAGGGGAGGTGTCTGCTTCACCCAGGAGCTGGTGGGTGCCCCCCTCCAGCTGTGCTGGGCTGGCACCGTGTGGCCACCACCTCTGCCCCGGAGCAGTTCCCGTCCCTTTGCACTGTGGCAAGAAGCCATAGCATACACGCAGCCCCAAGGGGACAGGGACGCAGGTGACCTTAAGTAGGGACACCAGAGGCAGGAGCAGTGCAGAGAGCAGGTCTCACACCCTTCCTCCGCATCCTCACCAGAGCCACCAGTGAGGATCCTGCACCCTCCGCAGCGCTCGCTGGAGGTGCCGGTGCAGGCGCCGGGGCGCGTGGAGCTGCGGTGCGAGCTCTCCGTGCCGGATGCTCCAGTGCGCTGGTTCAAGGATGGGCTGGAGGTGGATGAGACCGACAACCTGCTGCTGCTGGCGGAGGGGGCCTGGCGCTGCCTCCTCATCCCCAGGAGCAGCGCGGAGGACACGGGCGAATACATCTGCGAGAGCAAGGACGAGGCCGTCTCCTTCGACGTCAAGGTGTCAGGTCAGTGGGGACCCAGTAGGAGAGACACATGGACAGGGCTCCGGCTGTGGGGTCTTTCCCAGCCTGGGGAAAGGGGACCAGCTCCTCCGTAGTGACAGAGCTGGTGGGTGCCCACCCCACCGGGTGCTGGGCCACCCAGCACGGCTGCTCTCCTGGGGCTGGCAGCAGAGGTGTCCCCAGGGCCATGTTGTCCCTGCACTGCTTTGCATCAAGGCCAATGCCATCCTCACAGAGCTGCCGGTGAGGATCCTGCAGCCTCTCAGACCTCCCCCTGTCGTGACGGTGTCCCCGGGGGAGACGGTGACACTGGGCTGTGAGTTGTCCCGGGCAGATGCACCCGTGCACTGGGCCAAGGAGGGTGTCAGGCTGGAGGCTGGGGGCAGCCTGGTCCTGGAGGAGGAGGGTGCCCACCGCCGCCTGCTCATCCCCGCTGCTCGAGCCGAGCACTCGGGAAAATACGTCTGCGATGCCACCGATGACACAGTGACCTTCACTGTCCAAGTGTTGGGTGAGCAAGAGGCTGGGGGAGAACCTGGTGGGGCGTGCTGGGTTCACGGACCTCGGAGGCCCCAGCTCTGTTGGTGTTGGGTGCTGCAGACCCGCCGGTCAGGATCCTGGAGAGGGATGTCCTGCCCACCCACCGGCATTGCCGGGCCATGGAGGACCTGGTGCTGGAGGTGCGCCTCTCGCACGCCCACGGGGAGGTGAAGTGGTACAAGGACGGGGAGAAGCTGCAGGACACGGGACGCGTGCGGCTGGAGGAGGACGGGGCGCACCGGTCCCTCATCATCCTGGGTGCCACGGGCAGGGATGCAGGGGAGTATCTCTGCGACACCGGTGACGACAGCATTGTCTTCTTCATCAATGTAGAAGGT
>NW_009646502.1:707248-708711 GCF_000708025.1 Charadrius vociferus | reverse complement strand
GGGCCGGGACGGTTTCGGCCCGTCGCAGCCCCGGGCACAGGCTGCTGCTCCCGTGGTGACAGCCCATCTCTTCAGTCCCAGAGCCACCAGTGACCATCGTGGGCTGCACAGGCACCATAGAGCATCGCTGCCTGGTGGCCGGGGAGGACCTGGTGCTGGCTTGTGAGCTCTCCCGGCCTGACGCCACTGTGCGCTGGCTCCGGGACGGCCAGGAGGTGCAGCCGGGTGAGCGGGTGCAGGTCGAGGCCCATGGGGTGCTGCGGCGGCTCACCATCCGTGGGGCACAGCCTGAAGACTCGGGGTGCTACGTCTGTGACGCCGCCAGCGACCGTGCGGTGACAAGCGTGGAGGTGTCGGGTGAGCCGGCAGGAGCTCAGCGCCCCGGGGACCTCCCAGCATGGTGGGATCGTGCCACAGCCCTGGGCGATGGGAGGGGATGATGCCTCTGTGACCCCGTTGATGGCAGATGCCAGGGTGGCAGCGTGGCAGGGGAGGGCGGGAGCTCTGTCCCCAACCCTGCAGGAGCCGTTGGTCAGAAAGGGACATGTCAGGGTCGTGGTGAGACATGTCCCTCCTGCCTCCCCCAGCCAGGGGCTGGTTAAATTTAGTCTTGGCCGGCTCCCAGGCGCCGCTCCTCCTGCTTCGGCTGCCAAGGGCTGAGCTCAGCCCGGACCCTTATCAGCTGGAGATGGAGGACTGGGCAGGGTGGGAGAGGGCCTGGGGCAGGCAGGTGTCCTGGCTCTGGGGAGGAGGCAAGGCGCTTGGGATGGGGAACCCACCAAAATTAATGGCGCCAACTTGGCGGCTGAGCTGCCTGCGCAGGGAGGGATGCAGGAGCGATGGGCTCTGCTGCTGTCCCAGCCTGGGGTCCTTTCCCCGAGGGGATCCGGTGCTGCCAGACCCCACCAGCCTGCACACCTGCCCCACCGGGACCCCTGGCTGGTCCCGCCGTGACCCCCAGCCAGCCCCACAGCAACCCCCAGCCGCTCACAGCATCCTGCAGCTGGATGCACCATGACCTCCATCAGCCCCACAGCCCTCCTGCCCCACGGTGACCCAATGTGGGCATCGCCACCTCTGCACTCACAGCATCCCTGTCCCTGCATTGCCCCGTGCTGCGGGGACACCCCTGAGCCCTGCCTTGTCCCCTTCCGCCCCCCAGCCCAGCCCGTGCGCATTGTCAATAAGGAGGAGGCACAGAGCCCGCTGGAGGTGCTGGAGGGGGACAGCGTGACGCTGGTGGCCCGGCTGTCCCCAGAGACAGCAGCGGTGCAGTGGCAGAAGGACGGACAGACACTGCGCTCGGGCGGGCGGCTGCTGGTGTGCAGCAGGGCCCCGCCGCGCAGCCTCACCATCAAGCAAGCAGAGCTGGGTGACGGCGGCATCTTCCTCTGCGACGCCGGTGACGACGAGGTGCATTTCACACTGCACGTGAAAGGTGAGCCTGGAGGTGTCCCTCACCC
>NW_009646502.1:706210-706702 GCF_000708025.1 Charadrius vociferus | reverse complement strand
TGCTGAGCCGCGTGGAGCCCGAGGACGCCGGCGAGTACTGCTGCGAGTCCAACAACGACCGGACGCTGGCGATGTTGACGGTGCAGGGTGAGCCGTGCCCGAGGCTTGGCCACCACCCCAGGGACCCCTGTGCCACGTGGCCGGTGGGGACGTTGGGCACGGTGATGGCAGGGATGCTCAGCAGCTCTGCAGGATGGGGGTTCTCCGCTGCCATGCCCTGACACCCCATCTGTAGTCCCCAGGGTGGTGGAAATTGTCACGGAGCTGCAGAGCCTGACGGTGCTGGAGGGAGAGGATGCCACCTTCAAGTGCCTGGTGTCCCCCGAGGATGTGGCCGTGACCTGGCAGCTGAACGGCCAGCCCGGGGTCCCCGGCGAGCGGCTGGTGGTGACAAGGAGTGGGCTGTGCCACAGCCTCACCCTCCGGCAGTGCCAACCGGACGATGCGGGCACCGTGATGGCCAACGCCGAGGGGCTGGGGAGCACGGGCCCG
>NW_009646502.1:704559-705925 GCF_000708025.1 Charadrius vociferus | reverse complement strand
AGCAAGTACCAGCTGCAGGAGTCGGGGTGCCGGCGCACCCTCACCATCCGCTGCCTCGGCCCCGCCGACCGCGGCACATACCGCTGCGAGAGCCTCCATGACCGCACGCAGGCCAAGCTCTGCGTGGAGCGTGAGTACCGGGATGGGGACGCAGATGGGGATGGAGATGGGGATGGGGAGGGTGCACGCCTGCTGCAACTGCGCTGCAGGCTGGAGGAGGGAGTGTGGGCAAGGCTGGTATGTCGTTGGAAAGGGTGGTCAAACAGAGAGGTGAGTGTGAGGGTGAAGGATGGGCAGGGGTGGGAGCCTAGTCAAAAGGACTGGATTTAGGGAATCATTCCAGCAAGCACAGACTGGGAAGCCGCAGGCTCTGAGGTGGAGCAGGAACCTGCTCGCAGACACGGGTCTCTTGCAGCCCGGAAGGTGTCGATCCAGACGCCGTTGGTAGACGTGGAGACCTTCGAGAAGGAGACGGCCACCTTCCACCTGGAGTTGTCTCACCCCGGTGTGCCCGGGGTCTGGACGCGGGATGGCATCCGGGTGAAACCCAGCAGCACATGCCGGATCAGCGCCACGGGCTGCGGGCACAGCCTGACGCTGGAGCGTCTGGCGCTGGAGGACTCGGGCACCGTCACCTTCACTGCTGACACCCTGCGCTGCAGCGCCCACCTGTTTGTGCGGGGTACGGTCACCAGGACAGGCTTGGGGCTGGGGGTGGGGGGCACGTGGCACCAGTGCTGCCCGTCCTGCAGCCATTCAGTCCCGGGGGAGATGGCGGGGCTCAGCTGGGCCACTCCATTCACACGCTGGCAGGTGTCCCCCTGTCCCCAGGGAGGAGATGTGAGCTCAGCAGTGGGGACCCCCTGGCCAGGGTCTGGGTCCAGAGTCAGCTGGGACACCAGTGATGAGTGCTTGCCCATGGTGGTGCCCGGGGAAGTGCCACCCTCACCCTATGCTGAGATGCTTTGGGCACATCTCCCCATCCCCACAGCCCAAAGGTCACATCTTTTCCCCTACCAAACCTTCCTGCCCTGTGTCCTCCTCCCTCAGAACCTCCGGTCACTATGGTGAGGGTCCCACGGGACCTGGGGGTCCCGGAGACAGGGGTCGCCAGCTTCGAGTGTGAGCTGTCTCGCCCCAGCGCGGAGGTGAAGTGGTTCAAGGTGAGGGTTTACCCCATTCCGCCCCCCCCAGCAGCGCCTGGCCCTGTCCTCCTCCCTGCTTTGCCCCCCATCCGCTGCCCTCCGTGCCGGGGCCGCAGGCAGGGGAGGGGGGACAAAGCAGTGGGGTGCTGCCTGCTCGCACCCCTGAGCTCGCTCTCCCCGGGCAGGACGGGCAGGAGCTGCGGCCGGGGCCCCACTGCCGC
>NW_009646502.1:702615-704519 GCF_000708025.1 Charadrius vociferus | reverse complement strand
CTGGCCGACGCCGGCATCTACACCTGCGACGCGGGCGACTGCCGGGCCTCCGCCACACTGCACGTCCAGGGTCCAGCCCCGCCACCTTCCCCGGGGACACGCGCACTCCCAAACCCTATGCTCCCCCTCGCCCTGGGCCACCCTGGCACCTTTGCCCCTCGCCCGCAGAGCGCCAGGTCCGCATCATCCAGGACCTGCAGGACGCCCAGGTGCGGGAGGGTGACAACGCCATCTTCACCTGCGAGGCATCACACGGGGACGTGAAGGGCGAGTGGTTCCGGAACGGGGAGAAAATCAAGGTCTCCAGCACGGTGAAGATACGGCAAGAAGGTGAGGGGTGCAGGTGGCCCTACACCTGGTTTGGGGCTGGGAGGGGGCGAATTCAAGCAAGGGTGGATTGTGCGGACGAAGGGGTGGTCTCTGCCCCCCATGCCTGCCATGGGTGCCCATCACCATCCCCTTGAGCCACCCTCTCCCTGCCCAGGGACCCGGCATTTCCTGCTGCTCTGCGGTGTGCGCCCCGAGGACGCGGGACTCATCCGATTCTCGGCTGGGACGGCCATCTCAGAGTCCAGCCTGCGGGTGGAAGGTACTGGTGTGGGATGCAGGGGTTGGCCGGGCTCCAGAACCAGGGCTGGGGTGCACCAGGGTCAGCTCGTGGGGTCCCCACGGGAGACCGCTCACCCCACAATGCCGACGGCTCCCCCCCGCGGCTGCCCACCAGCGCTGCCCATCCGGATCGTGAAGCCGCTGCGGGACAAGACGGTGCTGGCGCGGCACAAGGCGACGCTGGAGTGCACCGTGTCCCACGCCCGGGGCCGGGTGCGCTGGCTCCGTGGGGACACCGAGATCTTTGCCGGTGACAAGTACGAGATCTGCAACCTGGACTGCTACCGCACGCTCATCATCCACCGCGTGGGCCCCGAGGATGAGGACTCGTACACCTGCGATGCCTTTGATGACCGCTCCACCGCCCGGCTCCTCGTGGAGGGTGAGGGGGCAGCCGGGGAGGGCACCACCGGGGGCTGGCAGTGATTCCGTGCCTTGCACCAGAGGGACACCCCACTGCTTGCAAGGGTCTGAGTGCTGAGGTCGCGGGGAGCAGGCTGGATATGGGACATGGGGTCTGTGCCCCCCTTGGCTGGGACATCCTTTCTGGGTGCCCCACCAGCTCTGGGGATGCTGCAGCTCTCCCTGACTGCCACTGTCCCTGCAGGGAGCTAGGAGCCAGGATGCGGCACTCGGGGGCTGCACGCAGAAGGACAGATGCCGCTGCTGGGAGATGGGGTCATGCTTCCCCCCGGGCTGTACGGACACACGGACACCATCCCCAGCCTGCGCTGGCCTTGGGGCTCTGCATTAAACAGCATTTTTTTTTTTCCTGACATGGCTTCTTCCACCCCAACGAGCTGGGGCCCCGTTAGGAGAAGGGTGCATCCCGCCCAGCATCCCCGGGGAGCCCAGCTCTCGGGGTCCCCCCCTTGCTCCCTGTCCCCGTCCCTGCACGCAGGGCTCCGAAAGGCTCTTTACTGTGCGGCCCGTGGCCTCAGCAGCGTTTGGCACATTTACAAAAGAGACTGAAAAGGAGGGACGGTGGCGCGGCGCTGCGGGGACAGGGTCGCCTGGCAGAAACATGCGGTTCCCGGGGCAGCGGGGATGTCCAGGCTGGGCTGGAGAGGGGGCTCCCAAAGCAGGGGGGCACCCCAGTCCGGTCTCGGCACCTGCCGGGCCGTGGGGAAGTCCTGGCTCACTCCGTAATAAATTAATACAAATCACAGCAAGAGAAATATATACAAGGCGGGAGCCTCTGCCCGCAGCGGTGCTCTGGGAAGGGGCTCCTGCCCTGCCCTGCCCTGGCCAGAGGCTCGGCTCGACCCCAGGGACCACCCCCCACCCCCCCACCC
>NW_009646502.1:698923-702175 GCF_000708025.1 Charadrius vociferus | reverse complement strand
GGGGGGCTCAGGGACCCCCTGCCCCAGCAGAGCCGCTCGCACCGCATGTCCATGGGTGCTGGTGTCCCTGGTCCTTGGGCTTAGTCCCTGCCGGAGGGCTCCCTCAGCACCTCCGGGCCCCGCGGACAGACGGGGTTTGCCCAGCCAAGTCCCACATGTCCCCAGGAAGGGTCTCCATCTGCTGCACCGATGAGCGCATGGCCGCCCGGGGGCCGAGGGCACAACCCCGCCTGTCCCAGGGGGGTCTGTCAGAGCAGGCTGGGGGGCTGGTGTCGCTCGAGGTCACTGGGTTGGCTTATACCCGCACGGCGGGGCCGGAGCCCGTGGTGAGGGGCACGGTGGAGCTGCAGTCATAGTCCAGGTCCACCACGGCGTGGGAGCTGGCGATGAGGCTGTTCAGGGATGGCCCCGTCTGCCGCTCTCGGAAACTCTGGATGTAGCTCTGCTTGAGAGAGGAGGGGGGACAGAACGTGAGGGGGGCTCTGCTCCTGGCCCACTCCATCCCACCCCACCCCACCCTAAGCTCTGCAGCAGCCCCCCAGAACCAGTCCTGTGCAATCCCACCCGCCCCAGCCCTTGGGCCCTCCGGGGACTGGCTGCAGCAGGGGGCACAGCCCCATCCCTTCCCTGGGGGACGCACCTTGCCCACCGCCTGTTTCTACTGCAGCCGCAGCGCTTCTGGCCACCAGTTTACATTTGCTTGCCAAGCCTGAAGTGCTCCATGGTGGGCACATCCCAGTTCAGCCCCTCCTGAGCTGTCTGGACCCCAGGATGCCCCGGCCTCATCCCTCAAGGAGCTCGGATGGCGGCTGGCACCCAGGCACCTCTCCCTTTTCCGTGCCCCAGTCCACCACCCACATGGAGAAGGAAGGGCCACGGAGGCCGGGGGAGATCTCTACCCTGGGCGCGGGACTCACGGGGGAGAGCACGTCCCCATCGAAGCGGCGCACGGGGTTGGGCTTGCGGCGGTAGGCTGGCTCGGGCGGGTGGGCTTTGTGCTGGTGGGGCGAGGGTAGAGGGGCCTGTGAGCACTGGGGAGCACCCCAAAATCCTCCCCGCAACCAAACCAGCCCCGGCTTTGCACACCCAGGGCTCCCCATGAGCGCTGTGCCCCCGTAGAGCCCCGAACCCCTTGTCTGTGCATGCAAACCAGGTGTTGGGAACCTCCGCCTTGATCTCCAGGTCCCCCAGCTCCTGCACCCACCCCGTGCCACATCCATCTCCCCCAGCCCCCACACACCTTCTGTGTGGGAGTAGCCCTCGGCCGTGACCTTCCACTGGACCAGGACGCCCAGCATGGTGAGGAGTGGCCAGACGCCCAGGATGACCCAGCTGTACCAGCACACGGGGCGAGCCGGGGCCACCTTGATGCGCTCATAGATGTACTGCACCAGGAGGAAGAGCTCGATGAAGTAGTCAACGGTGACAGTCATGATGGCGCTGCCGAAGACGGCGGTGGAGAGGGTGGTGAAGAAGCGCTGCCACTGCAGGGTGAGGACGGCAAAGAGCATCCCCACACCCAGGAGGAGCGCGATGGGGATCCACACCGTCGGCGGGTGGTAGAACTGCTCCATCACCACCAGCGTGGCCACCGCCAGCAGTAGCCCCAGGAGCAGCCCCACCATGAAGAGGCCGACGCTGCGCACCAGCATGGTGACCAGCCCACACAGGACCCCGATGCCCAGCCCGATGCCCACCGAGGCCTCCACGCTCAGCTGTGTGTCCAACACCCGCTCCTTGTAGCACAACATGAAGATGATGATGGAGCCGAACATCAGCCCCGTCAGGAACATGACGGCCTTGAAGCAGCGGTAGCCTGTGGAGAGACCACCGCAGTTAGGGGGTGGATGGCCAGCACCCCCCTGGCTTCCCCTTGCCCTTCTCCCCGCTTGCCCCACAAGGCACCAGGCTGGCCTGCCTCACCGAAGAAGCAGTAGATGATGCCGAAGAGACAGCACATGGCGCACACCACCGAGGGCACCACCTGGTAGCGACGCTCGATTTCCTGCTGGCAGCTGTGGCCCCACTCCTGGCCCGGCTCATGCGGCAGCAGCTTGAACCGCAGCGTCTGCACAGTTGCAGTCATGGCTCTGGGGACTCCCGGGAGAGGCATCAAAATCTCCGCTCCTGCCCCATGGCTCGCCGGCAAAACTGCGCCCCAGCACCTGCCCCAGCTGGTGAGAGAGAAAGGAGGGGGATGGAGGCACTGCTGGCACATGCCCAACAGTGATGCCCACCGCTCGGCACCCAGACGCCGAAAAACCCGCTCCGGTCCCTCGCTACCCAGGTGGGAAGGAAGGGAACGGGGGAACAGCCTCATCCTTGGGGGCTGTGGGGCCGCAGACCGTCACCCAAGGGGTGGCTTGCGGGGGTGCACCGTCCCCATGGAGCCCGTCCACACCCCCGGGGAGCTTCACTGCTGGGACGCGGCGCTTTATAATTCGTCTGTGGCTTCAATTTCCTGCTCCTGGCTCTCCGGCGCCCTTTCCCTGCTCGATTAAAGGGAGACTTCCACTACCTGGTATTTTCTGCCTGTGAAGTAATTATGCTTGGTAATTAAGTCACCCCTCAGTCTTCTATTTTTATAGGCTAAACAGATTGAGCTCTTAAAGCTTGTACTCCAAGGCATTTTCTCCAATCCTCTAATCATATTTCTGGCTATTTTTCATCCCTGCTCTAGCTCCTAGTGTCCTTGTAAAAACAAAGCAGGCTCCCACGCTGGATCCAGCCCTCCCACGCAGACCCATGGGGCCGAAGGGGGACCGGCCCTGGCTGGCGCTGCCCCTTACCCAAGGGTTCACCCGTAATGCCGTGGCTGTGCCGGGACACCAAGCAGGCAGTCACCGGGCCCCCTGCAGTGCCTACGCAGACGGAGGGGTCATAATCCCCCGCAAAGTCTGATCCAGCTCCAGCTTAAACCTAATTACAGCGGCCGTCTGCCTGCTCCCACCTGGAGCCAGTTCCAGCATCCCTTTGCTCCCCTGGTCCCTTTCCGGGCTCAGTTGATTTAGGATGGGTTTATTGTCACCGGTTGTCCTCATGCCAGCGCCAGTCCTTCCAAGTGCCACGTTAAAGCAGCCAGCTCAAGACGGCTAACAAAACCAGAGCACTGAAAAGGGACCGGGAAGAGGACAGAGGCTGCAGTCATGGCTCCCTACGGTCCACCACCTCGCTGCTGCCCGGGCCGGGCTCCACCGGCACCTCTTCCCCCGCCACCAGCCTCCTCCCTCCCTCCCTTCGGCAGGGGAAGGA
>NW_009646502.1:697348-697659 GCF_000708025.1 Charadrius vociferus | reverse complement strand
GGTGGCACCGGGCGTGCAGCGGGCCGGTGCTCGGTGCTCGGTGCCGCGAGGGCTGCGGGCCCCTGGGCACAGTGCCTAGGGGAGGAAAGGGTGCGGGGTGCAGGCGTGACACCCACCGGAGGGCCTTGTGTCAGGTGTGCACGGGGTTGTGGTGCTGGTGCACACTGGAGAGAGCATGCAGAGGGCCACAGGCTTCACAGGGGGCTTGTCCCCGTTTGGAGTGGGCAAACACGCAGGGGGCACCTATAGAGGCTGCCCACACCGTCCCACGGCAAGTGGCTGGGAGACGCAGGCACGGTGGGTGGGTGGGT
>NW_009646502.1:694536-696343 GCF_000708025.1 Charadrius vociferus | reverse complement strand
CCCCGGGCGACCCCCTGCCCGGGCCCACGCCAACGCCAGGGAGAGAAGGGGGGGAGCTGCAGCTGGCAGGGGGCTGCGAGGGGGCTGCTGGAGGAACGGCGCTGCTGCCCGCCAGCTTCTTCCCCCGCGGGACCTCCTGGGGCTGGGCATGGGGGCCCTGGGCTCGGCCGCTGCCACAGAGAGCCGTGGGGAGGTGTTTGTTCTGCCCACAGCTGCATCTCCTTGCAGTTTTCCCGAGCTCAGGTTCTTATTTCTGAAAACTTCAGTATTTTCTCCGATCTGCATCTCTAAGACAACCTCAGAACAACAGAGTCATTTCAGAATGAAACCTCTCTTGTCACTCGTGTAAAATCATCTGAGTTTGTATAAGGTGACCAATATTAAATATTCCAACCTGTAAAGCAAATCAAATACATCTATTTCCAACATGTTTCTCTGCGTACAGAAAACAGGCCACTTTGTTTATGATCACGCCTGCTTTTTGGCCTTTGTCCGTGGAAAATCTCTGCTCATTTCTTACTTCTGCATCTTTTCCCTTCTGGCACCTCCTCGTCCCATCGCGTTCCCTCTGTTTCTAGTTTTTATATGTTCTTCATTAAACTGCTGTCCACGTGACTGCCTTTGCCTATTGCTTGCCTTGGCCTATTCAGGAGAAAAAGGCCTATGAAAATGAGCAGAGCTTGGATGATGGTCCTGTATCTCTGGGGGGTGGGATGCTGCCAACCGCTTCCTGATGAAAACAGGCTGCTTTGTTCCAGAAAATGAAAGAGACCCTGGAGCCAAGCAGGCTCCCGCCTGCTCTCGCTGCCCTGCCGTGCTCTGCGGCCACCGGCGCTGCCCGGGGCAAGGCGGGCTGTGTTTCATGGGGAGGGTAGGATGGGCTCCCCACCAGCCAGAATAAATCCAGGGGCACTTGAGAGCCCCAACAGCTGTGAGGCTGCTGGAAGCAGAGCCACAGGCTGGGAACGGGCGGAAAGGCCGGGTTCTCCTCCTTGTCCTTATTCAGTAATGCCTGATGCCGAGCAGCCACGTAGGGCTGCTGGCCTTGCAGCTTCTGGGTTGGATCATACCCGTGCTGGAGGCTCCGTGTGTGTGGCAAACTCTGTCCTGAGCCGGTTCCTCCAGCTCTGTCTGCCCAGGGGGATCTCTGGCAGCCAGCAAGACAGTGGCTCTGTGCTGCAGACAGCCCACGGTGGGACGGTGACCCAGCCCCAGCTGGAGGAGCCCTTTGGTGCCATTTTGGAATCATAGGATGGTTAGAGTTGGAAGGCATCTTAAAGATCATTTCGTTCCAACCCCCCTGGCGTGGGCAGGGACACTTTCTGCTAGGAGATGTTGCTCAAAACCCCATCCAACCTGGCCTTGAACACTTCCAGGGATGGGGCATCCGCAACTTCCCTGGGCAACCTGTTCCAGTGCCTCCCCACCCTCAGAGTAAAGAATTTCTTCCTAATATCTCCTCTAAATCTACCCTCTTTCAGTTTAAAACCATTACCCCTCATCCTATCACTGCGCTCCCTAATAGACAGTCCCTCCCCATCTTTCCTGCAGGTCCCCTTTAGCTACTGGGAGGCCGCTGTAAGGTCTCCCCAGAGCCTTCTCTTCTCCAGGCTGAACAACCCCAACTCTCTCAACCTCAGGAGGGGCGCTCCAGCCCTCCCATCATCTTCATGGCCCTCCTCTGGACTCGCTCCAACAGGTCCATGTCCATCTTCCGCGGGGAGACCACCGTGCCCGGTACCGGGCCACCGGGCTTCCTCGGAGGGTGTCGCCTCCCTGTCCCGCTTCCCTGCGGAGCGGGGGGGGG
>NW_009646502.1:690738-693517 GCF_000708025.1 Charadrius vociferus | reverse complement strand
GCTGCCTGTGCCTGCCTGCTAGATGGGTGCTGGGGGGTCGCCTATCCCTGCCTGCTGGGATGGTGCTGGGGGGCTTTACAAGTGACCTGGCAATGTGCTTTCCCCCTCCTTGCAACCACCCGGGGCTGCAGCTGGATTTTTCTCACTGCAAGCACCTCTCCCTGCTGCTCCCCTTCCTCCCCTCTGCACACTCTCTGCCTTCTCCTTACCCCCACCTTCTCCTTACCCCCACCGTCCCGGCCTGCCCCGGGAGCACCCAGAAGAGCCTCATGCACTCTGCTTCCTGCTGTGCAAAGGTTGCCTGCTGCAGCATGTGCCTCCAGGAACCGTGCCCTGGCCCTTCTCCTGCCTGCCCTAGCAGGGACCCCTCCCGTGGTGGCATGTCCCATCCCCTCCACCCCAACCCAACACTGCAAACTCCAGCCTGCTCCGAGGAGACCGGCTGCTGCCTGTCCCGATGGCCCCAGGATGATGGGGAGCAGTCAGTGAAAGGGCCTCCTTGTCCCGGCGAGGCGGTGGGCGGATGGAGGGGGCTGAATGGGGCCAGTGTGTGCCAGGCGGCGGCTGGGGGCCGAGGGGGGGTCGCTTCCTGCTGCCGCGGCGGGCTAGGAGAATCGAACCTGGAAGTCATTGTGAGGGGGACCGTGGTGGGGAAGGGGACACGGCCAGCCCTGTGCTGGCTTCAGGCCCTGCTGGGATGGGTGGCTTCCCCGGAGAGGGCAGCACGGGCTCTTCTGCATGCCCAAGAGCAGCGTGGTGGGAAGGTGCTTCCCAGCTCTGCCAGCCTGGCCGGGGCTGGCAGCACGGTAGTGTGCCCGGCAGGTGGTGTCCCTGCGAGAGCTGGGGTGTGCAGCCCTGTTCCCCTTTTCTAGCCTTTGGCAAGCCTCTGGTTTGAGCTGGGCTGGCCAGCTCATGGGAAGGATAGGTCTCCCATCGCCTCAGATTTTGGGGGGGACCTCAGCAGAACGCTCTGCTGTGCCTCCGACCCAGGGCTGCTGCTGGCAGCTGGTGCCACTGGGGTGATGTCTTGTGCATGTGTTCGCAAGCTCAGGAGTGGTTCCTGCAGAGGAATTGATGTTGGCACCACTGGGGGGGACAGGGAGGGTCAGGACCAAGGTGGGGTGCAACGCCCAGGGGCCAAACGTCCTCTCCCTCCCACAGGACCCGGTACATCAGCACGGAGCTGGGGATGCGGCAGCGGCTCTTCGTTGGTGTGCTGACCTCCAAGAGCACGCTGAACACGCTGGGGGTGGCTGTCAACCGCACGCTGGCCCACCGCCTGGAGCGCCTGGTGTACTTCACGGGCACACGGGGCCGCAAGGTGCCCCACGGCATGACAGTGGTGACGCACAGTGACGAGCGACCCATCTGGAACATGTACCAGACCATCAGGTACCTTCTGGACCACTACGTGAATGACTTCGACTGGTTCTTCCTGGTGCAGGATGATACCTACACGGAGGCGCACCGCATCAGCCGCCTGGTTGCCCACCTCAGCATCGACACCCATCTTTACCTGGGCCGTCCTGAGGAGTTCATCGGCGGGGACACTGAGGGCCGCTACTGCTATGGGGGTTTCGGCTACCTACTATCTCGCAGCCTCCTCCTGCTCCTGCAGCAGCACCTAGAGAGCTGCCGCAACGACATCCTCAGCGCCCGGCCTGACGAGCGGAGATGAACTCCAGGAGCCAGATCATTGCCCAGCATGTTTCCCTGCCTCCTCAGGGGCTTCTAGGGTCTGGGGGAGCAGCCCTTGTGCCTTATCCTTTGAGCTTGCTGTGCTGGCAGCTGGTGGGGTGGGAGCATGGGTCAGGGGCGGCCATGACCCATCTCTTCTGACTGGTGCAGGGCCTGCGTTACCACTACTTTGAGCTGGGAAAGAATGTGGACCCCGAACGGGAGACTGACCTCCGTTTCCAGAGCGCCTTCACTGTCCATCCCGTACTGGATCCCCTTCAGATGTACCGGCTGCACAAGTACTTCGCACAGGCGGAGCTGGAGAGAACGTACCAGGAGATCCAGCAGCTCCAGGTGAGACCTGGCTTGGCTGGGAGGGTCTGGGCTCTTGCTGTCATCCCCGTGAGCTTTCTGGTCATTCCGTGTCACCTCTCTGCTCTAACATGAGGGTTTCCCACCTGGAGCTGCTGTGGGATGGGATTAGCTGAGTTCGTGTGGCTGCAGGGGCAGCCATGCCTGCTGGAGAGCGGCTTTCAGGTTGTGAGCAGCTTTGGACCTGGATGGGTCCTGGAGCTGCAGTGGTAGTTCAGGCTGATGGTGCCAGCAGGGTGCTGAGGTCCACCAGCAAAGGCCGGGCAGGGTGGGAGAGGGTGTGGATCCTACTGATGGAGGTGGTGTGCTGCATTTGGGGTGCAGTTAGGAGGAAACCTGAGGTGCTGACTGGGGTCAGGCTAAAGGCAGAGTTGTTCTGGTGCTGCTCTTTGGGTCAGGAGTGGCCAATCTCTGAGTATCAGGACTCAGCTTGATGCTACCAGAGCTGTAAGACCTACCTGCACCTGCCTTGGCTTTCACTCCTCCATCTCTCCTCTTGCAGCTGGAGATCCAGAATGCCAGCAGTCTGTCTGCCGACGGGGACCACAGTGCCACATGGCCCATTGGCATCCCACCCCCATTCCAGCCCAAAACTCGCTTTGAGGTGCTGCGCTGGGACTACTTCACAGAGGAGCAGGTCTATGCCTGCGTGGACGGCTCCCCCAAATGTGAGCTGCGTGGTGCCGACCTGGCAGATGTGGCCGACGTGGTGGCAACAGCCATGGAGGAG
>NW_009646502.1:689718-690473 GCF_000708025.1 Charadrius vociferus | reverse complement strand
AGCAGCCGCCTTTGAGAGCAGTGAGAACGCAGTGCTCACCTTCCTCTTCATCTATGACCCCTTTGAGGCCCAGCAGGTCACCCAGAATGACATCTTTGCCGCAGTGAAGGCCCAGATCACCGAGTACGAGCACAAGTATGCAGAGGTGAAGATCCCGTGGATCAGTGTCAAGACAGACGCACCCTCCCAAATCAAGGTCATGGACATCATCTCCAAGAAGCATCCTGTAGACACGCTTTTCTTTGTGGCTGGTGTGGGAACGGAGGTCACTGTTGACTTCTTGAACCGCTGCCGGATGAACACCATCAACAACTGGCAGGTCTTCTTCCCCATCCACTTCCAGGGCTACAACCCTGCCATTGCTTACCACAACCAGGAGCCACCTGCCACGCTGGACCTGCTGCGGGACGCGGGGCGCTTCGACCGTGACGTCTTCCACGAAGCCTGCTTCTACAATGCCGACTACATGGCGGCACGCACCCGCATGGCGGGCGACGTGCAGGAGAACGAGGACATCCTGGAGACCCTGGACATCTACGACATGTTCATCAAGTACTCCAACCTGCATGTCTTCCGCGCTGTGGAGCCTGCCCTGCTACAGCGCTACCGGCACCAGGCCTGCAACCCCCGGCTCAGCGAGGAGATCTACCACCGCTGCATGCAGAGCAGCCTGGAGGGTGTAGGTTCTCGCTCCCAGTTGGCCATGGTGCTTTTCGAGCAGGAGCAGGGGAACAGCACCTGAACCGGGGCACGGA
>NW_009646502.1:682640-689583 GCF_000708025.1 Charadrius vociferus | reverse complement strand
GTCGGCCAGCCGGGGGTGCCCAGGTCCTTCCAGAGCGGCCATGGCTGTGCAGACCCCGGGGTGAGGTGGGGTCGGAGTTGCTGGGATGCCCAACTTCTCACCCCAGAGCTGCTGGCCGCTGGCCCCATCCTGGCCCTGCTGCCCAGTGGGGCTGTGCTGGGCTGCCCTGTCCCTTACCGTTCCCCCTCAACCGGGGGCGCACAGAGCCCAAGGTCCCTGTGCTGTGGGGCCGTGACTGCCACAGGGCTGGGGGTGATCCCACGCGGTTCCCCCAGCACCCCGGGACAGGGCTGTGCCCCTTGCTCCTTTGGTGCATCAGCCCGGTCGTGCAGGGACAGCGGGATGGGACACGTCCCACCCCAAAAGAGCAATAAGGAGGTTGGTTTTGGGATTTTGCCACTTGGCAACGAGCTGGAGCACTCCTGGCGAGTCAGGGTGGGGGGGTCCTGGCCCTTGGGGCTGGTGGGCACAGGGGGGGGAACGCGGTGCCCGGCTGGGTGGGCACGGCAGAGGGTTTGGCTGCGCATCTCCTAAGGAGAAAGCGACTGAGGAGCCGCTCTCTGCTCCTGGTTTGTATTTAATAGTGGGGAGGGGGTGGGGTGGGGGAGGGGTGTTTACACTAATAAAACAGAGAGATGAACCGACGGCTCTGGCTGATTCTTCCCCAGGGCATCTCTGGGGGTCTGTGTGGTGGTAGATGCTCATACAAAACCGGGGTGCAGCTGGCTGGACCGCTTCCTCGCAGGGATGCATGCGGCTTTCCCCAAGCTGCCTGCAGCATCCTCTACCTGAGCTGGGAGACTGACTCTCCTTAGCAAGGCCAGGGGACGCCTGTCAGCTTAGGGACAAGCTAGCAGGCACCAGGCCAAGCAGACATCCGGAAACACCAGCTTGAACCCCTCGGGGCTCACAGCAGGAGTTCTGCACCTCCCCTGGGGCCGTCCTGCTGTCACCAGTAGCGACAGTGGCTGACTGGTGGTACAGCAGGATGCTGAGCCCCTTGCCACTGTGGCGTGCTGAGCTCTGGGCAGTGCCCGGTCTCTCCTGGTGCCATAAATTCGTGGTCCTGATGACTGGGTTTCCAGCCCTGGCTGCAGGTGGTGAGGGGCTGTTGTGGCCGTGCGTGACGTGCTGTCCCCATAACAGCCTTCGTGGGCTGTACGTGAGTAATGGGGCACCCCTGGCTCACAGCAGAGCAGAGGTCGGGTGTCCAAGTGGGGTGAGCTCTGCCCTCCAGGATCTGGGATCAGCTACGAAGGAAACTCCTGGGCCAGAAGCCACATCTGAGCACTGTGTTGAATCTTCAGGGCTGGACCTGCAGTTTCTGCATTTGTTTCATCCTTTTTTGGGGCTGTTTTGCATCTTGGGGCTTCTCAGCATCTTGTGGTTTCCAGTTCTGGGTTGAGCAGAGCACTGTGGTCCTGCCCTGGACTGTCTCACCACCTGCAGCTCCCATTTGCAGTATAAGAAATGGGGATGGTGTCCCCTGCCCGTGCTGCCGGCTCCAGGCGTGATTTTCATGGCTCTTCCCACCAGTCCTCAGTTTCACTTGTTCACAAAACACCCGTATCGAAGAGACACCCCCGAGAAAATTAACTGAACCTACTCAATGTTAGTTAACCAGGCTGTTAGCGCTCAGCGAAACTCCCGGAACGCCCCTGGGCTGTGTGGCATGCCTTCCCCATAGATTCATTCATATATATATACTCCTGCTCCAGTCTTCATATCCACCGTGTAGGAGCATAGATGTTTAAGTATAATTTTATTATCTTTCCAACGGTAACTGTTAGCTTGCTCCAAGTATTTCTATTTTTGATCTTCCCCGAGCACGTCCTTAATTCCCTTTAAATGCGAATCTGGGACAGAGGGAGCGAGGCGGATGCAGGTGCGTTACGGATACATTTCTCCTCTGCAAAGCAGACCTAGGAGTTGGATGTGATTAGGCGTTAGAAGAGTATCCAAACGGTAATAATGCCCACCGGCTTCAAATCGAGTTGGCTGCGAAAAGAAATGCTGAATTGTCATTTAATTGTCGCGAGATGGTCTAGATAGAGTCGCTCTTGTCTCCTCATTGCTGTTTGCCCAGACTGAGTTAGAGCTATTTGCATACTTAACGCTCTGCACTATCAACAGCAGTGATGGCCCCCCCCTGTTCTGACATACGTACCAGCAAATGACGGTGCTCATGGCGCTCCCAGCGTGGTGATCGCTCCCTTTTAAAAGGAGCTGGCAGGGTTTGAAGCCACTTTGGTGTTCGCCGGGTTATTTGCAGCATCAAAACATGCTGCAACCCGGTGGAAGGATGCGCAAAGCTTTGGGAAGGGGGTTGGTGATGGAAGCGGGCTGGCCACCTTGGCCAGGCCACCTGGGTGAAGTAAATGGGCTCACTGGGCAATGGCAGAGACCTGTGACGGTGGGGACATGGGCACAACCGCTCTCTGCCCCTCCCTGCCCACGCAGGGCTGGCAAGTTGCAGGCAGAGCACTGGACCGGGACGGTGACACCTTTGAAAGAGGCAGGGGAGGAGCGGCCCCAGGTGCTGACGTGGGTGGCTGAGCAGACAGGGACTTTCTGCAATCCCCGTTCAGGTTTGACCGGTACTTCCATACAATGTGGGGGTTTTTTTCCACAGCTGCAGAGCAGCAAAAGGGCTATTTTTCCCACGGGGCAGGAGAAAAATAACATGTCCGCTGCCCGTAGACTTCTGATTCCCTCGAGAAATTTTCCAAAAAGCGTTACCGGCTCACCATGACCTTCAAGAAAAGCACCACAAGTTCCTCTTGGGGAATTTTTTGGAAGAAAGTGTGAAGGGCTGGCTCAGAGCAAAGCACTTTGATGCATGAGGGGTCCAGCGGGGTGCACTGGGGCTGGGCGGGCGCCTGCCTCCCCACTCCGTCCTGCACCATGGCAAGGAAAGGGACTTAAACTGGGGAAAACCCAAGCTGCTGCTCTGCTTTTCTGCTCCCCGCTCTGCTTCCCCCCCCAAATTTGTTCCCCCGTGCAGTCATCCCTCTGCCAACGCAGCCGTGAGCCTGCGAGCAGGGAAGGCAGAACTTGGGTTACTTCTGGCTGCGCTAAACCCCGTGGCAAGAGTTACTTCAGCCCCGGTGATGTTAATCAGCTCGAGAGCTGACCTTTGGGAGGATGGAGGAAGCGCGGCCGTGCCAGGAGAGAGCCGGAGGGCAAGGGGAAACGTGGTGCCCTTTCATCCCTGTGCTTTCCTTGGGAAGGGGCCAGCGGTGCCTCCCTGCCCGTCCCACAGGAGCTGCTCCGACAGCCGCAGAGCGGGAGCTAACCCTGGCAAATGTTTCCTGTTTGCCACCAGCGAAGGCAGGAGATGCTGCGCTGCTTAAGGAGGAGCGGGCAGGGAGATGCCGGGCTTTGCCTGCGCCCAACGCCATGGCTCACAGCCCAAGGTATCACCGAGCCCCTTCAGAGGGGGCAGGGGGCTTTGGCCAGGGGCTTTACTAGCCAAGCTCGGGGAAATTGGAGCCTTTTGATGAAGAGGGAAACAGCCGTTAGCTGTACGTGCAGGCAGGGCTGCTGCCGGCGTGTGCCTGCCCGTGGGGGTTCCCCTGCACGGGGCTGTCAGCGTACCCAGCTATGCCCGAGGACGTCCCCTCTGGGGACACACAGCCCCAGCACGGGCAGACTGCAGGAGCCTCACGCTCCGGGGCTGGGGGTAGAGGCAGGCAGCTGGGTTGGATTTGGATTTTAACTGCCTCCTTGGTTTTTCCAGCCTGCTTGCCCGCCGGCAGGGTCTGAGCGCTGGGAAGGGAGGGCTGTGTCCCCTGCCTGGCCCCACCGACGGGCACCACCAGTCCATTTTCCCAGGAAGGGGCTCATGGGGAAACGGCCAGGAGCAAAGCAACGAGCTCGACACGCTCAAGTCATCAGGAGATGCTGAGGGTTCCTCCTTTCTCCAGGCGTTGCCTGTCACCACCACCATCTCTGGGCAGGAGGCACTGGGGAGGAGGTGACAGCAAGTGAGGCCACGTGTCCCGTTGCACTCCGGGGCTCACTTCCAGCCTCTCTGCTCCCAAGCTGGGTGATTTGTTTTCTAAGAAACGTAGCTTTTCCCTGGGAAGAGCCATAACTGCGGTGTGTGGCAGTGGAGGCATGGTGGGAAGTGCCCATCCCATGGGCAGAAGGGATCCTCGTTGGCTGCTCCATCCCGGAGCCCCCTCCCTGGGGCCGGCACCACATCCCCCAGGAGCTGTCTGCCAGGCTTGTCCCCTCCACGGTGACAGGAGCCTGGCATTTGTCCAGAGGACCGCGCTTGTTAAAATTAAGGGCCTCTTTCACTATAGTGGATCCCCTTCTAATTACACCCCGCTTATTTCCTGTGGTTCATTACAGGCAATTCAAGCAGCGCTGGGCTGGGCTGATGTCGCTTTGCATCCCAGCAAGCCCCCAGTGGCAGCAGACCTGTCCCTGGGGAGGACCGGACACCCGGTGGCCCTTGAACAGGCACAGCGCGGGAGGGAGCACTTTGGGGCCACAGCACTGGGGTCTGGGGCTGGCCCTGGGGTTGTCCCGCTGGTCCTCCTCAGCCCAGCACCATCTGCACCAGGACACTGGGCACGGCGCAGGCAGGGGGGATGCGAGGGTCACCTCACCTGCCCGTTCTGTTGGGAGGTTGTGGGAGACCCTACAGGAGGTGGCACCTGGAGGTGCCAAGGAAATTGCCAAATTAAAGAACAGAGGCGCTGACAGCAACAGATAAAAATAACTTTATGTCAAATCTTTGCTAGGTCACCACTACAGTGCTCCCGGGACCTGTCCTGAAGCCACTTTGCCAGCAGCCTCAGGGAGCTGGGACAGGCCATCCGGCAGGCTCAGCCTTTCCTCCAGCCGTGCTTCACTCCTGCTCCCCCCAGATCACCTTTATTTTCTCGGAGGCATAGGATCTGGCTTCGCAAGGGTTTTAGCAGAAAGCCACTTGCTGGAGCTGGGAGATGTTTCGCCGGAGCAGCGCCTCAGTGAGAAAGGCGTAGCGCTGCGCCCAGTCCTCAACCCCCTGCCCTCCCTGGCCAGCGCCACCAGGACCTTCAGGTTTTGTATGAGGACCTGGTCCTTCCTCAGCGTGTCCTCCAGTAGCTCCAGCACCACACGCTGGGCTCGCTCTGCGATCCTGCTCTCCTTCTCGCTCAGCTCCTCCACAACATCTTCACTGCAGAGCAGGAGGCAGCAGGCACAGCCTTGGTGGGGATGAAGGTGGCTTCGTGGTGGGGCATCCTGGAGGGGCAGATGGGTCAGGACCCAGTAGGAAGGACAGCCTCATCCTAAAGGACCCCAAAGGGACCTGGTGCTCTCACCAGGTGATGAAAAGATGTGGCAGATGTAGCTATTTCCCTGCTTTTCCCTTTAGGACCCAATCCTGGTGCTCTCTTTGCGGGGCATGATGCGGGTTGTGGGATGGCATCCTGTGTCCCAGCTGCACCCAGTTAACCTAGGTATCTTCAGCCCTCACTGGTTTAGAGGGAAACCTGCAGTGCCTGGTGGTGGCAGCCTCCACCATGAGGCCAGCCCCTGTCCCCTGCTTTGTCCCCTCTCTCTGTGCCGTAGGGTGGCCGGAGCAGACGGAGCAGGGTCCAGAGGAGCAGGAGCTGGAGGAACACCTCTGCCAGGGAAAGCCCCAGTGCCTTGCCCCAGCAGGGCCCCACTTGGCCCCCTCCCATCCTCTGCCTCCCCCATTTCGGTTTCACTGTGCACCCCTTGCCCACGGCACCCATAGGGATCCTGTTGGAGGTCCCACTGTGGGATGGCTGATGGTACCCCTGGCATCTCACGTGCCATGCCCCAACCCCCACCCCCCCCGTGGGTGTGACAGGGCACTCCGTGGGCAAGTGTGTCCTGCGTGGGGGCCTGGCTGTGGGCAGGGGTGCAGGGTCCCACTCTGGCATATGGCATCCATGTAATACCCCCACAGCACCCCCAGCCCTTCTGTCTGTCCTTCTGTCTGCCCCGCACCCCACGGCAGCCCCCAGCTGGATGAAAGCCCATCCTCCCATCGCACCACCCCCTCCCCAGGGCTGACAGAGCCCGGCGGGGCACTGGTGGGGTGCCCACCCTGCCCCACAGAGCCATCTGAGGGTTGGGGTACGGCTCTGGTGGCTCCCACTGCTGGTCCCCAACTGGCGACCACTGCATCTCTGCCGGCATGAATCTCCAGGCAGCGGGCAAGGCTTTTTGCAGGCAGTGACGCAGAGATGCTCACCCTTTGCGGTGCCCAGCACGAATTCAGAGCTGCAAAGCGCTCCCCAGGTCCCACCGCCATCTCCCCCTGGGGGGGGGGACACAGTCCCACCACAGTCCCACCCCATCTCTGTCCCCCTTCCCAGCCCTGCCTGCTGCCCCCAGCCCTGGCAGGCAGCTCCAGACCTACTTGTGCCTCTTTATTAGGGATCCTTTGTACATTTATAAAACAGCGACACACGTCTCTCACCTTCACCAGCACGAGGGCATCCGTGCTGGCCCTCCCGCCACGGTGCCCGTGCCCACCCTGCGCAGGGCTCGCCGGTCCTGCTAGCAGGGAGGGGGTCACGTCCTACTTCCCCACCGCCCGCCGCAGGAGACCTTGGTGTAAGGTCTTGGCTGGCACAGCCGTAGCACGTCCCCAGGCTACCGTGTGTCACCCTTCTGGGGACACCCCGGTTGGTCCTGGGGGGTGGGTGCGGGGGGACCCCGTGGGGAGCCGGCATGGGGTGCTCTGGAGGGGTCTCCCGGGGGAGCAGCACTGTGCCTGTCCCGCTGGGAGGGATGCTGGCTGTGTCCCCCCCACCCCCGTGCAGGGGACACCGTGCAGCCAGGTGTTTGCAACAACAGGGGACATGTTTCCACACGGGCGCGTATTTTGGGGGGGCTGTTGGGCTGCGTGTACCCAGAGCCAGGGCTGCCGAGCACAGCATGAGGCCGCTGCTCCGGTCCCTGCCCTGCGTTT
>NW_009646502.1:679277-681058 GCF_000708025.1 Charadrius vociferus | reverse complement strand
CCGGCAAAGCCCGTCCCCAGGAGCCCCCTCCGGGGGCACTCAGCTCTCTGTCACCCAGCCTGAGGGCAACAAACGTGGAGCTGTGCTGTCCCTCGCTCTTGGGATGATGTCCCTTCCCCCAGGGCAGACATGGATGCTGCCCAGCGCCTGTTCTCTCACCCCCCGGGCAGACACACACCCCCCCATGGGGGGTACCTGGTCCTTGAGCTCCTCCAGTCCCAGTGTGGCGATGCTGCCCGAGGGCTTCTTCAGGGGTGGCTTGGAGCGGCGCAGGACCCGGCTCACCCTGTCCCGGATCACCTGGGTGCAGACGGGAGGTCAGTCCTGGACTGGCACGCAGGCGGCACCCCGTGTGTGGACACCCCGGTCTGTACGGATCTGCCACCTGCTCCTCTGCCCATCCAGGGGACACGGGGCTGACGGTGGAGACAGCACCTCTGCCTGCCACCCTCCCTGTCCTCAGACCACTGAGGGATGCTGGGGGACTTGTCCTCCTCCCACTGCCTCCTGCTGGCAGTTTCCCAATTTTGGGGCTGTAATAGCCCTCTGGGGTGGCCACGCACAGCACCCCCTCCCTGGAGAGCCCAGCCCCCACTCTGCACCTCTCCTGTGTGCAACGACCCCACTCCCACCGCTGAGCCACAGCCCCGAGGGCTCAGCGCACCTCGTAGACATAGTCCAGGATCTCCAGGATGGTGAGGATGCTGGCACCGATGAACAGGCCCATCTGTCCCCCGATGTCCCCTGGGGAGGAGGAGGGGGAGATGGTCACCGGGAGCTGCTGTGCGGCCCACAGGGAGCCCAGGGTGGGCCAGCGGGGCTGAGGGCAGTGGCAGGGCTGCAGGATGGAGGGGGACAGAGCAGTCACAGGGGCAGGAGCGGCAGGACAGAGGGAGCAGGGGACATGCAGGACAGGGGACGGCCAGCAGCATGCCACCCTTCAGCCAGTCTGCGGCTGGCTCCTGCACTGTGTGGTCCATCCCCGACCAGCTCCACATCTTCCCGGGGCTGGGGCACAGAGCTCCACGCATCGGGGTCCCATGGGAAGGTGGGGGGAGTCACCGAGAAGCCCGGCAAGGTCGTAGGCTTTCTTCTGTTCAATGGCCTCGTAGTTGAGCGCCTCGAAGAAGATGTCCAGCACCAGGAAGTTCTCCCTGTGGGGACACTGCAGTGCTCGGCAAGGAGGGGTTGTCACCAACCCTCCCACCCCCACTGCCCACCAAACCTTGCAACCCTGTCCCCCAAACCTCGCGACCCTGTTTCCCAGCCCCCCCAGCCCCCAGGTGCTCCCAGGGCCCTGGTGAGTTATTCAGCCCAGTGCGATGGGGACACAGAAGGGGCATGTCCCAGGTCGGAAGGAACCATGGAGTGAGGAGATGCCAGCAGGAGGGCTGGGAGGACACAGATGGGTCGAGGAGATGCTTTAGTCTCAGCCACGCCTGGGCAGAGGATGCTGCAGGGACGGTGCGTGCCAGGACCCTCTCCCAGCACACTCCCGGGTGCGGGGTGGGGGTTCCCCAGGTCCCCAGCCCACCCCTCTGGCACACCCCGGTGCCAGCAACTCACCGAATGTAGGTCTCATTCTTGTTGTACTTGCGGGCGAGGTAGCGTGCCGAGCCCTTGTTGGGGATGCGCACCATGGAGATCTCCTTGCCGTAGCGCGTCAGGTTGCACGGCGTGGGGCAGCTGCAGCGCTCCTGGCTGTCCTCCACCGCCGCGTCTGGGGGGCACACACCCATCGGCATGGCTGCAGCCCTCCGTCCCCCTGCCTGGGGGCACCC
>NW_009646502.1:667075-679253 GCF_000708025.1 Charadrius vociferus | reverse complement strand
GCCGCACCTACCCAACGTGTGGTCAGCACACTCGATGTACACGTTGGGGGAGCAGATGGACTCGTTGCCTGCGGAGAAGCAGCTGGTTGGGGGGGAGGTGAGAGTCTGGCCCACTTCTGTCCCCCTCCCTTGACTCAGTCCCCTAAAGGCAGTGGGGCAGCGGTGTCCCCTGAGTGAGGAGGGGGACAGGTGGCCCACAGGTGAAGGTTGGCTGGGACAGGGGTGGCCCCTGGATACAAAGCAGACAGGGAAGGGGCTGATCTGGGGTGTAAGGAGGGTAGGACAGGGGCTGGCCCAGCGTGAGGAGAGGATGGGGTGGTCCTTGGGTGCAGAGGGATGGGGCAGGGGGACACTTGGATGCAGAGGGATGGGCAGGGGAGTACCCTTGGGTGCAGAGGGATGGGGCAGGGGGGAGAGCTGGGGGCAGAGGGATGGGGCAAGGTGTGGTCCTTGGATGCAGAAGGATGGGGCAAGGGGGACTCTCAAGCACAGAAGGATGGGGTGGGAGGTACCCTTGGGTGCAGAGGGATGGGCAGGGGGGTACCCTTGGGTGCAGAGGGATGGGGCAGGGGTGGTCCTTGGGTACAGAAGGATGGGGCAGGAGTGATCTTTAGGTGCTGGCTGTAGCTGGGCTGGGGCAGCCCTGGGCAGGATCGTCAGGGCAGGGGGGTGTCCCCAGGCTGTCACACGCATCCCTCACCTGGCATGTGGACCATGCGGCAGTGGCAGCTCCGCACCACGGCCTCCTTCTCGCACTGCAGGCGGCAGGCGGCGATGCTGTAGGTGTCGTAGCCCGGCAGCGTCTGCTCCCCCTGCACGCTGGCCCGGCAGTTCCCCCACGGCTGCGGCAGGTAGGTGAGCTGCCGGGACAAGAGGGACATCGCTGCAGGGCCGTGCCAGGCTGGGTGCCCGCGGGCACATCCCCGGGGGCTGTGGGGCATCCTGCCTTACCCGCTGCTCCTGGCAGGACACGAAGGTCTGGAAGCCGGGTGAGACACCGAAGCCAAGCTGATGGATATAGGGTGGCTCGTCCTGGCTGTGGATCTGGACCCGGATGCCAGCTTCGAACGATGTCTCGTCTGCAGGAGAAGGACAGAGGGACTGCACGCCTGCCCAATGGGGACAACCCTCAGCCTTGCCCCCGTACGCACCCAGGACTTGCACCCTGGGGGCCAGCACCCCTCCAGCACCCCGCTTGCCCCATAGTCCCCACTGGGGGAACCCACTTGCCCAGCAGCCCTCCCTCCCAGCACCCCTCTCCCCATCTCCTTCCCACACCGCAGCCCCACTCACTGGTCTCTCTCCAGATGGGCAGGTACTCTTCCTGCTGGATGTCCAGCATGATCTCCAGCCCGTTGCCCATGCCGCCCTGGCGAGTTACCCGTGGGTTCCTCCGGTCCCCGTTGAAGGTGTAACACTTACCGTAGCGTGTGTAGACCTGGGGATGGAGAAAAGGGGGTTGAGGGAGCAGGCGGGGATCTGGCAGGGCATTCTGCAAGCAGGATGAGATCCAGGGAGACCCCTTTCCAATCCCATGGAGGTCCTGGAAGGGGGAGACCTTGCATGGCCCGTGGAAGGGCTCATCTAAGTCTCCACCCCTCCTCCACTGCCAAGCCCTCCACTCTTGCTGGGGGGGGTGAAGCATCTCTCCCAGCACATATGGGGCAGCCCAGCTGTCCTGCCCCTGCCAGGAGAGGACTCACGGGGGTGAAGTGCTGGGGGCCGCAGCGCTCTCCCTGAAAGCGGCACTCCACCAGCATGTCCTCGATCTGGTGGCCCAGGCGGTGGAAGAAGCTCTGCATGGTGCGCTCGGAGCGGCGGGGCGGCAAGAAGCGCGAGTAGTTGGCGAGACGGGTCAGCCACGCGCGCCGGTCCTCCCCCAGCACGGCCAGCATCTCGGGCACCAGCGAGCGGTTCTCCTGGGCCAGCCCCAGCCACTGGCCCACTGAGTAGAGGTCGGGCTTGGTGAGGTGCAGGAAGCGTGCCCGGTTGGGGTTGCAGAGGGTGACGGCCGGGAAGTGGAGCTGGGGGGCCCAGGCGAGACGTGCCCGGGTGTGCACGGGGTGCGAGAGCAGATGGTGCAGGCGGTCGGCCGTGCCGGTGGCCAGCAGCCCGGCGGAGGCCAGGAAGGCCAGGCTCCAGAGCAGGCGGCGCAGGCGGGACTGTGGCCGGGTGCACATGTAGTGCAGCCCGGGGATCCTGGTGGCTCGCAGGACGCCGACGGCGAGCTGGGCAGTGCCGCCATCCCGAGCCGCTGCCAGGGCTTCCCCATCCCGGCAGCAGGCAAGGGGCAGCGGCATGGCTGCAGGCAGGGTGGCTTCTCTGGAAAGTGGGGTGCAGGCTGTCCCCGAGGCTGCCTGAAGTCCCTGATCCCCTTCAGGGAGCTCTCCCTCCCGGGAGGCTTTTGCTCCGCACCTTCCCGGAGACGAACGTGGCAGGCGCCTTCCCGAGCTGCTCCGGTGACGGGCGAGGGGAGGGAGAGGAGGGGGCTGCTGCAAACACACGCCTTCCCCCAACCTCCATTCAGGAATGGAAAATTCCTCCCTGAGCTGGGCTGGGACAGAGGGGTGTCTTGCGTTACCCCAGGCAGGGTGAACTGGCAGAGTCCAGTGCCCCAGCATGGTGGGCACCCCTGTCTGGACGGTGATGTCCTGTCCCAGCCAGGTGGTGTGAGCCCTGTGCCCAGGGATGTTGCGCCCCAGCTCGTCCCTGTTATCCCCTGCCCTGGCACTGCAGCCCCCCCAGACCCCTGCCTGGACCCCCAGGGTCCCCAGCCATGGCTCCTCTGGGGCTGGGTGCGCTGCCCAACAGAGGCAGGACAGTACCAGGCCTGGGTGGCCATCGCCTCCTGCCAGTGCTGCTTGGGGTGACATGTGCACCGTGGTCCCCAGTGCTATACACTGGTATCCCCCACCCTGGAGCTGGGGACCCCGGTGGATCTGGGTCCTGTGGGGCAGGAGAAGTGGGGCCATGGGGTAGGAGAAGTAGAGCCATGGGGTGGGAGGCTGCGTGGGAACCCACCTGAGCCCGGCGGGCGCTTTGAAGTGACGGTGAGGCTGTGATCAGAGCGCGGCGGCGGCAGCAGGGGGGGGGTGTCTCTGCACCAGGCTGTCAGCGTGGCTGGCAGGGCCCCGACAGCCTGTCAGGGTGCCTTCAAAGCTCAGCACTGCACTCCCCGGCATCCTCTCATCTCTTGCTGCTGCCGCTCCCAGGGACCCGCTTTCGGCACCAGCCCTGTCGAGGCACAGGCTAGCCCCGGGGGGGTCCCGCAGCCTCCACAACCTCGGGATAAACCAGGGCTGCGGTGCCCACCCCATGAAGGGCAGCATGCCTGCTGCTCCACAGCAGTGGTGAAAGGGGGGACTGGAAAGAGGGGAGCTCCTGTTTGCCTCGGTGGTGACTCCCAGCACCATCCACGCTGATGGCCTTGCTGCCTGAGCAAGGTGTGACTCTGTAGCCATCCAGGGGACCCGGCCAGAATCCAAGCTGGCAGCTTGGTGACAAGCTCAGGAGGATGCCACACAGGTCAGGAATGGGGCATGTGAATGGGACGGGCACCGAGAGAGGCGAGCGGAGGCAGTGGGCAGCATCTCCCATGCCCAGTGTCCTCCCACCCCACCTCCATCGCACACTCGGCCCCGCAGCAAGGAGAAGCCCAGCTCAAAGGCACCCAGTGCCAGTTCTGGCCCTTGCTGGCTCTGGCCAGGGCCAAGCTCCGATACCCCGGCACCCCGGCACCTCGGCACCCCAGCTCCCGGCAGCCGCAGGCAGGGGGCAGCAGGGCCCCACGTTTGGGCTGCGCAGGGCGCGCAGCACCGGCCCCGCCGGGCACCCTCCCTCCATCCCTCCTTCCCTCCCTCCCTCCATTCCTCCCTCCCTCCCTCCCTCGCTCACTCCCTCTGTCCATCCTTCCCTCCTTCTCTCCATCCCTCCCCAGCACCCGTTCGCCCAGCCCGGTGTGTCCTGGGGATGGACGGTCCCCATCCCGCCCGCCCCGGGATGTCTGCGCTGCTGTTTGCTTTGCTGGGGGAGCAAACGCTCCTGCGGGGCCGCAGTGCTTCCCCGGGGCAGAGCTCACCTCCCTGGGGACACAAAACCCTCGCCACCCTCATGCCCCCACGCCCCGAAGCTGTCACCGGTCCTGCCACCATCCTCGCCACAGCACTACGGCGTGGGGTCTCTGCTCTCTGCATCCTCGGGACCAGCCCAGTGGGTCACCCCATCCCACACTCAGCTGTCCCCTCCAGCCCACGTGTCCCTGCACCACCCCTGGGACATGGCTCAGCCTCCCTTGCTAAAAGCCGGCGTGTCTGCTTGGGGCTGCTCGAGGTGGCTCGGCTCCTTGCTGAGATTTATTGTGGCTCCAAGAGCCGGAGGCTGCCAGCCTGATACCATCAGCCCTTTGCACACCAGAGCAGCTTTTATATTAGTTTTCTTTAAATGGAGGATGAGCTTCCCAGGCTGGAGGAAATGTCATTTCTCTGAACGCTTCCATCTCATGTCAGTTCAGACATCTCCGGGCGGCATCGCAATCACCCTGGAGCGGGGTGAGGGATAGGGCCGGGATGCAGAGGCTGGGGCAGGTGGGGACAGACAGCTCGGGGACAGGGACCAGTGGTGGGCAGGGCTGGAGGAGAAGGTCCAGCGGTGGCAGTGGCCTTGTCCTCTGTCCCCTGAAGCCCCAGGCAGGTGGGCACGGCTGCAGGGACACATGGGGAGGGCAGGGGTGCCCGTGGCACCCAGCTGAGTTACTCACTTGTCGGCTGCCGCGGTGCCGAGGCCAGCTGTGAAATCGCGCTGGCGAGAGCACAGCGCAGTCCTGAAGGGCTTTGCCTTTCCAGCATGACAAACCCAATTAGATAACAGGGAGTACATGAGGAGGAGGAGGAGGAAGGGCAGAGGAGAGACTGTCTACACTGGCAACATGATTTCTTCCCTGCAGCTGACCCAGAAAAGCGCCTTGCAGGGCTGAAGCGCACATGTCTAGCTGGGGATGGCGCCCGGGGCATGGGCCCCCGGGCACCCTGCTCTCCTCGCTGGGCACCCATGGGTGCTGCAGCCTCGGGGCTGGGGCAGCAGGATTCCCTCACCGTGTGCCAGTCTCCTCGCTCAGCCATCACATGCCGGCATCCCCGCGCCACGGTCACGTGCAGGGGAGACCCCATTAGGGAGGTAATTTCTCGACATGATTCCTCATTTCCCTGCTCTCTGCCGTGGAGACACGCTGACCTTGACAGAAATAGCTGCTTGTGCCTTGGCAGGAGGATCCCAGCCAGAGATCAACAGGGTCCTGGCATCCTCCTCCCTACCCCACACAGCCCTGGGGCCCCTCAGGTCCCCTCCACTCCCCCCCAGAGCTTACCATCCTGCCCTCCTGATGCGGGGCACCCCATGAGAACTGGGTGCTGGCCTTCAGCATCCTCACCCCAGCTCACCCCAATCCACCCGTGAGCACCAGGGGCACGAGGACCAGTCCCACACACTCGCAGTCCCCCATCCCCGCCGCTGCCAGCCCATTGTGCCAGCCTCCGGCTGATCCCAGCTCACGCAGGTATTTCGGCGGCTTACACAGCTCCCCACGGTATTTAGCCTCTGGAAGACGACATTAAACATTGCAAGCAGCGACAAATCCTGATTGCTCCGAGGAGACAAGAGGCCACGCTAAGCTTCCAGCCAAATGCTTTCATGCAAGGGAAACGAGCTGCGGCACGTACGGCACCAGCGGGTCCTGCTCCTGCACGCCCGGGGCACCCAGCCCTGCTCCCACATCCCCACGGGGACACCCAGCCCGGCTCCAACATTCCTACTGGGACATGTATCTGGCAGGCAGGCCCTGAGCATGGGCACACCATGCAGGACCAAGCACCCCAGCATAGAGACACCCCTGAGAACAGTCATCACTGGGCCATGATGGGGATGGGGACAGGGATGGGAAGACACTGGAGTGCTGCCCACCTTGGGCTTGGTGGAGATGCCAGTCCAGGGGTTACCTTTGAGGGTGATCTCCAGATACCCCAGGCCAGAGAACAAATTAGCAGGGGAAAGCTGTGGTATAAAGGAAAGCAGCCTCCAAAACTGGAAATGCTTCTTCGTGAGTGAGCACACGCAGCTGGAGGCACAGGGATGCCCGAGGCCAGGAGACACGGCACAGGAACTGGGGCCAAACTGGGATGCCGCCAGCAGAGCTGGGGCAACAACACTCCCATGCATGCTGCCCCCTGCTCCACTCCTGCCCCCCGCTGTGGCCATCCCATCCCTGGACCCCAGTTCTGCCGGAGCCCCTCACCGTGCCCCCAGGCCGCCCCCGTGGCAGCCCCCCGCCGCATTCCCAGCAGCCTGCTCCCCCCGCACGGCACGGTCGGGCCCCGCCTGGGTGCCCCGGGAGGGAAGCCGCAGCGCTGACGCCAGCATTGCAACTGCCCGGGATATGAGATCCGCTTGGATTCAGCAATTTCAACTCATTTCAAGCCCGATTCTGCAGCAATTTTCTGAGCCAGTGGGATGTTTTCGCCTCTGCAAACGTCCCCTCTCATGCACGGTCGCACCATTTCCCTTCCCCGCTCCCAGGAGGGGTTGGGGAACGGCGCCAGTTTGGCTCGACCCCAGCTCCGGCGGCAGCACAACCATCCCCCACCCCAGCAGCCCCTCGGCGCAGCCCCCCTGCCCCACGCAGAGCTGCCGGGATGGCTCCTGCGGGATGCAGCCCTGCCTGTGGGGGCCACAGCCCCCGCTTCTGTGGGGGACGGGGGTCTGCAGCCTCAGTCCCGGCAGATCAGGACACCTTTGGCATGGCACCAGCGCTGGGCTGGGCTCCTTGTTTCCCCCATCCTGCAAAGGACCAAGCTCTGGAGCATCCTCTGCGGTAACCCAACCAGCTTCCCCAGGCGGAGGGAGAGCGGTGGGGCGGCAGCAGGACCAGGGGAGGCTGTAGGCACATCCTGGAGGGGCTGGGACCCCTCCTGCCACTGCAGATGTGCTTCTCTCTGTGCCACAGCCCAGTCCGTGCCAGCTGAGTCCCTTTGGCCAGGCCTGAGCCAGCAGCAGAGACGTGGGTGTGTGGGGCTGGCAGAGCCCCTCTCGTGCCAAGCAGGCTCGCTGCCGGAATACCAAGTGCTCAGCTGTGCCGCGGGCTGTGCCGATGGCCAGGCAGAGCAGCGGGAGGCACCCGAGCCCGGGCACCGGGCACGGCGAGCGAGTCACCACCAAGCTGCTGCATGAGGGCCAGCGTGCAGCCCAGTGCCACCCAGGAGTGGGCAGGATCCGGACCAGGGCTCCCTGCTCCCGGCGAGGTCAGGAGCACAGGGATGCAATGCATGGCAGAGGGAGGCACCACACGCATGGGCAAGGACACCTTCCCAGCACATCTGCCCCAGCGCTGCTAGTGACATCAGTAAAGCAGGGGGACATTGGCACCATCCTGCTTTCAGGAGCAGCATCTGTGACAGCACACCCAAACTCATGTGCCGGGGAAGGAGCTCTCCCTGCAAACCATCACCCCAGGAGTCCTGCACTGGCCAAGCCAGGAGCTGGAGGTGGCCATGCCACCAGTGCCACACGGAGCCAGGGTGGCTGTGACACGGAGGTGAGGGGCTGGGGGACCCCAGGCCCTCACCTTTCAGCCCCGTTGCACAGGCACAGCAGCACACAGCTGCCTCTGGTAGCAGAGCAAGTGCAAAGTTGTTCTTTCCCCTCCCACTGCTCCTGGGGGAAATTCGTCCCAGAATCTCACTCAGCTTCTCATTTCCAACATAAATTTATTCATGGCCAGTTTGTACCATTTGTTCTCGTGCCAGCATTGTCCCTTAGCTTAAATAGCTCTCTTCCCTCCCTTGTGTTTACTCCCTTGATGTATTTATAAACAGCAATCCCATCCCCTCGCAGCCTCCAGCCTGCCAGCCCGCACATGCCAATCGCTCCCGGTTTCCTCTCCTGATTCAGGCTCTGCTCGCCCGGGCAGCCCGGCTGCCTGGCACGGCGTCTGCTCCAGCTTCCCGGCAGCTTCCTCAGCCCCGGCTGCCCGGGGCTCGCACACTGCTCCGGCGACGTCCCCGGCCCACGCAAGATGCGTGACTCTGCCCTCTCCATCCTACCCAGATCGGGACGGTGGAGCAGCATCCCACCCAGATCCGGACCGCTGCCCTGGCTGGGGCTAACCTGCTCGCTGCTTGTGCTTTCATACGGTTTGCTTGCACTGAGCACTTTAAAGCATCCACCAAAAGGGTCACCTGGGCAGGTGAAGGAGCCAACACCAAGGGAATTGCAGAAGATGAAGCGCTGGGGCTGCTGGCGGAGGGGGGGAGGCGTGCTGCGGTGCAGGGCAGGGTTGCAGGGAGGCAGGGGGGCAGGAGCTGAGGAAGCCCACCTCAGCCTGCTGGCAGCCAGCAAACCTCTCTGAGATATTGAGCGTGCTGCCTCATCTCTCCCTAAGCACGTGGATCGGGTGCTGGGGCTGCAGGAGGTTCCTGCCTCTTGTTTCCCCTGGGAGGGAGATGGGGAAAGCTGTGGGGCAGAACCAGGAGGCGCTCAGGGTCCCCATAGGAAAGGTGCACTAAAGCTGTACCCCCAAACCTGCCAGAGGGAGCTTGCCAAGCTGCCAACATGCTCCCTGGCCTGGGTTTGGACTGTGCTGAGCAGCAATCCTGCCATCACTCCGTGCACCCTCCGGCGCTCTCCAGCCGGCTTCCCATCCTCAGACACCCCCCGCGCCGGGCACGCTGCCTCCGGGCACACAGCACAGCACGCTACGGATAAGCGCTGGGATGGGCTGCAGCTCAGCCTAATGCTGCAAACCCAACAAAACATGCACATAATTATGGTTTTGGGTAGCGGGCTCCTTTTGGCAGCCAGAGGAGACCCAGCGCCATGCACGGTGCTGCTCAGACACAGCTGGTCCGTGCCACTCGGCCCCAGGACCAGGGAAGCATCCCCAGCCCTGTGGTTTCACACAGCGATGTCACGCTAAGCCCATCCATCCTGCAGGCTGGAGGAAGCAGGGAACACCAAATATACCTTAAAGTGGGGTACACAGTGTCCCCAGGGCTCCTTTGTGGAGCAGCCTCTGCTCTCCGTCTGCTGTCACCCCGCAGGGATGCACACGCTGCAGTACATCCCCTGCCTCTGCACGGTGCCGCTGGTGGCTTTTTGGCGGAGAGGCGGCAGCGGGTGCCACAGGCCAGCTGTGCCTCGCTCCCCATCGCACACCGGGGCACTGCGGGGAGACAGCGCACAGCACCGCCGTCCTCGACGGCTCTCCTGCCCGGGTTGGGCAGAGCTCTCTGGGTCCCCGGGGACCGCTTCTTTTTGGAAGCAGCCGCGCAGGGAGTGCTGCGCCGCTTGTCCCCCAAAGGGTTAACAAGCAATTTCCTTTGCTGACAGCTCGGAGACCGTTCGCTATCGACTGCGGGAGAATAAGAGGGGAGAAGCAGCGAGATAAAAAGGCAGCAGAGCTGGCACCGCCTGCTTAATCCCAGCGTTTAATCTGCTGGGGCAGCGCAGGCAGCCTTATCTCGCCGTCCTTCTGCTGCTCCATCTCATTACTGCTCCCACGGCTGCGCGGGCCGCGCTGCCGGGAGATGTAAGAGCTGAGCCGGGGAGCGCTGGCCTGGGGCAGCGGCTGCGGGCCCCCCCCCCCCCCCGCCCGGCGCCTTTTTTGGCACCCCCCGCCTGGCACCACACACACACACATACACACACACGTACACACACACACACAACAGACACAGAGAGGGATGCGCTGACGGAGCGCGCTGCCTCACACACGGTGCTGCTCACGCCTGGCGCTGTCACACAGCCTCGGGGACACACTGCCAGTGTCACACATGCGCGCACACACGCATATTTCTTCGTCTTTGCCCCCCACGTGCGTGCTCCGGTGGTCCAGCCTGCGCGATGCCCGTGCCCCCATGGATGGATGGAGGAGGCAGGGCTCTGTGGGACGGTGAATGTAGGACACAGCAGGGCCAGGACAGCAGGCAGGGCGATCCCACCTTGTCCTGCATGTCCCCCTCCCTCCATCCTCACCTATCCAGCTATTCCCCTGCCATCTGACAGACCAGCTCCGCTCTGTCTGCTCATCCCACCATCCCACCATGGCCAACTTTGCTGGGTCACCCCCAGCCTGGCCCTGGTGGCTTTCACAGCCACAGGGCAGGGGTAGGCAGGAGGGGGTGACACCTCCTGGGAGCCAGCAGGTGCCGGCACAGACACGGTCCCTCCAGCATGGCATTTATCTGTAAATCCACAGCACTGACACGGTGCAGATGAAGCTTCTGCACTCGCTGGGTTGTCATGGGGGTTATCCTGCTGCCTACGGATGGGTTTATGTTGATAAGATTTATTGTCACCCTGGCTGAGGTGCTGCTAGCACCTCACTGCCTGTTCCTCTTGCAAGGCTGTGCCGCCTGCCCAGGGGTGTCGTGACAGCCATGAGCGGCACCTCGCCGAGTGTCTGCCAGCAGAGTGGGTCCCCAGATGGAGGAGAGCTGGGTACAACCCTCTGCTCCCCGCTGCGAGGGCTGATGGGTCCTTTGCCTGCCTGTTCCACAGGGTACCTCCCCCAGCCTCTCCCCATCGCAGTGGGATGCAGGGGGATGCTGGTCACTGAGCTGGACCAGGCTGAGCAGAGCGCACATCTGTGCTGCCGGAGATTTGCTGACGGTGCTGGCAGTGTGGCTCCCATCACAGCTCTGCGGCTTCGTGGCTCTCCTGCGTGGTGCAGGGTGGCCAGGACTCAACGGGCTGATGGGGCGACCGCGCATGGAGCCACCGCAGGCAGGATGGCCTGGGCAGGGAGGGGGAGAAAGCCCCTCAGCCTGCAGCCCCAGCACCATGCAGGAGCCGGCAGCTGTGAGAGACGGGGCCCTGTGCATCCCTTGACCTAGAGTGACGTGGGGTGAGCAGGAATACCCTAAAAACGGGAATTTGGCTCCAAGGCACCCTACTCTGCCCTGGTCCCTCACCCCACACCCTGCTGCCTGCCCCCCCGCCATGCTCCCCAGCACTGATTTCCCTTGGGCCAGCAGGGATTGCCCTGAGCCACCTGGTGCAGCCAGGCAGAGGCTGAACCAGGCTAAATCCCTGAGCAGCAGGGGGGGGAGCCCCCTGCCAGCATCTCCCCCCTGTCCCCAAAGTCACCACATAAGCCCTGCAGAGCTCCTCCACCACCCTGCTCCATCCCAGCTCCCGCCTCGTCCCCTTCTCCTCCCCTCCAGCCTCTGACCCTCGACGATGCTGGGGGCTACGGTCTCTCCGCCAACATGAATTTGACCCCGGCATATCAGAACTGAAGGAAACAACATGCAAACAAACAGTCCAAGCCCTGGCTGCATTCTCCTCCCCAGGGCCAGCTCGGGGGGCTGCGGGGGCCATGGGCCGGTTGGGGTGATGGCGTAACCCGCCAGCACAACGGGAGCCCGAGTGAAGTGGGGTGATCACAGCCCGGCGGGAAAGGGCTCGTTAATAGCTGAGCCCTTTTAGTAGAGATTAGGGAGCTGCGCGGCTTTGATCTTTGATTGCCAATTTGCATCTTGAAGGCGCTGGGACCTCATCCAGCCTGAGCGCAACCCTTTGTGGTTATCTCGTGGCTAATGGATTTGTTCTTAATGCTGGAGCGTGCAGGCTAAAGGCTGATTAAACCCTCTCCGCGGCGCTAAATCAATGGAACAAACATGATAGGGGATGGCTTTCCCCAGCCCGTGTGCTCCTAGACGGAGGGGCTGATCGGCAGAGCCCCCGTGCCCCAGCGCTGGCAGGAGCTCCCTCCTTGGGACTGCTGGGTAGGGGAGGAGGAACGGGCACCGCTGGGCAGGGACAGCCCTGCGGCCCGTATCCCTGTATCCCCATCCTCTGCTCGCCATGCAGGCGGAGATGGGCTGAGGGGTCTCAGGACTCCCAGGCTGTCTGCCCCTCCTAGGTGCCTGGGCAACATCGCCCTTGTGCTGGTCCTTGGCGTCGGCAGGAGCTCCCCAATCCTCCCCCTCTGTCTCCTCCCAGCTCCCAGGGCTTGCTATGTGAGCAGGGACATGTCCTGGAAGGGATGGGATGGGATGGGATGGGATGGGATGGGATGGGATGGGATGGGATGGGATGGGGTGGGACAACCTGCCCCACCAGCTGGGCGACTCTTTCCTCCTCCTCATGCCCCTCTTGCCTCCCATATACAGGTGAGCATCACTCCGGA
>NW_009646502.1:662231-665615 GCF_000708025.1 Charadrius vociferus | reverse complement strand
CCGCCTCGTCCCCTTCTCCTCCCCTCCAGCCTCTGACCCTCGACGATGCTGGGGGCTACGGTCTCTCCGCCAACATGAATTTGACCCCGGCATATCAGAACTGAAGGAAACAACATGCAAACAAACAGTCCAAGCCCTGGCTGCATTCTCCTCCCCAGGGCCAGCTCGGGGGGCTGCGGGGGCCATGGGCCGGTTGGGGTGATGGCGTAACCCGCCAGCACAACGGGAGCCCGAGTGAAGTGGGGTGATCACAGCCCGGCGGGAAAGGGCTCGTTAATAGCTGAGCCCTTTTAGTAGAGATTAGGGAGCTGCGCGGCTTTGATCTTTGATTGCCAATTTGCATCTTGAAGGCGCTGGGACCTCATCCAGCCTGAGCGCAACCCTTTGTGGTTATCTCGTGGCTAATGGATTTGTTCTTAATGCTGGAGCGTGCAGGCTAAAGGCTGATTAAACCCTCTCCGCGGCGCTAAATCAATGGAACAAACATGATAGGGGATGGCTTTCCCCAGCCCGTGTGCTCCTAGACGGAGGGGCTGATCGGCAGAGCCCCCGTGCCCCAGCGCTGGCAGGAGCTCCCTCCTTGGGACTGCTGGGTAGGGGAGGAGGAACGGGCACCGCTGGGCAGGGACAGCCCTGCGGCCCGTATCCCTGTATCCCCATCCTCTGCTCGCCATGCAGGCGGAGATGGGCTGAGGGGTCTCAGGACTCCCAGGCTGTCTGCCCCTCCTAGGTGCCTGGGCAACATCGCCCTTGTGCTGGTCCTTGGCGTCGGCAGGAGCTCCCCAATCCTCCCCCTCTGTCTCCTCCCAGCTCCCAGGGCTTGCTATGTGAGCAGGGACATGTCCTGGAAGGGATGGGATGGGATGGGATGGGATGGGATGGGATGGGATGGGATGGGATGGGATGGGATGGGATGGGATGGGATGGGATGGGATGGGGTGGGACAACCTGCCCCACCAGCTGGGCGACTCTTTCCTCCTCCTCATGCCCCTCTTGCCTCCCATATACAGGTGAGCAGCACTCCGGAGCTCCCACCTCTGTCCTTCAGACTGTCTCCCCTTCCCCTTGCTTGGAGCCAGCGCTGTGTTCCCAGGATCGTGTGCTGCCTGCAGCAGCCCATACATCACGTGCTGTGAACAGCAGTATCCGTACACACTTTCCGTAATGCCCGTGGTCTCCGCTGCATGCCCAGCTTCGGGAAAACACAATTCCCACTGCGTCTGCGGGCAGCATTAGCAAGAGCGGACAAACTGCACCCTGCCCACCGATCCCTCAGGAACAATTGGCTCCCGATCCTACCTGCTGCTCGGCCAGGGGTCTGGGGATGGGATCCGAGGACCCGAGATGGGTAGGACTAAGGTTTTGGGGACTAGGAGCTGTGGGGAGGAGGTGGCTGCAAGCTGGGAGGAGATCGTCCGAGAGCATTTTGCACACTTTACTTTTTTCAGGGTTCACGGCATCGCCCCAGATGTTGCCAGAACAGAGCTGCCTACAGGTCTGGTGGCATTTGAGTGACAGGACCCCCAAGCAGGGACCCTGCTCCGGGGCCCGAGCTGCCTGTGCCAGAGGATGAGACACGAGCTGCGACACGGTGAAGCTGAGACCAGTGCCTTGCTGGGAACCAGTCTGTGGGGAGAAGGTGCTGGGAGCAGCCCCGCTGGCCCCAGGCTGTGCCCATGCCCATGCCATGCCGAGGCAGCCGGGCTGCCGCTTGGCACGGAGCCGGCGGGAGCACACGCCGAGATTCCCATCTGCAAACCTCGCTATTGAATCATCTCCCCTCCGCCAATATTTGCCAAGTGCGGGGAGATAAAGTGGCTTCAAAAGTCATCGGCACCGGCATTTCAATCCGCCTGGGCTGGCTGTGGCCAGCGGCCGGGCAGGCTGGCAGCCCCCCGGGGCAGTGGGGTGCCCTGACAGCTCAGCCCCCCGAATCCCGAGCCCCAGCTCCCGACCGAGCAGCCCCTGTGCCCTGCCTGCAGCAGTGTGAGGAGAGCCAGGACCCCTCCACGCTGCTGCTCAGCACCTCTGCCTGCCTGGCATGGGTTCTGCCACCATGGGCACCGCTGCCCGTGCCACCCTTACCCGGGCAACAGCACGGACTGTCCCTCCCCTCCTGCCCTCACCCCCACTTCTGCACCAGGACAGCCATATCCATCCGGTCAACATCCTCCCGGCAACCCTCACCAGCATCACCCCCCCCCCTCCAGTACTGCCCCATGCCATCCATCTCACCCCAGTGTCCCCAACTATCGCCGCCCTGCCGTGCCGGCACCACGCAGCCCCTTCTCTCCTCCCTCCAGGCTGCCTGTGCAGTCTCCGCAGCAGTCCCTGAGTGGGTGAGGCAGGACATGATGCCGAGATACAGCTCCTGGAGGAGAAGCCCAGAGCGTTATCAGCCCAGGGAGTTAATTAAGGTCATGTCAGGCGATAAGGAAACAGGATGTCAGAGCGGCAGCAGCGCAGAGGGGTCAGAACCTGAAAAACTCCCTCTGAAAAGCAACTCCACCGAGATGTGATCAGCCAGGCGCTTGGGGACAGAGCGGCTGGCTTAGCCACACGCACGAGGGCTCCAACGATGGCACCGCACAAGCTGGACCCATGTCCAGTACAGGATGGGAGGAGGATGGGATGGGATAGGGATGGGACAGGGATGGTATGGGATGGGATGAGATAGCGATGGGACGGGATGGGATGGGATGGGATGGGATGGATGGGATGGGATAGGGATGGGACAGGGATGGGATGGGATGAGATAGCGATGGGACGGGATGGGATGGGATGGGATGGGATGGGATGGGATGGGATGGGATGGGATGGACGGGATGGGATAGGGATGGGACAGGGATGGGATGGGATGAGATAGCGATGGGACGGGATGGGATGGGATGGGATGGGATGGGATGGGATGGGGGGCTGGCTGTGCCTGGGCAGGGAGAGCCAGCTGAGCAGCTCCTGTCCTCGTGCAGGAGCAACGCGCCTCAGTGCGACCAGCGCTGTGCCGGCAGGGCAGGAATCGCTGTGAACCTCTGCCCGTAATTAGCACATGTAATTGCAGGCACACTCTGATTAGCAGGACCTCAGAGCCGGGCACGCCAGGCTGCTTGACAACGCTGACGCTGCTCCTGCCTCAGAGTGTTCATCTCCCTGCCTGGTTTCGGCTTCAGCCCCTGTGCTGGGCAGTGCCATGGGGCTGGGCGAGCAGGACTGGCACGGCACGGCACAGCACGGTACACAACGGGGTGGTGGCAGCAGGCTGGGGACAGGGGGACAGGCATAAGGGACACACCACCAGTGCAAACCCATGTCTCCTCTTGCACGAGCAGCGGTGGCACTCGGTGCCCTGCCTGGCTGGGCAGGAGCCGAGCTGCCAGGCCATAATTA
>NW_009646502.1:661428-661675 GCF_000708025.1 Charadrius vociferus | reverse complement strand
GGGGGTCCCAGCTCCCCCTTGCCCCTGCTCCCCTGGCCCAGGTGAGCACCCCCAGCCCATCCCCAGAGGGGTCCCCCAGGCTGAGAAGACAGAAGGGGTGGCGGCAGGGACACAAGGGTGCAGGCAGGGACATGAGTGCCACCCGCAGCCCTCGTTTTGCCGCCCTGTGGGTGCAGGTACAGGTGGCAGAGGGATGGGACAGCACGGGGGATGCGCAGGGTGGCAGGTCCACTGCCCCTCGGGGGTG
>NW_009646502.1:659732-660461 GCF_000708025.1 Charadrius vociferus | reverse complement strand
CTGCTGGCACAGCACGCCGGGCCACGGCTCAGAGCACAGCAGGAAGGTTTTGCAGCGTAAGCAGGGGACGGCCACCCGCAGAAGCGCGCGGGGAGCTGCAGCGAAGCGGCTCAAGCACCAGCCTGACTCTGCTCCCCCGTTGCCAAGCCCCGGCTGGCTTTCCTCCCCTTCACAGCCCTTGCAGAGTTAGGATGCGGCAGAGGTGTGGGCACCCTCCTTGCCCTCGCACCCTCGCCGTGCCCTGGGGACGAGCTCGCCGCCGCCTCTTGCCCAGCTGCATGTCGGGGCAGTGCCTGGGAGAAAAGGCCAGCGACCGGCAAGGAGCAGGTTAGAGAGATGCACGTTCTCCCCTATTGCACAATTAATCATGGGAAGTTTTTCCTCCTTTCGTGCATGAAACAAAATTTGGCAGGGCGCTCTGACCACAGGGACTCGCTGCTTGCTCTCCGGTAAAAACCCAGCCACGTCTGGCAAAGAAATAACCTCAGAGCATCCCTGTGTGCGCAGGCCGGGAGAGGCGACGCTGGGCCGTGCAAGAATCCCCAGCGGGACTTGGTCCACAGTCCCCCCTGCAGCAAGCACCTTCGACCATAATCTCCTGGTGTTTCCCCCCCCCCGCCTCTCCGGCCCCCAGCATCCACATGGCCGTGCTGCTCTGCCGGCGCCATCATCCCTGCCCGCAGGCCCTGTTATTCCAGTGCTGGACGTATAAATGGCAGGCAAGGGGGG
>NW_009646502.1:659095-659606 GCF_000708025.1 Charadrius vociferus | reverse complement strand
TGCTGGCAGCATCCCCTGCATCCCCTGCCTGGGCTCTCCTCCCTGCTGCCCCCACCCTCCCAGCTGCCTCCCCCAGTCCTCTCCATCCCTCAGCCTGGCCAGAGCCTCAGCCCTTCCTTTCCCGGAGCAAGCCCGAGCCTCCCCAGCAGCGTTTCAGCTATTTGTTATCGGAAAAAGGGGGAAATACGGTTTTCAACAATTATTGTTTTTTCCACCTGACTGGCTGCAAACTTGTTAATTTTTTTTCTTTAATGTGTGAACAGTGTCGACGGCAGCTGCATGTGAAATGACTCGACGCCCTATCTGCGGGTCCCTGGCTGGCTTTCAGCGCTCACCCGCAAACATTGCCTTCTATAAATAAAGGCCTATATCTCATCAATGGCAGAACAGCAGAGCTTTATATAGTCGTCTTACATAAAACCGTCTCTCTTTATGGGCTTCAAACCATTTGCGTCACTTAGTGCAGCTCCGTAAACCTCCTGCTCCAGCCGCTCCCCCGCGGAGGGAGACC
>NW_009646502.1:657441-658007 GCF_000708025.1 Charadrius vociferus | reverse complement strand
CCGCGGTGGGGGGGGGGGGGCACTGCCCCACGGACCCCCACGGGTGCCCTGGCCCCGGGGGACAGCAGTGCTCCCGATCCACCCAGCCCGGCATGTGGGACCGGCCTTGTGGCACGTCCCGTGTCCCCGGGGAGCCACACCAGGCGCGGGCGTCCTGGCCGCTGGCTCCCCCCTGTATCGGAGACAGGCTTATTAAGTGTGTGATATTAAATTACCCAGATAACAGCGTAAGAGCTTTTAAAGTCAATTCATTAAATATAATTATGAAGAGAGCTTTTTTATGCTCGCAGTGATCCGATCTCAATCAGGGAGACGGTGGGAAAGCCGCTGGCTCCTCCACCATCTCCTGCAGTGCAGCCTCCTTAGGGACCTACCGATGCATCCCCGCTCCCCAGGCAGGCAGGATGCGCGCTTCCCTCCGCTCCCACATTCATTAATGGCGCTTTGCGACCAATTAATAGCTGTCAGCCAGGCAGAGGCTGCCCCAACCCACGGCCGGACCCCACACACACAGCCCAGGTGGCCCCACGCCAGCCTTTTGCACCGGGGCCCCCCCACTCGCCCTG
>NW_009646502.1:656106-656781 GCF_000708025.1 Charadrius vociferus | reverse complement strand
GGGCACGGCAGGACACCCACCACAGCCGCAGCCATGACACACCCTCCGGTGGGGATGATGCTGTGCTGGGACCCGTACGGCACTGCCTGGCCCCGGAGCCTCTCCGTGCCCTGGCCAGGGAAGGTCCTGCAGCGCCTGGAGCCCAGTGAGTGGCTGAGGGGTCCCCAGTGAGCCCCCCACACCCCGGGGTACACTCAGCCCTGCAGAAGAGGAGAGGGAAAATGGGGTGGGCAAACGCCGGGGGCTGAGCAAGCACCAGGAGGGGCAGGACAGGTGAGGAGCAAGGAGTCCAGCTCTTTTACCCAGCATAAAACCAGGCTGAAAATGTGACATTAAGTATGGTTCTTGGCGGAAAGGTCAGAGAGAGGCCCCACATTGGAAGCAGCACAGGTTGCAGGGGGGACGGTGGCAGAGCCACCCATCCTTGGGTGCAGCCAAGGATGCTCCCCCTGTCTCGGCACAGGAGCTTTCTCTCCCCAGGGTGCGCACAGGGTACCGGGGAGACCCCCCAACACACACACTGCCCACGTCCTGGGCAGGTGGGAGGCCCTGCCTGGAGAGCCGGGGCCGGTGCCAGCTCTGAGAAGCGCTGCCAGCTCTCGGCAACCTCCCCGCTCCCCCCCACCTCCAGCCCTGGCAGGACTGGCTTCGGCAGCCCCCGGACAGAAACAAAAA
>NW_009646502.1:653898-655306 GCF_000708025.1 Charadrius vociferus | reverse complement strand
GGTACATTTCTCAGCAGGGCTGCAGGGGAGCCTTGCTGCGGCTCAGGGCTGTCCCTGCCGCCTGGGGAGATTTACAGCCCAGCCGGGCTTTATTACACGGAAGATGCTTACGCTGGGGATTTTTTTATATTTTTTTTTTTCTCCCCCCATAGTTTCTTAATTTGCTATCCCATAAAGAATGTGGATTTGTGACGTTAAATAGGGGAAGATCATTTACCACTCGCGGCTCTTACTTAAAGGATCCGCACGAGTTATTTATCGTGTGAGCACAGGCTGCAAGCGGCAGCGTGAGGGGATGCGTTCCCAGCCTCGGCGATGCTCCTGCTCCTGAGCAGGCAGCCGGACGGCGGCAGCCCCACGGCTTGGCCACCCTTGTGCTGTAAAACTTCCAGCCTCTGGGTGAAGTCCACCTCGTACCCAGAGGGAAACAAGGACACCAGCACTCCTGCAAGAACGGCTGCAGGAAAAGCTCCTTCCCCCATCCCTGGGGATGCGACCTCTGCTCCAGGGGCTGCTCGCCGTGGGCTGGGCGCCCTGGGACCTTGGACCATTTGCCCCACTGGGATGTGCTGCAGTCTGGGAGCCCTCCATCACTGCTGGGACATGCTATGACTCACGTATTCGCCCACTGCAGCGGGGGTACAAGAGCTTTCTGAACATAAAGGCACGCATGGGGACACAGGACCGGGATGGATGAAGCCTGGAGCTCTCCACCACATGACGGCTGGGTGCAGGGCAGCCCGGGTGCTCTGGTGTGGGGGCCACAGCTGGGAGGCACGGGAGCACCCAAGCCCACACATCACAGACGGGACTCACCCTGCCTGCCAAGCAGCTTGCGCTGTTTTTCAGTCATTCCCAGGAGGCACGAGGGACCGATTCGGCTCGGGGAACGGGAGTAGGAGGCTCCAGCTGCAAACAGTGTGATGCCTCGACAGGTCCCACTGCTGCTTGGGACATGGCATGTAGCAGAGAGAGGTCACATCTTCCCCCATCCCTCCACACGCCCATGCCCTGCAGCCTCTCCTGTCCCAGGTTCACCCTTTTGCTCCAGGCAAGCGAGAGGTGACGGGGACACCCCTTGCTGCTGATAGCCACCGACGCCTCAAAGGCTGTGCTAGAAGGTTGAGCTGGGGACAGGGTGGGGGGTGGAGGCTGCGGGAGCCCTGGGCTCCCCTTCTTTGGGCTGTGGGATGGGGGTGGGCTGGCACTAACCATCCTCGTGCCTGAAGTCTGCTCCAGTGCACGGTGCCGGCACAGCAGAGCCCGGCTTCCCGGGCATCCCCAGGGCAGACCTGTAAAGCAGCTGAGGCAGGCAGGCCAGCTGGTCCTGCACGGCCACCCGTTGAGAAACCAGGTCCCGGTGACTGTCCTGGCGGTCACTCTCCGCTGCCCCGCAGCACAGCCCATG
>NW_009646502.1:651983-653102 GCF_000708025.1 Charadrius vociferus | reverse complement strand
ATGCTGAATATCAGCAGTAGATGCACGCTGTCGGCGGCCGGCCGGGAGCTCGCTGCCCGGGCAAGGAGGCCCTGCTAGAAAACCCCGGGTGGCGAGAGGGCAACCCCAGGCAGCCCCCCCACCCCGATTTGCCTGGCTGTAGCCATGCCCCCGGAGCGGAGCTGCTCAGCGCGTCTGCGTGTGTGCGCGCACACGTGCATGTGCAATAGTGACAGCCTCCAGATTCACACATACCCCAGCGCTAACCCCCCGCCAAACGCAGGAGGGGTCCCCTATGTGCAAAGGGGGTCTCTGCTCCCCCCCGCCACCCTCGCTGTGCAAAGCACCCTGCGGCAGAGCGCTTCAACCCGTGGGGAAGCGTAGGCTGGAGCGGGGCTCTACACCACAGCTCTCCCCCTGTGCGCTGCACACCCACCCCAGGGTCCGCTGAGCACCCCCCACCCCGGCTCCTGCCTGGGAACCCCTCCGGCAAAGACCTGCTGGCGGCACAGCCCTGCGGCGCACAGCCCTACCGAGAGCTCCCATGGAGGATTCCTCTCTCTCACACGCTCTCTCCGTGTGAAACTTGGAGGGAAACTCAAAACAGAGAGAGATGCAAACTTCAGCAGCCGGAGCGAGGCAGGGAGCCCTGCTCTGGCGAGGCGCAGCAGGGTGGGTGCCCCCCTGCGCCGGCTGGGGTCCCCCGGGAAGCTGAGCACTCACCACAGTGAAATCACGGGAGGAGCAGTTCTCGCCGCTGAAGTTGCAGCTCTTGAGCATGTCGTCAAGCTGGTGGCCGGTGCGGTTGACAATGTCAGCCATGTCGGGGTCGGGGTAGAGCAGGTCCGTGGCCTTGTGGCCGTCCCGGTCCTTGGGGGGGAGCCCGGTCATGTTGGCCAAGTGGAAGATGTCGGCGTCGGTGAGCGCCGAGTGGCGGTAGCGGTTGATGTTGCAGATGGTGATGGCGGGGAAGACCATCTCGCGGATGGCCTCCTCGTCCAGGGCCATGACGTGGGGGTGCTCCAGGTAGAGCAGTGCCGACTTGGCTGCCTGGTAGAGGAAGAAGGCGAGCGAGGCCAGGAAGGCGAATGCCCAGAGGGTCTGGCGCACGCCCAGCCGCCCCGACCGGCAGATGTGGCC
>NW_009646502.1:651520-651891 GCF_000708025.1 Charadrius vociferus | reverse complement strand
CCCAAGCCCCAGCACGGCGCCGGGAGGGCCGAGCCGTCTCGGGAGGGAAGCGCAGCCCCTCTCAGCAGCTCCGAGCCGCCGCTTCCCTCTTGTCTCACTAGTCGATCGTCTCCTTGTGCCTTCGCTTATCAGCACAAATACAGCTGTCAAAAACCCCTCTCTCTCCTCTCCCTCGCTCGCTCTCTCTGCCTCTCTCCTTCGCTCCTCTCTGGTTAAGACCCCAGCAGATACAGGCAGCATTTAGGCATCATGTGCTAATAAAATCCAGGGAATACTTAATAATTCAAGACATGTCAACATTATTTCATCGTCAAATAAAGAGCGAGCGCCAGAGAAAAAGAGGCAGTGTGAAGGGCCCGGGCGCCTCCGGG
>NW_009646502.1:649782-650223 GCF_000708025.1 Charadrius vociferus | reverse complement strand
CCAAACCCGGCCCCGGGCACACCCCCCCCCCCCCCCCCCGCCTACAAGAGACGTGGCTCTGCTGGGGAGGTGCGTGCCTGGCTGGGAAACCAGGGTCCCCGGAGGACAAGTGATGAGACAGCCGCCCATGAGCTCGACAACCGGCCTCGCCTCCCCCCCCGGGGACTGCGCCGCAGGTCAGCGTGACCTTCACTGTGCTGCCGATGCCAACGGCAAAGCTTTCCCCAGTCGTCCGGCAAGCGCGCACACACATCTTCAATCTTCCCATCGATCTGTGCATGGCACACATGTTCCTGCCTCTGTGCGGGTCAATACAGCATGATGGGCTGCCTCCGGCAGGGAGCACGCACAGCTCCGGCCGCCCGCTTCACCCTGCCCGGGGGATGCGCTATGCACGTGCCTGTCCTGCATCCCCAGCTCTGAGCGGCACGGCGAGGAGGG
>NW_009646502.1:648637-649694 GCF_000708025.1 Charadrius vociferus | reverse complement strand
CCACAAGCCCCAAGCTGCTTCCGTGGGGCTGCTTGACCCTGCAGGGGATGCTCGGACTGTGGCCACAGGGGCCTGATCCTGTGGCCAGGAGGTTCTGCGGTGCAAGGCAGTGGCCAGCACTGGGTCTTCAGTCTGCAGAACCCAGTGCGGAGTCCCTGCCTGCATCTCTCAGGGCCATGGTGGTGATGGGCGAGAGGACACAGTAGGATCTTCCAGGCAGGTCCACGCCGTAAGCGCAGATCCTGAGGTAAAGGGCAAACGGAGCTGTGTGAGTGTGAAACCAGGAGGAACCTGGTGTCCTCTGTGTGCTGGGCAGTTGTGGCACAGGAGCAGGACTGTCTCTCCGCTCCTTGCACGGCCCTGACCCCCACACTGTGGGGACCACAGACCCCTGCTCTCTCTGGGTATCTTCTGCTCCATTAGCAGCTGCCACATGGGCTGGGGACACCTCTCAACATCCTCCCCACAGCGTGGTCCCCTCCTGTGCAGCCAAGGAGATAGGTCTTCTCCTCCTTCCTCTCCTGCCTCTCCTCCCCTGCTGTGCCCTGGTCCTGCGTGGCCACCCGGCAAGGGCAGGTGGGTGCTGGGGGCTCATCCCCTTGCAAGATGACCCCAAGGAACAGGGCTGAAGTGCTGCCAGGCTGGGTAGGGATCAAGCTGTACCCAAATGAGTGGCAGCCAAGGCACAAGCCCCATCCCTATACAGGGCTGCAGGTCCCCTGCAAGCCACGGAGCAGGGAGAACTGTGGCTTCACGGCCACCAGTACCTGGGGAGAGGGCACTCAGGGAGACACGCTGGGCTGGAGGGGCAGGGAGCGGGGAAGCAGCACGGCTGGGAGGGGAGGCAGTAGGGCTGAGGGACCGCTTTCTCCTGGGACCAGACAAGGCAGCGAGCACAGCACCAGTTGGGAATGGCCACTTGGCAGCATGTCTGAAGCTCACGGTTCTGCACCGGAGCCCCCCACCTGTGGCTGGGCACCGCACGCCTGCGCGTGGGGGGCACGAGGCCATGACGAGGGACTCTGCAGCGTGCAGAGGGGCTCCGGCTGCCCCCCAC
>NW_009646502.1:642471-648497 GCF_000708025.1 Charadrius vociferus | reverse complement strand
GTGCCTCTGCGCCCCTCAGCCTGGGGGGGGGGGATGCTGAGCAGCGAGGACTTGGCGCAGGGCCCACATGTTACGCTCAGATGACGGAGAGAGGAACGATGGGGAGGGGGGGACGACGGGGGAGGCTGCGGGCGCCGGGGAAGACAGGACTGGAATTCGAAATGATGTTGACAAATCGGAGAAATGGCCTGAAAACAATCAGATACAATTCAAAAGGACAAGCGCCAAGAGCTGGGCTGGGGCGGGAAGCAAATCTGCCCCAGCGAGTGGAGGTTGAGCGGCCGGAGGGCAGAGCAGAGCCCCGGACCGGCAGTGGGCAGCAGCGTCGGCTTGGCCGAGTTTAACACCCAGGACAGTCCCGGGTGGATAAAAAAGGTGTGCAGAGGGTCGGACACCCCCAGGCAGGATGCACCGTGCAGGTGCGGTTATCTATCCGTGCAGAAGCTGCATCTCCAGATGCCCGGCAGCCAGGCAGCTGCTTGGAAAAGCATCCGGGAGCTAGGAAAAAAAACAGGAGGAGCCTCATTCATTTGGGATATGGGATCTGCCGGTTTAATATGGGATGTCTGGCTGCCCTGCAACTTCACGGAGCTCGGTGGAAAGGAGGACGTTGCTCAGGGCTGCGTGAGAAGGAGCATCATTCGCAAGCCTTGTGAAGCACTTGCTGGCGGCGAGGCCGCAGCGGGAGCCCTGTGCCTGGTCCGGGACCACGCGTCAAGAAAAATCCAAACTAATTGGAAAGAGTAGAGAGGATGGCAATAAGAGATAGTAGACTGGCTGGAGGCACTGGGGGTTTGGGTGAGAGCAGAGGAGGCTAAGAGGCTGCATCTGTAAACAAAATAACTGCTGTGAGCAGAAAGAAGGAGGGGGCTTTCTAGAGCATCGGGGTCCTGACACATCGTAGAAGGCAGCAGGGGTTTGGGGGAGTCTCCACATGGGAGAAGCTGGCTCACAGCCTGGAGGGGTGCTTGGTGGGACTGATCCTGCCGTGGTGCCCTCCAGCACCCTCGTGAAGATTCATCCCACCCCAAGACATAGACACTGTCCGTTTCTATTCTGAGTCCGATCTGGATGAGGGTTTGGTTGTGATTTCCCTAACTTGCCACCAAGCCGATGGACTGCCTCTTTGCTGTACCAGCACCCCACCTCCCACCGGCATTGGTGCTGTGTCGCTGCAGTGATCCCACCCACCCTGCGGGGCTGCGGCTCCTCAGCGTGGGCACAGGGGATCAGCCCCAGGGACTGAAGGGTACCATGGCCGGGGCAGCCCAGATGGATGGGGGACACAGGTGATGGGACAGTTACAACCCTGGGTGGGCAACCGGCACCTGCCCGAGGGGAGACCCCCAGCAGACAGCCCCCACCTGATCCCCTGCTGGTCCGAGCTGGCCGGGATGCAGATGCTGCTCGCTGGGCGCCCCCAACCCCACAAGCCAGCGGCCGAGTCTTCCTCACCAGCTCCACGTGCTCTGGAGCCAGCGCTGGCTGTGGCCCCGCTCCCAGAGGGAATTGGATCTGGGGCGATCATTAATTTTGATCTAATTGAAGGAAACGTGACTGTGGAGCCCAGCTGGCCGCAGCGCTCGGCTCTGCCTCGCTCCGGTTGGATCCTCCGAGACCTTTGCAAACATGTCAGCTTAAACAAGCGCAGCCTCCTGCCCCGGCCTCCCCGGCACGCTGCCGGCTCCCACCCAGCATGTCGGGCTTCGCGGCCAGGGCGGCGAGCACCTCGGCTGTGGGGAGATGTGGGATGACAAGATGTCCACTCCAATTATGGGAGAGGAGGGCTGGGGACGGTGTGATGAGCGTGCCGGGCATCACCGCCCGCTGCGGAGTCGCCCATGGGACAGCCACGGGAGCGGTAATGTTGCTTGCACCCCACTCACCGAAACCTCCGCACCGTCCTCCTGTGCCTGCGGGGAGCAGCGGGGCGGGGAACGGTGGGAGGGAGCCATTCTCAGCGTGGCAGGGAGTGGAGCCACCCCTACGAACACCGTTACCAGCTGCGCTGGGATGGGATGGGGAGGATGGCAGCTCCGGCGCCACACACCAGCCTTGCTGGTGGCACCAGTGCCCTGGGCTGGGCTCCCCCGCAAGCAGGGAGCTGCTCCCCAGTTTAGCCCACGGTGGCAGGTGACACGTCTGCCAGAGCCGGCGGATGCATCGGCGATGCAGCACCCCATTAACGCACTGACCCCATTTACGTAAACTACCCCCATTAAACACAATACCTTATTAAATGCTTTACCCCAATTAAGTGCAATACCTTAATTAATGCAACACCCCAATTAAGGACAACACTCCCATTCAATTTATTCCTTCATTAAGCGCAAAACCTCAATTAGAAAGTCTCTTTTGTAAGCTGTATGCACGAGCTCGCACAAGGTGCCCTGGACACCTTTTCCTGTTGCCAGAAAAACAACGCTGGGTTTATGCAGCTTCTGGGGTCCTACCTCCAGGAATTTAAGGGGTGGGTTTCAGTAGGATCTGGGTTTAGGAGTATCTGCTACAGCTGAGATAACAATGTCCGCCTGCGTCAGAGGCAGGTTAGATCCCACGGACTCTCAATGGGATAATGGGTCAAATCCCAGCCTGCTTCATAGGAGAAAAGGGTCTGTGCTGGGCCCAGGCTGATTCCATGGAATATAATCCCAGGGAGCTGCTGAGACCTTGTTGGTTGCCCTCCTCAGTTCCTCCACCCAGAGATGCTCAGCCATGTCCCCATCCCAGCCAGCCCCTGCCCCCGTGCCCGGGGAGAGGCAGCTGCTCCGGGCTGCCCACCCATGCACAGCAGTCCCTGCTCCTGCTCTCCGCCTGAGACACCCGAAGTGCCACAGACCTGCACCACCCCAGCTCTGCCGGGCTGAAAGCAAGAGGAGGAGCAGCGACCAGCTTTGCCTCTCCATGTTCTGCTCTGACCCCATCAGTACAAGCCCCCCTCCCCAAACTGAGCCAGCCACTTTGTCGCTCCACTCAAACATCCCCACTGAGAGAAAACACATCTAAAAGCCTCCCAAATCCATGCAGGAGAGCAAAGCCAAGCCCCCTTCCCAGCAGGATGGACTCCCGTTTCAGCAGAGAGGATGTTCAGCATCCCCAGGAGGATGCTCAGCCCAGCACCTGTCTCCAGGCTCCGGGTCCGGCGGTGCTCGCTGGCCCGTGACCGGCAGGAGGTCAGGCTCGGCTAATGCTGCCCTCCAGTCCTGAGCGGGAGGAGTGGAGGAAACGGCCTCGCCGCCCTCAGAGTATCCCTCACGGCTGGAAAGGCCGTCGCAGACGTGACCGGAGAGCGGCTGTGTGGCAGCGGGAGCCCCGGCTCTGAACACAGGGCGCTGGGGATGAGCGCGGTCCCTACTGCCCTCGTCGCTGTTAGGAAGGGGAAAGCGTCCTGGGAGCCATTGCTGCGGCGTGCAGAGACACTCATTTGGTTTTATAGCCTTTTATTGCTGCAGCTGGTTGATCCTCCCTGGTCTCTGCCATCTTGAGGAGGGCAGCCGGGCAGGCTGGCACGTGGCCGCTCCGTGCCGGGCAAGCGCAGTCGCAGGGCACGTGCCTTAGGGTGCCGCTGGGCTTGCACCGCTAGCGAAAGCACCAGCAGGGTGGGGAAACTGGGCTCAGCACCCTGCTGGGACAGTCCCCTGCGCTATCCCCGCACAGCCCGCAGTGTGAGCCCACCCTCCACCCTCCTCCACCACTTGTCACCTGCCTGATGGTTTATAAAACTTTAAAGCTAATGGTGTAATAAACTCCAATAATGATATTGCAGCTGCACCGGGGCACCCTGGGATGAATACATTACGGGAGCTGCAGCAGTTCGGCAGGGAGGGCAGCATCGGGGCTGGGACGTGCTCCATCCAGGGTTGTGGGAGACGCTCAAACCTCCCCGGGCCCCGCTCTGAGCAGGGCACCCCCGGCCACAGTCCTCCCTGGTCGTAAGCAAGGCCAGGAGACCTCCGGGGAAAAAGGAGTTGGGGGCAGGATAGGTCCCTAAGGCAGCCTACCAGTAGTTTCTGACTCATGGGGATGCTCGGATGGGTGAACTGGGCTGAGCCTGGGGGACCACACTGCATCCAGCAGTGGGAAGCCCCTGCTTCACTGGGCTCCCTGCTGGGGTGAGCCCTGGCTCAGCCACCGAGCACCAGCCCGGTGTCCCTGTCCTGTCTCAACAGTGCCAGCCCCAGTGCACACCCGTCAGAGCCAGCGTGCAGGTGTGCACAGCTGCATGCGTGGGTAGGGGTGCTGCTGAACACAGCTGTATGGGCACAGCTGGCACAGCTGGAAGGGCATCTCATAGCCAAGGGGACATGCCCAGAGCTGTGTCACACCGGAGAGGCAGGGTGCAACCTCGCTGTGGCACGCAGGGAGGATGAGAGCCTCATCCTATCCCAAACAGCCCTGATCCTACACCAGGGAGCAGGTCCCTCCTGTGCTGGTGTGGGAGCAGAAGGGTGATGAAGGACGCCACAGGGCTGCCACCCTCCCAAAGTGGCAGGGAGCCCATCACCAGGCTCTCTAGGCACCTCTGGATAGGTGCAGCCCACGAATAACCCTGCTGCCCGGCACTCCAGCAGAACCTGCCCGGGGCAGTGGGGCTGGTACCCACCCACCGCAGCTCCTCCAGCCCAGCCCTGGCCCTGAGGGACATGAGGAGCTGGATGGGAGAATTCCCAGCCAGTGGAGTGTGCGGATCTGCTCTTCATGCTCTGACGGACGTGGCTCAGCTGCTTCCTCACACTCGGCTGTGCCCGCAGGCCCTGTCCTGCCCCGTCCCCTGCACCCACCGGCACCCAGTGCCCGGGCAGGTCCCTGCGGCTCTTCCCGGCCCTGGACCGCTCCTCCTGCCCCATCCGCAGCCCAGGCGGCTCCTGCCTCCCGCTTGTCTTTCCTAAAAACAACAGAGCCATAAACCGCCAGCAGAGCTGCCTCAGTGCAGCAATAGGGCTGAGGTTTTAAATGCACCCAAGTCAGGAGATTGGAAGTTATGGGTCCCCGAGCAGCCGTAGCTCAGCCGCATGGTGCCCATGATGGCCCGGTGCGTGCACAGCCTCCGCGCCGCGGGCAAGGGGCAGAGTTAGCGTTACCATGGGAACCATCGCTCCCCTTTTCCTGACATCTGTGTGATTAAAACCTCGACCTTAATGCCACGGCCCCAACAACCGTGTGTGCGGCGGGGGCACCCTGCTTGCTCCCCCCAGCCTGCCGGGCAAAGGGGCTGGGAGCCAAGCCCAGGGCTGCCCCTGCCCCTCCATGGCTGGTGGAGATGCCACAGCTGGACCGGGTCTGCAGGGGGATAGCGGGAACTGGGAGGAGGCCACTGGGAAGTGCCGATGCCAGCTCCACATCCCGGCTCCTGGGGCTGGGATCCAGCCCGGCGGTGGGTCCCGGAGTCAAAGCGCACCGTGGGCACGGCGCGCAGCTGGCCACCGAGCACACCGCATCCATCAGCCCCAGCACGGGCAGCGAGCGCTGATGGCACGGCGGGCACCGCCTGCTGTGGAGCACATGGCTAACAGCACGCTGCAAACGCCAAACACCTCACCAGGATTCATCCTGAGCATGCTGCGAATATGGAAAGCATCCGACCACTGAGCATCCTGGGAGTGTTGACCCCAAACACAACACATGCAGGCACCGAGCGCCAGCTCCTGGCAAACAGGCGGCTGACGCCGAGCGCTGAGGGCACCGACCTGAAAACTGCGCCGTGAACATGGGATGCACATCGGGCTGTGAGCGCTGAGTGCGCTGCAGAGCGAGCCTCGGCAGGGAAACCACGGGCTGATGGCACTGCTAATGTGAGAGCCGGCGCTAGCAGTGCACACCGAGTGCTCTGCACATCTGAAGCGAGCCGGCACCTGGCACCGAGCACGGGCTAAATATCAGAAGCACCACTAACGCTGTGCAACAAGCTCTGTGAACAGCAAAAGCATCAGGAGGCTTGTACTGACCGCACCGCGGGCTGCGAGCGCAACGCACGCAGCAAGCGAGCATCGCATCCGGCACCGGGGGCTGGATGCAGGGCAAGCAGC
>NW_009646502.1:639018-642298 GCF_000708025.1 Charadrius vociferus | reverse complement strand
AACACCAGCGGACACCGAAGGCTGAAGGCGCTGCAAACCCCAGCGGGGGCGGGTCCCACACCCCGAGCGCGCCGCGTGTGCCGAGCACTGCCGACAGGGATGGCGAGCACTGTGCAAATAACAACGATGCCACAGGTATTAAGTGCTGAGCACTCTGCAATTATCAAGCAAACCGTGGGCATCAAGCGCTGCACGCACCACGACCGCAAACACACTGCAGGCACCAATTTGACAAATACACTCCTGATAACGAGCGCCTGGCTGGTGCTGAGCGGGCCGAGAAGAGCCGTGCGAGTGTGGGTAGAGTGCCACGGGGTACGACACACACCAAACCTGGTGTGGGCACTGGGGATGCTGCATGCATCGGCTCGGGCATTGTATGTATTGGAAATACCCAACATAGCATGGACGCTGAACCCCAAAACACGCTGAGCACGCTGCCAGGGGGATGAAGGCATCCCTGCCCGCAGGCTGCTGTCCCCGGGGCTCCCCCACCCCAGGGTGCGTGGGGTCCCGCCTGTCTCTCGGGGAGCGACAGCCGTGCAGGAGGGCTGGTGGTGCGGCGCGTGCCGGTGTGCTCAGGGCCTGTTATTTCATTTTCACTTGTCCCATCCCATTAGCACAGCTGTCTGCCACCAGAGAAGGGAAAATTGATGCTAAACGGGATATCAATTTATCATGGAGTGTGTCACCCGCCGCACGGCTCTGCCAGCCGAGCAGCAGAGACGCGCTGCACCAGCCAAGCAGCACCTGTAATTAACAGCTCGTCAGCCTCCCCCGCGCGCTGCAGCCTGGGCACCAGCCGGCGGGTGCGGCGCGGGGAATCCCAGCTGCGGTGCCACCCTCCGCCCCCAGCCGGGACCCCGACATCCCTGCCCGGGGGGGCCACGTGTGCCCACCTCCCACCTCGCTGCCAGGGATGGAGGCAGCCGGTGGGTGGCAGGCAGGTGTGCCGGGTTGCCAGCCCACGGGGAGCTTGGAGGGAGAGGTTTGTCCCCTGTCCCAGCGCCACCTCAGCCGTGTCCCCCCCTCGCTGCTGAGGTGTCCCGGTGCGAGGCAGAGCCATAACTCATGGGGTGACGGTGCCCGGTGAGTAACGAGCTGGCAGCCCGGCTCCCGGGTGTGACTTACAGCCGCTGCCTGCGCTCAGTGAGACATCAATCCCGGCGAGCAGCGGGGATAGAAACGTAGCGTTCAGCGTGCCGGGAAGGGTTTGCGGGATGGGCCATCAATCCTGGGCAGCGAGGTGGGATGCCAACACAGGTAGGGTGCGGCCATGGATGGAGGGTACCCGCAGGGGACACCTCTGCCCGTGTCCCCATATCCATCCCCAGTCCCGCTGGGTGCCCCCAGCCCCCGAAGTGAGTGCAGGCTGTCATGCCCAGACCACGCTGCCCCGGGACGTGTCAGGTGAGGCTTCTCCCAGCCCCGGGGATGCCGGTGGTCATTCTCTGGGAAAGGCAGGAGGAGGAAAGAGGGAAGGGGCCACCGGGACAGACTGGCACAGAGCTTGGAACAGGGTCCCAATCTGGTGCCGGCGAAATCTCCGAGTGGTTTTTGCACAAGCAAGCTCTCCGTCCCTGCTGCTATCAGGCACTGCCACCCCCAGTCCCTCTGTGTGGCATCGGTGCGGCGGGCAACCGGCAGGAGGGAGTGGGGCGAACAGGGCAGCCAGCGGAGCTGAGACTGTTTGTTGCTTTGATGTTAAACACCCAGAGATGAAATGCGTGCCCTGGGGCTGGGTCCCTCGCAGCCAGCCGGCCGGCCAGCTTCTGGCTGCGGAGCCGTGCCAGCGCTGGGGCCGATAATTGGATGCATGTTTCTTCCAATGAGTTTGTATCATTTTTATGTAAATTTGACATTTTCCTGATGTTCTGTAATGTGCACAAAGCAAGTGCCGCTCCTGCCGTCGGCAAAGCCTATTTCCTTCCTGTCTGAAGTGCTGTGTTGATTTAAGGGCCTGCTAATACGCGCAGCCGGGCCCCCCCTCCCCGTGCACATGCACGTGCCCGCACGTGGCTCGCCGCCTCCGATCTCTCTCCATCAGCCCAGGTGCCCAATCCCATGTCCGACCGAGGGATGGGGCCGTCCTGCACCCGCATGGCATGGAGCTGACCTCCCCGAGACAGCAGAGCACCTTCTTTCTCCATCTCACGTGCCACCGAATCCCCACTGGCACCGCTGGACATGTCTCAGCTGTTTGGGTCATTCTGGAGGAGGTGAAGAGGTGCCTCCGCGCCTGACACGAGGATGGGGACTACCGGCAGCCCGCCATGGGGCTCTTTTATCTGCTGGAGGAAGGTGGCAGGAGATCACAGCCCTGAAGGCTGAGGGAGAGGAGCAACGAGTGGCACCTTTCTGCCAGCGCAGGGAGATGCTGCTAATTAACCACGCGCACCCAGGGCTGCAGGGGATGGTGCAGGGGGAGCTTTGAATTCTACCACTCCGAGAGCTGCCGGAGGGGTCGGGATGGATGTGCCTGAGCATCCCAGACCACTCCTGGGCACGGGGAGTCTGTATGTCCCGGGGGCAAGGGCACCCCCGGCTCTGCTGTCCCCCAGCTTCTCGCGCCGCACAATTTTCCCGGGCTCCGTCTGCGGCGCAGGCGAGCGGGTTTCAAAGGCAGCGCTGCTATTTAAAGCCCTTATTGTTCGCGTCCTTGACACCGGCAGCTACATCCTGCTGTCGTTCGATGCGAGCGCATCCTGGCCCGGCCAGCCAGAGGAAGGCAGCTAATGAAGAGCAAGTGCAAAGACGCCTCTTCTTTGTCCTGATCACAAAGCGGCTTCCCAAACAGTTCCCCTCCACCCTGCGCCGGGCGGCTATTTATAGCTCCCCCCTTCCCCGGGGCACGCCGGGAGTTTCCTCCAGGCGGCGATGCCCTGGGATCCCTTCAATGGGATCCAGGGATGAAGGGTCTCCGGCCACACCGCCCTGGGAGCTGCTCACAAAGGTGCCCCATCCCTGTGTGCTCCCCTTGCAGGGGCAGCTACGGGGGCAGCCGGGTCAGCAGGGCCAGGGAGAGGGTGGGCTCTCCCCCGGGGTCATCTAGTTGCCCAACCCAGGCAACCAGCAGCCCTGGGGGAACGTCTCCATCTGGGCAGCATCACTACCTCTCCCCTCTTTCTCCCTGCAGGCGGGCACACATCTGCCACCACCGCTCCCCTGCCCACCTCGGGCACGGGGCTGCGCAGCTGCGGGATGCAGCGGAGGGCTGGGTGCCCCAGCCGAGCCCCCCGGGCCCCGGGGCTGCCTGGCTGCCGGCCACCCTGGTAGCAGC
>NW_009646502.1:634171-638382 GCF_000708025.1 Charadrius vociferus | reverse complement strand
TGTCCCCATCCCCTCCTCTGCTTCCAGGGCACAGGGTTGTGCAAGACCCTCTTGTGCACTGCACCCACTCCCGTGGGCACACGTGGAGCCCCACGAGGGTGGTGGGACCCCTTTCCCCGCTGGGCACGCACCCACTGTGACCACGGGTCTTTCCTCTGGCTCCCTGGGAGCACTGGGCGCCTTGGTGTGCGGGGCTGTGGTTTTGTGAAATATGGCCCCTATAAATCCCGCCGGGTGCAAGCCGTAATTCTCAATATATTTTCAAATATAGTTCAATTATTTTTCCCATATATCATGGGGAAATTGCATTGGCGAGTGGCGGCGCTAAGCAGGGAGCGCGTGGCGGGGCGGCGTTAATAGGATTGTGCATGGTATTATGCATGAGGTCGTTCAGGACGCAGTGGGGAACCTCGCGTGCTCCAGAGAGACGGGAAGGAATAAATCAGGCTATTAGCCCAGCACCTTGCTCAGGTCTGCAGGGGATTAATCTCTGCAGCGTGTGGGGATCCCAGCCGGGCTGCCTCCCCGGGCTCCTCCCCGGAGCTCCATCCTGCTCCTTGCCCACTTCTGCCCAAAGAACCATGGAGCGGAGGCAGCACGGAACGTGCCAGGGTCACCAAAGCGGGTGTGACATGTCACGGGGGAGCAGGCATCCAGGGACCATGCTCAGGACACTCCCTCATCTTGGTGGCGAGGCTGATGGAGCAGCCCGGGAAAGCCCTGGGTGCCTCAGGACCTTTTCTGGAAAAGCCTCATCCTCGGCTTGAGCTTGTGGAAGGGTTGAGGATGAGCGGTGTCCCCAGCCCACAGCCCTTGTTCCCGCGGCTTTGTGCCCAGTGCCACACCGCGGGTTGGCACCGCGGAGCGGGCTGTCACCCACTGCCCCGGCTTCAACGGGTCCCCTCGCCGCCTCTCGCCATGCGGCAGGCGCTCGGCCAGCCGTACCTGGGGAGCAGCCGCAGCCTTCAGGACGGGCGCGTGTAATCAGCCGGGACAGTCACATTTCCTTCAGTTCGCCATGAATATTTATGCAATTTGCGCAGAGCCGCCTGAGCCGAGCTGCTCAGCCGGAGGGGAGATGGCAGTCTGGCCCCCCGAGCTCCCCCCTGAGTCCCGTGGGACCTCCCCAGGACTGGTCCCACTCGGCCGCGCCATGGCACACACCTTGGCACCGCAGCCGGCAGGCGGCACGACCGGGAGCGAGGGTCCTAGGAGCAGCGACCTTGGGAATGGACACAAGGGAGGACAGACTGTCCGAGGTGGGAACTGGGCACTGCTGTGCTGCGTTTGCAGCGGGGACATCTGCACCAGCCATAAAGAGCACCAAAAGCAGGTCCCGGACGCTGGGCTCGTGGTTGTGCTGGAAGGTGCCTGTCCCCTGCCCACCCGCCTGGGACAGCCCGGCAGCCCCTGGGCTGGTGCCAACAGAGATGGAGCCCAGCAGGCAAGCAGCGGGAGGACTTGGTTGCCTCTCTCCAGGTTGTCTCTCTTTGGGGGCAACCAGAGTTACTCCAGGACCCACCGCCGTGGGCTTGTGGGAAGGGGGCAAGGGACCCACTGCTGTGGGCTGCAGACCCCTCCCCGGGGGTGGCCCACGCAGGATCCCCGGGGGTCCTTTGCAGAGGTTGGGCAGTTGGGGCTGCCTCTGCGGGCAGGAGCAGGCAGGATGCTCGGTCCCCTTGCCCAGGGCTTGACCCACTCAGGGCAATGAAGATGTTCCCGGCGCTTGGCAGATGTCTCTCACCCCTGCCTGTGTCCCCGGCGGGGGGCTCCCCGGCCCCTCAGTGAGTGTCCTGCAGTGGGCAGGGAGGTGAAGGACCCACCGGACGAAGGCATGGGTGGTCCCTGGCAGCAATGGGGCTGGCGGTGCTGGAGCAAGCAGTGAGTGCAGGTGAGGTTTACAGTATCGGGAAAAACAAATTATTAATCATGAGAGCAGCCCCAGCCGGGCTGTCAGGGCCGCATGGGCTCATGAATATTCAGCATCGGGCTGAGCACTAAATCTCATTTAAATGTCAGGGACCATTAGGCAGACAGGGAGGGGGCTGGGATGGCAGCTCCCCCGCTCCGTGCCAAGCCCCGCGCCAGCTGGACAGTCTGGGACCAGGGTGCTGGCACCCCACTGGCATGGCTGGGCAGGGACCACCCTGCTGCTCTGGGTGTCCCTAACCCACTGCCTGGGTGCTGCTTGGCGGGGGGCTGAGACTACCGGGCACCTCTGCCCACCCTGAACATCTTCTGATTGCTGATGGGTGCTGAAAACCCACACTGAGCACCCTACAGACCCAGACGTCCCCAGCCACGTGCCCCGCTCCCCCAGGCAGGGGAGCAAATCCTTCAGGATCATCTGCCCAGGCAGGCTCAGCCCAGCAGGACACACATGCTCCTCCGGCTCCCGGCGTCCCGGCCAACCCTCCTTATTCCTCAAGGCACTCACAGGAGCAGTCCCGCATCCTTCCCTGGGCACAAGACTGGTGGGTGCCAGAGGGGTGCTGGGACGGGTTCCCAGGAGGACCAAGGCCATGCTGGGGAGCTGTGGGCAGCACACCCGGGACCTTGCACGCTTGGCATCCTCCTTTGGAGGACACCAGGGGGCCCATTCCCTGATGGTGCCCAGGCACCAGCCTTTTCCATCCCAAGCGCCGTCTCCTCTTGAGCCACTTGCCTACACCCAGCCATCCACCATGCTCAGGGTGGTGGCTCATGGCGGTGCCCACGGTGGTGTTGGCAGCAGCAGTAGGCAGCGGCAGGCAGCCGGAGGGAGCTAGGCACGCCTGGGCACTGCCTCCCCATGCTGGCACTCACACTCTCTCCAGCTCAGCAGGGGCCTGGCAATTACACGGATACGTTTAAGCTCTTAATCCGACTGAAGATTATTCCAAGGTCGGGGCGCGAGGCAGGTCCCCACGGGCTGCCAGGCTGCGATGCGTCCCTGCTGCCATCTGCCGGGACAGGCCAGCCGAGGGGACGCTGGCACCCCGGCGCACAGCAGCTCTCCCTGTGCCTGGGCCATTGGCATCCCTTCACCCACGGCATGGCCATAGCCACGAGCCTGCTGGCATCTCCCGAAGGTTTGAGCCTGGCCTGGGGGACCCTGCCTGCAGCCTTTCCCAGGTGCTGGTGCCAGCCCATGGAACTTCCCAGCCCCATCAGTTCCCTGTGGTTGCCCCACACTGCTCCGTGGGAAGTGTGATGCACGGCCTAAGCCATCCAGAGGGATGAGGAGACCTTTGAAGAGGACACTCTCTCCAGCAGGGCATAGAGGACATCTTGGACTTGCCACAGATGTGGCCAGAGGTCCAGGGCAGCTGAATGCCCATCCAGGAGGACACCGAAGCAGAGGAGTGTCTTTGCCAGGGTCTGAGGGACCCTGGTGACCAAAGAGGTGGCTCACAAGTTATAAAACTTTTATCGTCACTGGCACTGGTGGGTGTTGGTCTAAGAGCAGTGAGTGGCTCAAAGATGGTGCAAACCATCCTGGGGGCAGATCTGAAGCCCACTGGAGAGCGGGACCATTAACCACAGCAGTTCATCTCCTGGGTCATGCTGGGATCTCCTCCAGGCACCTCCAGACTAGCATGGGTGTTTTACGGGGCCATTTCCCCTGCCAGCTTGTGTGTAACAAAAAGGAGGGAAGGTGCTCTCAAGAGAGGGAAGAAGCGCTCGGGCTGGGTGGTGGCACCCAGGATTCCCCCTCCCGCCTTCTGCATCACTCATCGGAAATCGGCACCCGCTCCCCGGCACGGCCGAGGTCCTGCCCTGCCCGCTGCTGACAGCTGACGGAGCCCCGCAGGACCTGGCATTTCCTCCCTGGGAAGATGTGTAAGTGCTGCAATCCATCACTGTCCTGTCTCCCACGGCCGGTCAGCCGGGCTGGGGGCTGGGGCTCTGTCGTGGGGGGTCTGACGTTACCAGCCGGAGGGAGAGGGGCTCCCCAAAGCTGCTCCCAAGGGACGGTGAGAGGGTGGTGCACGCTGGACCACCTGCCCCATCCTGCTGTCTGGGACCATGCTGCACCATTTCCACCCAGGACCAGTGCCAGGTTCACCCCACCGGGCAGGGGCAGAGCCCAGGGCAGCACTGTGCCCGCTCTTCACCCCCAGAGTCCTACCGCATCCCCTAGTCCCCTCGGAAAGACGCTTCTCCAATCCGCCACACTCTCCCTCCTGCTGTGGGATACGCTGGGGCACCAGCGCTGGGTCTCCCGCTGT
>NW_009646502.1:623549-625002 GCF_000708025.1 Charadrius vociferus | reverse complement strand
CCCCCGTCCCCTCCCCCCCCCCCAAGCCCCCGCGGCACTGCCTGCACCCCCCCCCCAACCCCTGTGCCTCCTCCCGCTACTGGTTGGGAAGGTAAAAAAAAAAAAAAATTAAAAAAATAAAAAAAAAATTAATGATTATTAGGAAGAGCTAAAGCGGAATTGCAAATGTTATTTCTCCAGTAGATGGATGATAGCGGGGTGGATGATAGATAGCTGGATGGATGGATCTCTCTCCCTCCAAGCTGTAACCCCCTTCCAATCGCTCCCTCCGGAGCGCTGCTGTCACCTTGTCTCTGCTCAGAAGGGCTTTTACTGGCTCACTGGGGGATGCACGAGAACAGGTTATTAATACATGGAGAGGGGGATGGAAACCATTTGACTTGAAAATAGCTGAGAAACTGAACTGCACTTTTAAAATCTGCTTTTAATCAGAAGGAAAAGAAGAGAAGTTTGAACAATTAAGGAGTAATGAAGAGCTTCAGAAAAAAAAAAAAAACAACCCTCTCTGAAGATTAGCTAAGATTTTTACAGCACTTGGAGAATTTAAAGAGCTATGCTGGTATTGAGCAAAATGATACAAATATTCCCTGTGAAAATCGCAGGTGGTGGGACCGCCAGTGAGTGCCAGAGCCTGGATGTCCACAGGCAGGCACAGCGCCGGCTCGCTGTGCGCAAGTGATGCTGTGCTGCCTGCACGCCAAAAGGCTGGCATCAGTGGGGCTCACCCCTCAGCCCCTGCCCACCAGAGGCAACTGGAGCGTGGCCAGGAGGGACCCCCAGCTCGGCCGGGGATGGAGAGCCGTGGCAGAAACTCCAAGGCATGCCGCTGCCGTGGTGGGGCTGGACCTATCCCAGCCACTCCAAGCTCTTGGTGGGGGGAGCAGGGGCAATCCCTCTTGGATTTGGGTTTTGTACTTAGGTGCCCCCATGGCATCCCCGTGGAACAGGCAGCCCCGATGGCAGCATCCACCACCCCGAGCTGACTCCCGGCCCCCACCACACGGGGAAGCCCGAAGGTCGGCCCCGGTCCATCCCCGGTGTGCCGGAGGTGCTCGCCACCGGTACCTGCCAGGGACGCGTCACCGGGAGGGGAGCGCGGGGGCTGCACAGCCGCGCACAGCAGCAGCTGGGTAATTTTCATGCTAAGTGAAAAGTAAAGTGCACAGACTCTTTATTAGAGCGAGCACGGTGCGGGGAACAATGAAGGCAGTGATGATCGTTAACTTTCTAATCGGAGGAGAAAAGTCCTCAATGCAATTTTTATGGTAATAACATCGACACTAAAGATAATTGCTCCCCGCGTCGCGCTTAGCGCCGGGAAACTGTTTGGGAAAAAAACATTAATTTGCAGGAACTGAGCCAAAGTTTCCTTAAGGCAGCTGTTCCCTCTGCCACCCTGCTCCCAGCCCAGGCTGGCACTGCCCGCTGGCCGACCCACCCCCCACCACCACCG
>NW_009646502.1:620031-623340 GCF_000708025.1 Charadrius vociferus | reverse complement strand
GGGCTGCCCCGCGTGCCGGGACCGCCGCCGGCAGGGAGGGATGGGAGCTCGCACTCCCCGGGGAGTAATAAGTGCAGGAGAAATTACAGCCAGGTGACATTTTAACGAGCCGGCGTCCTGCGTGGCATTAATATTCCAGGGGCTGCAATTCCCTGGCGGGCGTTTGAGAGATGAAAAAAAAGAAAAAAAAAATCCCAGCCCAGTAAAATCAAATAAATAAATCTCTGCCTAAGCGTGGCGTCTCCCCCGCCCCCGGCACGGAGCGGGCGGCACGCGGTGTGATTTCCCCTGTGATCCCCTGCCGCCGAGCAAGCAATCGGCTCGTCTTTGAGAGCGGCGGCAGGATGATTTATCCCGGCTCCCGGCGCCCCGGCTGGGGCGAGAGCGCGGGGCCGGGGATGATGCATTGGGCAGGAGCAGAGGTGGCGGCGTGGGGAAGGCAGGAGAGCGGGGCCCGCGCGCAGGCCACCACTCAATCCTAAATTAATTTTAATATTTGACAAATCAAATCTACTTAGGTGAGCCATGGGCCATGCGAGGGAGATTTATGAGGGTTTGGGGCTGTCGGTTGCGCGTGTAGCCCATGTTCGCCGCTGCCCGGAGGGGCTCCGTCACTCACGGCATCGCTAATGCCCCCCTCCCCAGGGGCAGGGATACAGCTGGCCTGTCCAAGCGGTGTGACAGCAGCAAGAAAAATGTCCTGGCCTGTAAGTCCTGGCTTATTAGGCTGGCAGGAGTGACGGGCCCTTCGCCTGCCCCAGATCTGAGCCTGCTGGCACATCACCAGGCATGGCTGGAGGTGGTACCCGCTGCCCAGGGATGTCCCTGGGAATCCGGCTGAACTGGGGAACAGAGGCCGGTTCCAGCATGCTGGGGACCACACTGGTCCCTGTGGGGCTGGAGCAGTTTCCCATGGGCTGGGGGCAATTATAAACCTGTGGGCTGAGGAGCTGGAGGTGGTGGGAGGGATACACAGAGCCGTTTCCCCACCACCACCACCCTCTGCAGGGTCATTTCAGTCCCAGCTCCACCACCAGCCCGCAGATTCATGGGCCCCGGGAGGTGACAGGAAACCTGATGGGTTTTAAGACAGCAACATGCCCTGAATCTGCAAGGTGCCTGAGCAGGCGAGGCAAGGAATCCAAAATGTTTACAGGCTCAGGGGACGTGGTGACTGTGGAGCAGGGAAGGCAGGCTGAGCTGCCAGGGATGAGCCGGCCATGCCGGGGCGAGACCGCTGGCATCCCCGATGTGCCATTGGAAATCCCTTCCTCAGCCTCAGCATCTCCTCAGAAGCTCTGTGGGACCGGCGGGTGGGATGCAGGGAAGCCCAGTGCCCCCCATGCCGAACCCGCTCCTGTGGCAAAGCCCCGGCATGGGAGGCTCTCCTGGGCTGCAGAGGTTTCTCACAGTGATGCTGGAGAAGGATCTTCAACGCTTTCTGTCCCGGTGCCCCTCGCTCCTGCCCAGCCTGTACTTTTTCCTTCTTGCTGACTCCTTTATTTGGCAGAGCCGGGTTGTCTGTGCCTGAGTGCCCGGGCAGAGGGACCGGGGCTGCCCTCTGCCAGCCCTTGCCTGGATGATGCTACTACAGAGTCACAGCACAGGGATCTGTGCTGGAGACAAGCCCCACATCTGGCTGCGACCTCAAGCTGGGGTATCTTGAGGGACCTACAGCACACCCCTGTCTCAAGGCACCTACGGTGGGGCTGCGGCAGGTCAGGCAGCCTTTCCAACCCCCACAGCAGCCAAGAGGCAAGTGGTGTGTGAAGCCTGGGCCAGCCCAGAGCCCCGGCTGGCTCTGCTGCCTGCCCTGTCTATGCTTCCCCCAGCTCCTGCTCTGCCAGTGGCAGACCAGATGCGCCGGAGAAGAGCCAAGAGCCATGGGAGGGATGTGAGATGCGGGAGAGACATCCTGTCCTCAAGGATCACATGCATGCCTATGCCCAACAATTCTTACAGCATAAAACAGAGACCTCAAAGGTCTCAAAGGACTTTAAGAAATGTCTACAAGTTGCCCGGGCCATTGGGGACTGGCTGTGAGAGGTGATTGATGTAAGGAGAAGGCAGTTTCCAGCCCTTGCCTGCCCCTGTGCTTGGCCAGGCTCCTGGCTGGGTGCTCGGACCAGCCACTGCATCCCAGCGTGTCCCCGCAGAGTGGGATGCGGAAGGATAGACTGTGGGCCATGCCTCCGGGGCCGTGAGCCCACGGCAGTGTTTCATCCCAGAGAGCCGCACGCGGTTCTTGGTGGCTGTCTCCAGCCCATCTCCAGCCCCACGTGTGCCCCATCGCCAGCAGAGGCAAACCGCGCTGGCCCCGGTGATACACGGCGCGTGGGAAGGTGGAGCGACCGGCTCGTGGGCACTGTGTTACGGCTGCAGCTCTCAGCAGAAGCGTATGCTCTTGTAAAACATCTACATTTGGATGCAGAGATTTCCAGGGATCCGAGAACGCTGTGCCGATAATTAAACATCTGCTATACATTTGTCTGTCTTCCTGCCACGACGGCGCTCCAGCCCTCGCTCTCCCCTCCCTGTCCTCCGGTGAACGCTCTGCACCAGGATGGCATCCCCTGCCCACCGCTCTGCCCCAGCCTGGAGGCACAGCATCCTCAGCTGTGGGTGCGGGGAGAAAGAGGGCAGCTCTGGGCACCCCTCGGAGCAAACAGCATCTTCACCGCCGGCATCCGCAGCCTTCCCGGGGCTGCGAAGCTGATAGTCTGCCCTGTGGCTCGCGCCAGCCCAAACAGTTTCACTGAGCCCCACCGTGCATCGCCAGGCAGTGCTTGTCCGTGCATGGTCCCCTGGGCTGAGCGAGTAGCTGCCACCGCCATCCTGCAACCAGGAGAGCATCAAAACAACCTCCAAATTGATCTCTGAGACTTTTCTGCAAGCCCCAGTCACGTCCTGCCAGGAGCAAGCGTCCGCTCTAGTTACTGTCTCCTAGGAGAGCACCGAGGGCTTCAGGCTGTCACAGGAGGAGCAGACCCAAACATGACATCTCCATGGAGCCCGGGGTACAGCAGGCAGGGCCACAGCGCCGCCGAGCAGATGGCACCGGGGCCTGGATCGATGGGACCCGGCTGGGACCCACGGGGGCTCTAACAGCTCACACAGGGCTGGGCTGGCGGTGGGATGAGCTGGGGACAGGGGTGGGTCCCTTTCCCAGCTGTGGTCCCCCCAGCCCCAGATGTGCCTGCACCCTTGCCCGAGCCCCCAGCAGGGCTGAGCCCAGGCAGCCACACGCTGCCCGCAGGGATGGCCCCAAGGGGACGCACCGTGCCCACAATGCGCTCCCTGCCCGGCCGC
>NW_009646502.1:619200-619611 GCF_000708025.1 Charadrius vociferus | reverse complement strand
ACGCACCCACCGCTCCTGCTCCCCCACGGCAAGCCTGGCCCAGGGTCTTGGGGGGATGCTCTGTGCCCTGGGAGGTGCTGCCACTGGAACCAGAAAAAAGCAGGGGTTAGCAGCGTGGAGGTGATGGTTTGTGTGTCCTCACCTGCACCCGTCTGTCCCTGCGCTCCTCCAGGGGAGAGGGCCGTGCCCGCAGCACCCTGCCTGCCCTGCCAGCCCAGCAGCATCCCTGCATGGATCCCAGCGATACTGCCAACAGCCCTTTGTAGGGGCTAATTGGTGCCGGCACCCCACGGCCCCCCCCTGCATCCCCGCCACAATCAGCAGCCAGCAGGCATCGGGCAGGGGCTATTCAGGGGCGGTCGGGCGTGCAAGAGAACGGCCTATCCGGGCAGCCTGCCCGCTCCCGCCAGG
>NW_009646502.1:616611-618927 GCF_000708025.1 Charadrius vociferus | reverse complement strand
AACCCAGCTGGCACCGCATGGAGAGCCGGCAGCACCGTGCCGGTGCCGGTGCCAGGAAGGTGCTGGCTCGGCACAGGGGGTCCCGGTGGCGGGCAGGAGGGCGGGTGGGCGGCAGATCCCCCCACGGAGCCATCTCCTCCAGATGGCGAAGGCCATTAGAGCCGCTCTCGCGCGCACGGAGCCATAAAGTTTATGGGCCTCATCATTTAGCTGTAATGGAAATAGTTAAATCTGTCTCTGTTTAAGCAAACTCTGCCCTCGCGGGAGCGCTTGGCACAGGCAGGCGGGGGGACTCTGGCGGGCGGTGGGCGCCTTTGCTTGCCACCCGCTGCCAGGAGAGCCAGGTCACGCAGCCCTGGTACACCCACCCGGCACCTGGGATGTCCCCGTGATGCCAGGGTGGGGACACGTGGCACCAGGGTGGGGGTTCTCCCTGCACTGCTGTCCCCGGTGCCTCAGTTTCCCCTCTGTGCAGGGAAGATGAAAGTCACATTTAGGGCGATCAGGCAGGATTTGGGACAATGCAAATTCCCTGCCAGCAGGACCCAAGAGGCGATGTGCAGGCAGGCGGGCAGAGAGCGCAGGGGGCTGTGGGCAGCATGATGCCTGCCTGCTTCAGGCAGGGCACCTCCAGCTGCTTTGGGACTGGGATCACAGCCTGGAGCCCAGTGCAGGGGGCAGAAGATGACATGATGCCTTGAAAGCCACCATTCCTCCCTCACCACGCCACTCACAGGGGCTGGGTATGCGGGGAGTGGGGGGAAATGATCCCAGAACAGCCCAGGCTGTTCCCAGCTCCTGAAGCAGGACCGGAGCAGGGAGCAGGGGGAGAGCAGCACCCCGCTGTGCCTCGCAGCACCCCTCAGCCCTGGCATGGGAGGCTGCCAGCGTGTTTATGGAGGGCCAGTTTCTCCCCATCGTCACACAGAGCGGGTAGGGGTGCTGAGCCCAAAGCAGTAGGATGGGCTGGTGGCGCCTGCCCCGCATGCAGGGTCTCAGCTCAGCACCCTGTGCAACCTCCCCACGGCCCCGCATCTCGCCGGGGATGGGGTGAGACCCTGGGGCTGCCCCCACCACCGGTGCGGGTCTCCCTACCAGTGCTTAGACATGGTGGTGGTGGGAGGTGGGAGCTACCGCCTCCCCAGCATGCAAAGCATGATTAATTACAGAGTAAGTCATTAATATTCACAGCTAATTAAAGATCCTTATCATGAATAATGGAGCTCACTCTCCAAATTATGGGACAAGGATGGAGGGTGGGGGGAAAAAGACCTGTGGGGAGAGGGGGCTGCAGAGGGGCAAAGCTCTGGGGCAGAGCCACCAGGGGGAGCGGAGGAACCCTCCATGCGGGGTGCAGGGTCCGGCAGCGCCCTGGTCTGGGATGCAGAGATGGGCAGGAGCCGGGGCGGCGGGCAGCGGGGCAGGCATGGGATCTGGTCACGCTGGAGCAGGGGCTGGGCTGCCCCAGGGGCTCCAGGCACCCCTGCCCATGGGGTCTCTAAGCTGCCACCCCACCACGTGGGGGACCCCTTGGTGCTGGCCTGGCTTTGCACATCTCCCCATGGAGCAGGGACTGTCCTAACCCGGCTGGCACGCAGCCCCCGAGCCAAGCTAATCCCAGCGCAGGGCTGGGATGGGGCTGCCCGGTCCCGGGGGAGAAGGCAGGAGGGGAGGGCACCGGCACTTTGCCTGAGCTCCTGTTATACAAATGAAAGGTTTTTAGTGGGAAAGACTCCGGGAGAGTAATACATCTCCCATATTGATCGCAGGCCAGGGACCAAGGCACGGCTTAAACAGTAATTGATTTCTAGCCGCCGAGATGTGTTGGGGAGCATTGATTTAACAGCACTGCAGACACACTGCTACTAATCTGATTAAAGTATTTAGCAGAAATGTTATTCTTTAAAAAAAAACACAGAGAGAGGTGATGGTGCTGCCTGGGGCCGGGGGGCCGAGGCAGGGCAGTGGAGTGGGGGCAGCCTAGCACCCTGCGAGGTTGGGGGGGGGCTGGGGACAGCTGTGTCCCCACACCCCAAAGAGGGTGCTGCTGCCTGAGGACACATCTCCAGCCAGCTGTGCTCGCAGCCGTTCCTGCCGGAGCTGCCAAGGACGTGTGTGAGCCCGGCAGTACATGGCCGAGGCAGGGCCAAGGACACGTGCCGGGAGCGTGGGTGACACGTGGGAGGGTGGGTGACACGTGGGCGAGTGCCCAGCCAACCGCCCCGCCAGGGTGGCCGCCAGCTGCTCTGGGGACAGCGCAGATGCGGGAGGAGGGGGAGGCAGCCCGTAGAGGTGGTCCCAGCCGGAGGCACGCCC
>NW_009646502.1:615890-616541 GCF_000708025.1 Charadrius vociferus | reverse complement strand
GCCCCAAGCTGCTGCTCCCCACAGCCTCCCAGGGCAGGCAGGAGATGCTGAGCCAGGGGACCACGGGCACTCCTGGCACCCCGGCCACGCAGCGTCCCAACATACACCCCTTCCCCACCTTCTGCCCTGCCATGGGCGGTCGGGCTGTTGCGGGGAGGTCTCACATGTCGTCCCCTCCTGTCCCTGTCTGCCCCAGCACCAACAGCGGTGACGGATGCTGCACTGGTGGGGATGGGACTCCCCCATGCCATTCCCAGCCCCCCCAGAGAAGTACCAGCTGAGCAGGTGGAGGGGTTCCTGCTGTTCCCCATCACGCACATCGGCCCAGTTAATTAACAGGTGATATCAAACAAATAAATTATTCCTGCTTACTATTGATTCTAATTTACTGGCCCCTGGAGAGCCCAGGCTCGTTTATCCCACCTGTCACCCTTGCTTAGCAGCTGCACTAACATCTGCCCAGCTACCTTCACCTCTCCCGTTCCTCCACCTTTGGGGCAGAGCTGGGCATGCCTGCAGGGCCCATGCTGCCCCATGCCACCCCACGCCGCTGCCCATCATCCCCTGGGATGCAGCTGCAGCCCGGGCTGCCTCTTCTCCCGGCGATGGCAGATGCCCTAGTGGCGGGCGGAACGGGAGGGGGGCAGGGCG
>NW_009646502.1:615214-615694 GCF_000708025.1 Charadrius vociferus | reverse complement strand
CCTGCCCCTCCCCCCCCCTTCCCCCCCCCAGCCCCACCAGAAAGGGCAGGGGTGCCAGTTTCGGCTGCCCAAGCCCAGCCTCTGCTCCCCACAGGCAGCCGAGCTCCCAGCGCTGGCCATGCCCAGCAGGACAGCAGCCGGATTTCCCCGCTGTCCCGGAGAGAGGCCACCGCTGCCCACGCACCAGCCTTTGATGTCTGTCTCCTCTGCGGGAGGTTGATCAAAGCCTGAGCCCCTCCCAGCTCCCGCCCCTCTGGATGCTGGATCAATAAATCAATCCCGGCTCAGCTGCTGACTGCACAGCCCTTTGCTCCTGAGAAGGTTTGGTTGGGAGATCCCGGGGAGCACCGGGTCCCGGCATCCACCTCTGCCTGCCTCGGGGACTCAGCCCATGGCTGGTGCCACACTGGGCTAGTGACATGTCATCCACACCAGCCCAGGTTCTTGGGCACAACGGCAGGCACCCCTCACCCCTTCGCA
>NW_009646502.1:613675-615028 GCF_000708025.1 Charadrius vociferus | reverse complement strand
TGCCGGCACAGCGCCGGCCGTGAGCTGGAGGCGGCCAGAGCAGCCCTGGTCTCACCTTACCCCCAGCGAGCAACCAGCCATGCTGTCCTGGGGCAGCTGGAGGCTGGCAGGGGCCATGGGATGGGGTTGCCTGCATAGCCTGCCTGCTGCTCCTCATGCTGGTGCTTTCCAGAACTGGCTGAGCTGGAATTCCTTGGGTTGGACGGATGAAATTGATCCCAGACAGATGCCAGCGGCAGGCTGTTTGCCACGTGCCCTTGGTCCGAGCCTGCCCGGAGGGTTTGGTGCTCGGACAAATGTCAGCCAGCATCTGGCTTGGGAAGGGACACGCAGAGCACTGGAGTCACTCCTGAGGACCCTTTCAAGCCCCCAGTGCTGTCTGTCCCTCCCCAAGCCCTTGGACGCTCCCCATGCTGCTCTTCCCTTGCAGAACGCCGAGCAGCGATAGCCCCGCTGCTGTGCCCGGGGGCGGGTGAGGAAGAACAGACGATGCTGCCAAGCCACCAAGGTGACCAGGGCCAGGGGACTGCTGGCAGGTGACTCACCCCCTCTGGATGATTCATCCCAGACGGCTGGCAGGAGCAGCCAGAGAGCCGGGGCGGCTTCAGCCGGGCTGGGATGTCTCGCCTGGAGCCAGGGCCGCTGGGGGGAGGAGCGGTTGGCAGCGCCGCAGCCGGGAGATAAGCTCCCTTCTCATCCTCATCGCGGGTGACGGGAGGGAGATTTATGGCTCCGAGCTGCGATTTGTGCGCAGCTCCAGCGCACGGTATTGATCACTCCTGGTCGCTCCCGCTGCTGCTCCCTCACCTCCCAGTCCCTCCTGCCCGGCGAGGCGGGCAAGCCAGCCCTGCCTGTTAACTCTTCCAGACCTGGGGACCCCCCAGGACCGGGCACCCCTCTGTGCCGAAGCAGCCGGGGCAACAAGGAGCACCCCAGGTCCAGGCTGGCTGGGATGCCACGTCTCAGAAGAGCAGGATTTTCCCCGGCCGGGGCTCAGAGCAGGGGTGGTTTGGCTGAGCTGGCAGCGGGGAGCATCCTTTGCCAAGGAGAGGGGCCGCGGGGGTCACTGGAGGAGCCAAGGGGACAGGGATGGTGGGCAGTGATAAGGGGACAGCGCGGAGGGGATGGGGCACAGTGCCAGGGGTTAGTGCTGCGCGTACGGGGATGGCAACAAAGGGACGGTGCCCGGAGGACAGGGTGTGATGGCCACGGGCCAGTGTCAAGGGCACATGGGCAACACCGGGCAGTCCCGGGGCCGGCTGAGGGGATGGCACTGAGGGGATGGGACAGGGGGCAGCCGAGGGGGGGACGGGGACTGCGGGTGGCTCTGCAGCAGCAGCAGCAGCCGGGAAC
>NW_009646502.1:608731-612670 GCF_000708025.1 Charadrius vociferus | reverse complement strand
CTCTCGCCCCCCCCCGCTCCCCTCTGCCCCCAGTTTCCCGTGCCAGATCCCAGATTGATTCCTGAGAAAGCCTGTTGTTGAGCTGGCAGCTCCGGCTGTAAATTTGGATCAATAATTGAAGGGGGTAAAACTATTCATAGAACATTAAAATATCCGCTCTGGTCTGAGGCGCAAAGGTGGGAGTGAAGGTGTCTGGGTGACCTGCACAGCCACCTCCTGGACCTGCCAAAAGCCCCGGTGCTACCGGTGCCGGTGTGGTGGGGACAATGGCAAGCATTGCTGTCCGTACGCAGAGAGGGGAGGGAGGCATCCATCAGGGAGTGGGGTTATTGATGGACTCCAAGGCTGCTATTACCCACCAGCCCTGCTATTACACACACCATCACTCAGCGTGTGGCCCTGGCCACCACGCCAGCCCCTCGGCAGTGCCTTGGACTGCTCCGGCCAGGAACCCCAACTGGAAAGAGGTACAATTACACGAGATGGCACCCAACGGCGGTGTTTTGGCTGCAGCCCCATTACCTGTGCTGCTGGCTACACATTGCTCGGATGCTGTTCAATGCTGCCTGGGTCATCCTCCGTGTCCCGTGTCCCCAGCCTCCCAGTGAGCCAACACCAAGCAAACCCCATGGCTCATTCCCGCTCCATCCCAGCACCTTCTCCATCCATCCTCCACAGTCAGCCCAGCCTGGCAGAGCCGCGGGCAGGACGCAACCCCTGCCAGCCTGGAGGGGGGAGCTTTCCTTCCCCACCCGCAGGTGATGCTCTCCAGAGCTCCTGAGCTGTGATGCCGAGAGCCCCGCTGCAGCCCGACTCATTTCGGAAGGATTAGTCCGTGATCCCCTGCTGCCCAGCCCCGGGGAGGGCAGCTCCGGGAGAGACAGGGAAGGTGAATTTCAGGGAGATTAACCCCGCTCCCCAGCAGGATGAGAAATGGAGGTACATCTGCTCATCCGAATGGAAGGAACAGCCGCCCCGTGGGGGAGCAGATAAAAATAGGCTGACATTTACCTGCCAGCCCCGAGCAGGGCGGGTGGAGGGCACCATGGCCAAACCGTGCCCGCTGAGGGATGCAGGCATCTGCTGGAGTGCCAGGCACTCACCACCCGCTCTCCTGCTCAGGCTGTAGGGACAGCGCGTGGCATGCAGCGGTGCATGCAGCGGTGCAGCTGTGTGCGTGCAGGGCAGTGCCCTGGGGTGCCACCGAGGCAGGGGTGCGTGGCATTGATGCCGGGGCGATGGGACGGACAGTCCTGTGCGCTGGGGTGGTGGCGTGCCTCGGGGCTGCCCGGATGTGGAGGTGAGCAGCAAGGCGGCTGGCAGCGAGGTGGGCAGACACGGCATGGGCAGAGGGATGAGCTTGGGGCAGGGCTGGTGCCTGAACCTCCTTAGGGACCCATTCCTCCCAGGGGGGTGGCGGCGATGAGAACAGGCAGGGCTAGGATCCCTTGGAGAGGTGCCCCCATAGGTGTGTGAGAAAGGCGAAGGAAACCCCTCGTTGCCCACCTGGGTGCCCTTCCCTGCAACCAGCAGGAAGAAGCATCTTCACCTGCCCAACGCCCTGCAGCCCCGGCTGCTGGGAAGGGCTGGTGGCATGCTCCGACCTGCTCGGGAGCCAGGTGATGCCGCAGCGGCTGCTCCCACCTCTCCATCTGCCCACAGCAGCCCCCGTCTTCAAATGCACCATGGAACCAGAGATGAGCATCCTTCTACGATGGCATTAACATTTCCCTTCGGTGCTGGCAGCTCTTCCTTGGGATGACACTTGCCTCTTCACAGCCATCTCCGAACAGCACAAGCGAGCTGCCCCGCAGCCCCAGAGGTCAGGACGCCTCCTCCGGCGTCGCTGGCTTGGCATCCCACCCCTGAGCAGACGATGACCTCGCTGCGTGCCCAGCGGCCCTGGGTGCCTGCCCAAGCCGGGGCACAGCAGCCTGGCCCTCAGCCAGTCACCCAGGTCCCCAGGGCTGAAACAGTGTCACCGGCACTCCTGCCCCTGCGGCACAGCAGCAGCCAGCCCTCGCCTGGCCCCAGCGGACCTGAGCCCAAGCCCTCGCCACCAAGAAGCCAGCGCAGGGCTGCGAGTGGGAAGGGTTAACAGCTGCGAGAGCAGAGCCTCCCCTTCCTCCCCCTGCTGCTGTGTTTTACAGGCCGGAGCTATTACCAGGAAATGTTCCCATCAGCACCATTGATCCCCTTGTTTACAGCCCTGTAATCCTCAGCTGTTGACTCAGGAGCAAAGAGAAGAGGAGGGAGGAGGTGGCCATCTCTTGGCCATCGCCTTTGCCCTGCCTGAATCCCCGGGCATCGCCTCTGCCCTGCCTGCATCCCTGCGCAATGTCCGCCTGGCTCCAGCACACCGGGGTGACATGCACCCGAGCCCTGTGGCACCTGGGTGGGCACTGGGGTCTCTGTGGCCGGTGGGAAGATGATGGAGGGTGCCACGAGCCCGGCTGTGGCATTGGCCACAATCCTGCATAAGCTGGCCCGTGCAGGTGGCTGCGGGTCCCCCATCGCCGGCGGCGCTCTCCCGGCGCATGGCTGTGCCCCCCTCCAGCTGCCTGACACCTGGTCGCAGGGCCCCGCGCCGCAGCCCCGCTTTGTTCTCATTAGTGCGACGAGCGGAGCCGTCACGCTAAATTAGGGACCCACCCGACTCGCAGCTCTGCATCTGACGGTCAGCAGTGGCTAGCCGGGAGAGCCCGGCACGGCAGCGGTGGTCCCTCGCTGGGTGCCCCGGGGAGGCTACAGGCAGGGATAAGCAGCCCCTCAGGCTGCCCCACAGGGATGGGGTGCCAACTCCCGGCATGGGGCACTGTCCTGGCACAGCCCTGCCTGTCCCTGCCCCTGTGTGTCCACTCTCCCCACCCCAGTGGAGCACGGGTGTCTCCCGGGACCCCCACGCCGGGGCTGCAGCTCGCCCGCACCCTTGGCCGAGCTGGGATGGTGCAAACCTGAGCCGAGCATCATCCATCACTGGGACTTTCATGAGCTTTTGTAACGTCTTCTGGCTCCGATAGCACTCGAGTTTGGCCACCTCCCCATGCTGGTGCCCCCAGGCATATCCCCACGCTGGTTGGGTGGGCAGGATTGTGCCCCTCTCTCCTCACTTACACCCCTGCCTGGATGCAGCCCATCCCCTGGCCCCTGCTCTGCTGGGATGGGATATGCTTTGCTCCCTTCCAAAGCCCTCCAGGCAGGGATTTGCCTTCCCTCTCTCCACAAGCCCTCTGGACCCCGGCTCTCCCCCAGAGCCCGCAGGAGGGGTTGAGGAGCCAGGTTTGCCGGTCGGGTTGGAGGAAGGCTGCGGGTGGCAACCTGCTTCTGCTGGAACTGAGCCAGGCTGGGTGAGTGCCGGGAATGGATTCCCCGACCCGTCCTTCCCCTGCACCTCTCAGCGTGGCTTCACGGCACAAGCCCTGCCGGAGCATCCCCAGCCCAACCCAGTACACCCCGGCTCTGCCCCGATCCGACAAACCCGACCTGAAAGCAGGTAGACTTACAGCCTGCAAAAACCGACTCCTGGCAGCTTTCCTCTTCCCCCAATCCCCCCGGTCACGGGGGCCAGGTGAGGATCCCCTGGTCCGCACCCCAGCAGTGCCCCGTGCTGTGGGTACTGCCACAGGGGCCGTGTCCTGCCCTCCCTGTCCCGTGTCCCGTCCCCCCCCGGCATAACCCACCACTGGGCACTCACCGTCTGGAAGTCGCTGCCGTTGCACTCCTCATTGCCAAACGTGCAGCGGACCAGCATCTCGCCCAGGTCCAGCTGATGGCCCACGCGCCCATAAAACTCCTCCAGGTTGAAGGGACGGCTCTTCTCCTCCTCACTCAGGGCCAGTGTCCCCAGCAGAGCCTCCAGCCTGCTTCTCTCCACGCTCTCCGGCACCAGTGGCCGGACAGCCCCGTCCAGGAGCCCCACAATCTCCCCTAGCCAGTACA
>NW_009646502.1:603024-608351 GCF_000708025.1 Charadrius vociferus | reverse complement strand
GAGGAGGTTCGCGGAGCGGATGGCCGGCGCGACGATGGGCAGAAGGCGGCGTGCACCAGGGCTGGGGTGGGACCAGTGCTGCATGGGGCTGTCCGCACCCTGCTCCGAGCCGAGACCACAGCCGCACTTAGCGTTGGCCGCATCCTGCAGGAACCGGAGCCAGCTGCTGAAACATCCCGGAAAGCTGGGGGCACTCTCACCGCCTGTCCCCCGGGGGTGCGGGCAATTAGTTGGAGTCCTGCTCGCTTCCACCATCTCAGTGCACTTAGCGTGGGCTCCCCAGGGAGGGAGAGGCGGGTAAACTCCTCACATCCCCCTGCCAGGGAAGGCAGGAGCTGCCTGGGGAGGACTGCACAGGCCCCAGGCTCAGGAGAGGTGCGTGGGCAGGCGTGAATTTGGGGGGCAATGGCTCCTCGGTCACAGGGAAGTGGAGGGACCCCAAGCTCTGCCCCAGCCTTGCAGGAGCACAGCTCCGAGACATCGGGCTGGCCAAGTGTCACTCTTGTCACAGCTCCCGGCCCCCTTGGGCTCAAGCACCTCCTCCAGGCTCCCCAAAAGCTGCGAGGGGTCAGGCTCCCATGAGCACAAAGTGAGGATGGGGGGTGGCAGGGCACTCGGGGGGCAGTGACACAGACTCCAGGGGAGCTCTGGGCGCTGGTGCCACCTGCATGTCACCGCGGGGATGCTGCCAGCTCTCCAGCGTGGTGCTACCTCGAGGCCAGGAGCTCTGGTGCGGCACTGTGGCCAGCACAGCTCAGCATCCCTCGCCCTAGAGGTGTGCAGGTCGAGGCAGTACCTTTTATGAGGCCAGCAACATAGCTGAGGAAAACAGTTGCTTGTGAGCACTGAGAAGCACCCGTGTGCCCAAAAGCTTATCTCCCTTTCTGAACCATCTGACTTAGTCTAGTAAAAGATATCGCCTTTCCCTGCCGGGCTCGCCGCGCACGCCTGGGCAGATCCCGCAACGCTCTTTCGCTGTCAGTGGGAGCAGAGCAGAGATTCAGAGCAGAGCCGCATCCGTGGGGCCGTGGGAGGACAAGTCAGGATCAGGGAGGACACCCAGGCGGGGAAGGGGGACCGCATTCTCCCACCCTGCACCCCACACTGGGCACAGGAACGTCCTGGGAGGGAAGATGGGAAAACCAGAGGCGGGGATGCCCTGGCACAGGGAGGATGTGGTGCCCACGCCCAGCAGGGCTGGAGGGAGGCGGGAGGGCTGGGCTCTCTCCTGCGGATGCTCAGACCTGGCCGGGCACCCAGCGGGGCCCCGGAGCGGAGCAAAAGGCACTGCAAGGCCCCACGGTGGCTACAGCCATGGGCCAGCGATGCCGGCCCTGCCCAGCTGCGCTCCCCTGGCCTGTGCTCCCCAGCACAGCTCTAAATCCATTAGCTTTGCATAATTAGATTTTTCTCAATTACCAGATTATGATAATTAACAGCTCATTTGTAGGAGGCAGTGCCTAATCCCGGCATCGCGCTTGGCTCGGCGCCAGCCCGGCTCCCAAGGCTGCCGGCACTGGGACAGCAAGTGGCAGAGCGAACACCGGTACCCGAGGAGCCCTGCCAGGGGGACAGGGGGCCTCGAGGGTGCTCCCAGGACCCCCCAAAAGGTCTCTACCACTGGGGACCTCAACCTGCCCTGCACTGCCTGGCCCACACAGCCTGCCTGGAGAGGTCAGTCCCCAAAAACCGGAGGGGAGTGAGAGCCCATAGAAGGACACCATCCAGCGGCGAGGGGACTTAGCAGGGCTTTAGAAGTGGTCCAGGCACCCACGTGGCTCAGGAGATGTAGAAAACATCCCGCACCGTCTCCTCCTGCGAGCAGCCACCATGGGAGAGGTTAGCGTCGTGGGCTGGGCTGGCGCGGCTACAGTCATTAAGGGGCTTGTTAATGAACTTTCCTAGTCAATAATGTTGCCGAGGAAGGACAGGAGAGCCGGGTAGCAGGAGGCAGCCGCCGGTAAGGTACCAATCTTCATCACAGGAAGGCAGGGCAGTCCAGGCAATTACTGCCCATCAACTGAGCTTCATCCCTACTAAAATAATAGAACAAATATTAAGAGAAAAATGCTTCTGAGGACCTCGAGGGCAGGAGAACGGGGAGCAATAAAGATGTGCTCGGAGCTCACACAGAATAAATCTGCCCAGTCGGACTTGATTGCCTTTTTTGGGTAAAATTGCTAAATGAATCGATGGAGAGCAGACAAGAGGTGTGATATATCAGGCTTTTATTAAAGCATTTGATATAGCATCTCAGGGAATTAGTTCTAGTTGACGGGGACAGCCGTCCCCTGCCTTGGCTGGGTGCAGCCGAGGAGGTGAGGGTGATGGGGCGGCCCCGGGGGCGCAAGGGGAGCATGGTGGCATCCTGTGACACCGGTGTCTGCACCGCCAGCGGCCGCAGCCCCTCTTCTCCCACCGCAAGTGAACATGATGCAGCTCCCACTTCGTGACCTGGCTCCCGGGGCGGCTTTGCCGGGAAAAGCTGGATGTGCAACTGGACAAGCTGGATGCACAGCTGGACAAGCTGGATGCAGCTTCATGCCTAGTCCCCATGGGACAGTGCCCATAGCCAGCCCGGTACCCCCACTGTACCCATTCAGGGCCACCACTTCCATGTGCCCAGCTCCATCCTGCAGTTCCAGGGCCCTTCTGGCTCCTGCCACGGGCTCTGCCAGCAGAGCTCCGGCTGGGAAGCGGCATTGAGCGTGGGCAGCGGTCATGCCCAGCCAGGCACGACTGCCTTGGGATGTCGCAAGCCGTTCCCTTGCGTCTCCTTTGCATGGCATTTCTGAACGTCTGCCACGAGCGGCGTCTCCAGGCAGGGGATCTGGTCCTGCCTCTCTGCCCAGCATGGGCGGCAATTTCGGCTCATACAGGCAATAAATCAGCCTGCTTGCCCGGAGGTGGCTGCACGGCCCCTGCTGCTTCAGCTCCGATTTCCCAGTCTCAAATTACCCCGGGGCTGCCTGAGAGCCGTCTGGTGTTGCGCCGCTCGTCCCAACTTCCCCCCTCAGCTCCGTTTCTGTCACCAGATTTTGCCAAAGCGTCCCCTGTGCCCAGGAGAAGCATCTCCCAGTGCCGGGTCCCCACAGGCGGCGCTGCCGGGGAGCAGAACTGTGCCAGCCCCGGCTGCCCGACGCCGCGGGGAGCCGGACGAGCCCCGGCGAGGCGGCTTCGCTCAACCGCAACGGCATTTGCTCCTCGGCCAGATCAGCGCCGGGTCAGAGGTCTCAGGCCAAATTTCCACACGTTTTTCTCAGCGGGGGAGCAGCCCAGAGTGTGTTTTTTGCTGGAAACCAACTGGAGAGTTTCTCCTTGAAAACAGTTTCTCCCCACGGGGTTCCTTTGATGCGCACACCGGGAGCACCACACGCGGCAGTTACACACTCCCTGCCGGAGCCTCCTTTCCCCTCACCGAGGAGTCCCTCTTGCTGTCCCCTTCGGCCCCCACAGCCTCTTCTCCTGTCCCGGCAGTGCCAAGGAGCCAGTCGGGCTGGAGGTGTCGGAGGCCATGGCAGGGTGTCTCATGGCAACAGCCCTGCAGGGAGCAAGGGAGTCCTTCTGCCGCCAGCACCCACAAAGTGATGGGGTCCCCAGGAGCCGTGAGACGCCGGGAGAAGCTGGTGGAGAAGGGGCTCACAAAAGGCACATCTCGCCCCGGCGCCCGGCCAGCCAAGCCGCTCCGTAAGAAAGGCACTAAATATCCCTGAGACCATTCAGACATCCCAAGTGGGCACGATGAGCAAAGCACCAGTGGTTCGGGGGCTGAGCAGAGAGAAAAGGTCTGTGTTTTTGTGGCATCAGCGGATCCCCCCCCCACCCTCCACTTTTGGGGTGACAGAGGAAGCTATTAAATGAGCACCACAGTGGTCCCAGCAGCAGCCTCTCCCGTTCCCGCTGTCTCCCCTCTCCCCACAGCCTGGCTCTTTCCCATGACAGCCTGTTTCCAGCTCGTTGCTCTGGTGCTAATCCCCTAATCTGTGCAAAGCAACAATTTCCTTTGTGGCACAGCGGCTGGTTTGAGTTCTGCATCCCTCCTCCCCCAAAAGCCAGCTCCCTTATCAGCAGCAGGTATCAGGTGAGCCAGGCACCATCTACAGTTGATAAAACCCATGTTTTATTTTGCCCTCTCTCCATTTATCTCTGAGCCCGTAATTATCCCTCATCTTGCAATGTGTTGTGCTGCCTTGTGCGCCGAGGAGCGGAGAGGATGCGCGCTTTGCCGGGCAACCCTGGACCACAGCTTCCCACCGGAGGGGTTCAAGGACCTGGTGGGACGACGTTGAGGGACGAATCCTGCCCACCACACCGGCTGCCGATCCGTCATCCCTTCTCTCTCCTCACCCGGGCCGCGTTCCCTTTAATGTCTCACAGCGGCGGAGATGGATTTTCTCCCTGTGAGCCAGATGTGTTGCACGGAGCATAAACACTCGCGACAGTTGTTGTGCTCCTCGGTGCGAAGGCATCAGATGTCTGCATTAAAACAAAGCTCTCCACTTAATTACTCAGGCTGATAATTCAGCGCGTGGAGGCGGCTCTGGCTGAGAGCAGAGGGCTGGATCACAGCTGGGACTGGAGAGCCTTGGAGTGCACATTAATCCCGGCTCTTGCAGCCCTGATTAACGGTGCTGGAATCCTGCCCGCCCTGCTCATTCCCAGGGGAAGGGTCCATCCCAGCACCCATTCCCTGTCCCACCGGAGAGGTCCCAGGCTGGTGCCCGAGAGGCTCTGCTGACCCCTTGCTGGGTCAAGGCACCTCCTTCCCAGCATCTTTGGGGTAGGTTGGTGAGGAATGTGGGGACCATCGCTTGAAGGGTGCTGTGGTGCCCTGGAAACACCCATCCACTGCGTCTGGAGCCCAGGGGAGCTCCACACAGGACAGGGAGGGCAGAGCCTTGGGGTCACCCTGTGCCAGGACCCGAGAGGCTCTGCTGACCCCTTGCTGGGTCAAGGCACCTCCTTCCCAGCATCTTTGGGGTAGGTTGGTGAGGAATGTGGGGACCATCGCTTGAAGGGTGCTGTGGTGCCCTGGAAACACCCATCCACTGCGTCTGGAGCCCAGGGGAGCTCCACACAGGACAGGGAGGGCAGAGCCTTGGGGTCACCCTGTGCCAGGACCCACTGCCGGATCATGGCTGGCGGGAACTGGAGCCAACCCCATGGCCAAGCTCACAGCAGGACCAGGCGGACCACCGAAGGCTTTCTCCTTGGCGCCCAAGTTGCCTGCTCCTGCTAACCTGCATTTCTCCTTCAGCGGACCAGCAAACACCTCCTGCAAATTCACCTCGCTCCCCTCAGTCAGCACCAGGGCCCAGGTGCCCGCG
>NW_009646502.1:601213-602050 GCF_000708025.1 Charadrius vociferus | reverse complement strand
CACCTGCCCTCAGCCTGGGAGCACCAACCCTGCTCTGCCAGTCTCTCCGGGGTGGGATGCTCCCTTGGACCCATCTCCTCCGCCCTCTCCCTCCAGCCTGGTCCCTCAGCCCGACTCCTACCCCCTTCCCTCTCCCTATCCCTCCCTGACCCCAGTGCCAGGGCATCCCTGCATCTGGAGCATCCCCCTCCCAGCAGAGCCCCCATCCCCGGGCACCCTGCGGGCTGGCGCTGCCACTGATCTGCCTGTGCGGTCCTGTCTGTCCAGGGAGAGTGATTTCCTCCAGCTCTGCTCCTGCCCTCTTATCTCTCCTTCCCGGGGCTGCACACCTCACTCCGTGGCCTCATCCCATGGCCCCGGGCAAGCGGGAGCGATAGACTCCATCCTGTCCCGGCTGAGCGCCCAGGCTGGTGCTGGGCACGCAGGACAGCCGTGCCCCACGCAGGCAGGCAGGCAGCTGTGGGCAGCAGCATCCCAGTGGGGCCCCAAGGGTTAAGTTGTCATGTATTCAAGGCCACGCGCCGGCCAGGAATTACACTTTTATCGGCACGCGGTGCTGCCGCCGCTTGAATTGGGACTGGGAACTCTATTTCCGAGCTCACCCAAATTATTCTCGAAGAGATAAAGCGCGGTGCAGAGCAGCGCCGGCGCTTCATTAACATTCCCCAGCCCATTCAGCTTTAAACGAAGATTGCCTGCCTCGGAAAATGATAAAATTGAACATGTGAAGCAGGGCATTATGTTCCATCAGCCGATATTATTTCCCACGCAGGGGCCGAGCGGAGACACAAACAGCTATTTATGCAGCGCCCGGCCAAGCTGGGGTGGCTTGGGAGG
>NW_009646502.1:595683-600398 GCF_000708025.1 Charadrius vociferus | reverse complement strand
GCAGGGAGGGCTGGGCAGGCAGAGGAGGCTGAGCAGGCAGGGGAGGGCTGAGCAGGCAGGGGAGGCTGAGCAGGCAGAGGAGGCTGAGCAGGCAGCATAGGGCTGAGCAGGCAGCGAGGGCTGAGCAGGCAGGGAGGGCTGAGCAGGCAGGCCCCCAGGGCTGCGATTGGATTTTGCTCGGCCGTGCTGAGCCTATCGATCCAGCAGTAATTAAAGTCGCACCAAAACCTGACTCATATTCAACCTTGGGAGGAAGGAACTCCTCTGACAAACACCCTCTGCTCCCTGCTCGCCGGCACCGCATGGAGCTCAGCCCCGCTGGGGTGCTGCCAGCCTGTCCCAGCCCCCTGCCAGGCTCTGTCCCCAAGGGGGGCACCCTGCCCCGGGGCTGTCTGGGGCCCAGGGCAGCAGCACCCCATCAGGCAGAGTCCCAGCTGGGGTCCCCAGCGCCGCACGGCTCCACAGTGACCCTGATGAGGTTCTGCCCTCGGGGTGGCGTCCTTTCTGCCCAGACCCTATAGCACAGGATAAACCCCGGCTATTTTCTCACCAAGAACCTCACACACATCCCTGGGACGCGGGGGTGCTCCCCCATGCTCCTCGCTTGTCACTACCTGGGCCCTGTGCGATACCGGTGCAGCTGAACCTGCAGCCACCTCCGAGAGGCACCGGGGTGCTGGCGGGGACCCACTGCCATGTGCCCATGGGGTGAAAAAAAACCCTTCTCTAGGTCAGAGGCAGGCGGGGGGGCTGCGAGTGTGTGTGAGAGTGTGTGTGTGTTTGCAATGGCCAGTTATCATTTAAGTGATTAAATGATAACAGTGAGCAGTCATCATTTCAGTCTAATTCACATAAAAATCACTACAATGTTTAAGACCCATGCCTTGGCCCTGAACTTGGCCTATGCCACACAGAGCAGCGTGGAGAGAGACTGGACCTCTCCAGGTACCAGAGCACCTCTTTCCTTCGACCGTAAAAAGACATCAGACCGCAGAACAAGTCACCATCACTCCAGTCTTTCCTGCTAATCTCTCTCCATTCAGCATACGGCAACGGTGCAAATATAGATGCGGACTTGTTGAGAAAGTGGTCCAGGGTGTCCCACTCACAAATTAACTCATTAATACATCAAGGATGTGTTAATGCATTCAGCAGTTTGTTTCGCTAATCCCAAAGTGCTGGAAGGTCATGAGAACCCAACAAAGAGCATTCATCCTATGTTATCAGTGGCTTGTTTTCTTCATTTAATTTACTCTCTGGTATATTTCCCTTGGACCATATTTTCCTTTGGAGAAATCTCGTTCTGAAATAAATCTGGAATTACACATATCTACCTAGGGGAAGCTGGACATGGGCAGTATAGGATGACACATAGATGCCATCAAGCTTATTTAAAAAATGGCACTGTTCTATGTATTTTCCCTAGAAGAAAAGTAACTTTATCTCTAAGTTCCTGAATGGCCTCATGAAGACCTGTAAATGTCCACTTCAGACAATTTATATCCATGTGTCTTCCTACGGATGCGATCTGATGCAGCTTATTAGCCAAACATATTCAGCTCTGAAAGCTTAGTAATTAATAAATAATGAATTCTTTATTTTTAGATCTATCTATTAACACTCTGCATAGCTCAAATGGCATATGGATGCCCAGGACTACAAAACATTTGGAAGTCTTATTCCTCTGCTTTTTGATAATCCCTTTTCCTCCTGCTGAGAACATTTCCATCCTTGTGATTGCTTTTATGTGGCCCCATCCTCTTGCATGAAGGCAGATACCACAAACAATACTTGAGGAGGCTGAATGACCAGTTATGTGAAAATTGCTTCAGTGCTAATTCTACTTTCTAAATATAGGCACAATTTTTCCTGAACACAAAGGCAAGACAAGAGAAGGTGAATGGTACTTTTAACTCCTTCACGGCAACTTCTGCAATATATACTTGGGATTGCTGGGAGGAGCCAGATTTTTATACAATGAAGCTTTGTGTATAGGCATTTTACCTATAGGCCATTCCATTTTTCATGATGCTGAGGAAAGAAATATATGTGTGTTTGTGTTTACATATATAGGTATATGAAGAGAGAGAGAACGAGCCATACATACATTCATTACAAAATGAGGTCTTTTTTAAAAGTACATGGATTTAATGCTCTTAAATTGACACCCCACGGGGCTGGCTGTGGGGACCCCAGCCTGCTCACCGCTGCCCCATTTTGCCTGCAGGAGCGCAAACTTCAGCTGGTCTTTGAGTCCCTGATGCGGGAGCCGTGGGGCAGCGGGGACCAGTGCTCTGTCCTCAGTACCCTGGCTGGCCGGCGCTTTGGGGCGGCCCTGGTGCCGGGCAGGAGGTGAGCAGGGCTAGTGGTCCTTGCCCCAGCCCCTTGGGTAGCCCTGGGCTCAGCTGTGCCCCTCGTCCCCTCACCCCTGGGGGGTTCGGGGGGGCTTGCTGGGCACAGGGATGCTCAGGCTCTGCAGAGGTGTCAGCTCTGGGCTCCCAGGAATGGCTGTACGAGGAGTTGCTGGCCACAGGGGAGCAAGTTGCCCCAGCTGGGCTGACCCCCAGCTCACTCCGCAGGTCGTCTGCGGTGGATGAGTCGTGCCAGTCCCTCCTGTCCCACTCAGACATCAGCTATGACCGCACTGAGGATGACGTGGTAAGGAGCGACCTGCTGCAAGTCCCAAGGTTCACCCTGCAGTGGGGCAGCCCCTTTGCATGGCCGTGGTTAGGGGTGGGCTGCCCCGGTGCTGCAGCATGGCTGCTGGGGGTGCCCAGGGCCCTGTGCAGCCCTGCCAGCTCCCAGCCTCCCCTCTGCTTTTCAGGATGTTGATATGACGGTGGTGCGGACCCTGAAGCGCAAAGCCCAGGAGAGGCAGGTACGAGGGAACTGCTGGGATGCGGCAGCCTGGGGGGGGCTGGTGCTGAGGTGGGGTCTGTGTCCCTACGTGGTTGAGCATCCCTCAGGTCCGCCCAGCTCTCCTGCACCATGCCCCTGGGGCTCTCTGCCCTCACAGGTCAGCAGCCCGGGCTGGGGTGCTGGCCCTGGGCCATGCAGGATTGGGGCACCCAGATACTTCTCCATCCCAGCACGGGAGGCTGCAAGGAGCCTGGCAGGGGGTTTAATTTATTGATGCTGGGCTGGGAGCGTCGTCTCTCAGCAAACCTCCCGCGATCAATAGAAACTCCATTACCCTCCACCGTGGCCCAGCCGGGCTCCTCAATAATTCATCCGCACGTGTGGGCATCCCGCACCCAGCTCCGCTCACATCTCTGCATTGCAGGCCTGGCCCAGCTTCCCCCAGCCCCAGGGCTGGCTCCGACCCAGCTGGGGGGCCGGGGTCCCCATAGCGCCTGGTGTGGGGCAGGCAATGCTGCAGGGCAGCGTGAGACCAGGACCTTTCGTGGGGCTGAGACCACTTGGCTTGGGTGCCCTGGGGTGGGGGGTAGAGTCAGGGAAGGGGTCCCTGCTTACACTTCATCCCATCTGCTCTGTCCCCAGCGTGTGTCCCTGGCCCCTCAGATCGGCCCTGTGGTGGTGGCGAAGCGGCACCGGTCTTCTGTGGCACCCCAAAACACCGTGAGTAGGGACACCAATGTGCCCTAGGCAGTGACAGGGTGCATGGGCTGTGCTGGTGCCAGAAGGCAATGCTGAAACCTTCAGTCCTGTGGGCCCGTGGGTGCTGTGGGGTCTGGGGGTGCTCAGCTGTCCCCTCTGGGTGCCTGTGCCCTACAGCCTGTATCCCCCTGGCCCCAGTGGGGACAGCATCCCTGGCTGTGCTGGACCGGTGCCCTGCAGTCTGTATCCCCCCGTACCCATGGTGACAGCATCCCAGGCTGTGCAGGACCCTAGGGATGGGGAGCGGGCAGAGCAGAGCTCATGGGGAGATGTTGGAGAGCCATGGGGCTGCAGCCAAGCATGTTCTCACGGCTCTTCATCTTGGCAGGTGAGTGTCCCCTCTGTGTCCTCTCCTGCCGAGGTCCCAGGCCCTGCTGGGAACCTCCTGCCTGCTGCTCTGGTGCCACGCCGCCGCTCTCGCCAGGGACACCGTGTCTCCACGCACGCAGGTCACTGGAGGGGCTGGAGAAGGGAGCTCATGGGTGGTGTGGGACCACCCTCGGGGTGCTGCCATCATGGGGAGGGAGGGAATCTGCTGGGGGACGCTTGTTCCCACCACGAGGGAACTGGGGTCCTCTGGAGTTTGTCCCAGGACAGCTGGGATGCTGCAGGGGCTTTCTGGGAGGTGGGAAGCCTCCCCACATCCCAGCTGGGGTGGTTTGCCTTTTGTATCCCCCCTCCACTACCTTCTCTCTCTGCAGAGCTGACCACAGTGTGGGGCACCAAGGAGGATCCAGGCTGCTGTGCTCCAGGGCAGGAGAGCCACACCGAGGGTGGTTCCACAGGGCAGCCAGCACCAGCCCCCTTCCCCTCACCTCCACGGGGCATCCTGCCACTCCAGCACCAGTTCACCTCCAAAACGGTGTGTGCCCCAGCCTCCCTCCATCTTCCTGGCCGCTATGGAGAAGGGAGGCAGGTCCAGGAGGGGGGTGGGGGGCAAAGCGCCATCCCTCCCATCCCAGCACTGCCAGCCTGCACCAGGGGATGGATGGAGATGGTGGGGGCTGGTTTTGTTGGGGCGATGAAGGGGTGGTAGTGCAACAAGGAGAGCCCTCACCCTGCTCCCCCTCTCCAGGTGATCCGCCCCGAGCCGTGCG
>NW_009646502.1:594147-595514 GCF_000708025.1 Charadrius vociferus | reverse complement strand
AGGCGGGTGGGAGGGGGACACGGCGGTGCTTGGGGGCTGCTCCGTGTCCCCAGTAGCGGCGGCTGGGCTATCGGCCCCCAGGATGCTGGGGCTTTGCCCACCCTGGCTGCAGGGCCGGGTGGTGGGCACAGAACAGGTTGGCTTTGTCCTCCCCAGGGCGTGCTGGCTGACTTCGCCCCCCCGACGCCGCCCCTGGTACCCACGCTGGTGGTGCAGTGTGTGACTGAGGTGGAGAAGCGAGGTTTGACGGAGGTAGGGTCCGGGGTGGTGGGGGTGGCGATGCTGTGGTCCCCGTGGGACTGAGCCCCTCTCCCTGCATCCCAGACAGGGCTGTACCGGGTGCCGGGCGCGGAGCAGCTGGTGCGGGAGTGGAAGCGGAGACTGCTGCGGGCTGGAGGTGCGCTGCCCGCCCTCGGCAGCGTGGCTGACATCCACGTGGTGTGTGGGGTGCTCAAGGACTTTCTGCGGGGGCTCAAGGAGCCGTTGGTCACCTTCAGCCTCCACCCTGCCTTCCTGCGGGCTGCCGGTGAGCAGGGGTCCCGAGGTAGGGGGGAGGAAGGGGAAGGGACTGTTTCTCCCCTAACACCGCTCCCTGGTGCCACCATAGACATCCCCGACGATGCTGCCTGCGGCACAGCCCTGCGCCACGTGGTGAGCAAGCTGCCCCCGGCCAACAGGGACACCCTGGCCTTCCTCATGCTGCACCTCCTTAGGTGAGGGGCTCATCCCAGCACGGATGGGTCTGTCCCCACGTCCCAGCTCTCTGACCTCCGCCCAGGCTCCGTGCCCCACAGCGGGGAAGCCGGGCTGAGGATGAGGGTCCCCTCGGTGGGGGCAGCCTGCTCACACCGTCCCGTCGCCCCTTGCAGAGTGTCACACAGCCCTGACTGCAAGATGGATATCCTCAACCTGTCCCGTGTGTTTGGTCCCACACTGGTGGGACACAGCACGGCCAACCCCACACCGCTCGCCATCATGGAGGACACGCCACGGCAGTGCAAGGTGAGGGATCCCCCGAGGTGTGGGCTGTGCCCAGGGCAGTGCCAGCATCCCCATCCTCCATCCCTCTCTGCCCAGGTGGTGGCTCGGCTCCTCTCTCTGCCACCCGACTTCTGGAGAGGCTTCTTGGGGACAGAGCAGGAGAACCTGGTGCCAACAGCAGCCCCAGCAGGTGAACATGGTGAGGCACAGGAGACCCGGTCCCCTCCCTGCCCTTGCCCAGTGGCTGCTGGAAGGTCCTGGGTGCCTGTGGCTGGGTTGGGGTGCAATAGCCATCCCCTACTCCGTCCTGCAGAGCCGTTCTTCCGCCCCCTTATCTCCCCGGAGCCCAAGCCAGGCCAGCTGAGCCCAGCCGGTGGCTGCTGTCT
>NW_009646502.1:588447-594064 GCF_000708025.1 Charadrius vociferus | reverse complement strand
GTTGTCCCCTCCCCCGGTGTAGCCTACGGCAGCGGCTCCCTGGGGACCCAGAGCTGGCACCGGAGGAGGAGCGAAGCCTGCAGGACCAGGCAGGGGGCTGCTGGGGCTGCCCGAGCTCCCCAAGCCCTGCTCCGCTTCCCCAGGGACTGGGGAGCGGGGCTGGCTGTGCCCAGCTGCGGTGGCGGGGACGTCGCCCCAGCGCTGTACCTAGGGCTTGGTTTGTATTAAATGCGTTTGCAGCAAAACAAAGCATGGCTGTGGCTGCTGTCTGTCCCTCCCCGCTTGCTGCCAGGGTTTGGGGCTCACTGGTGTGGTGGAAGCCTGGCCTGGGCAGCAGATAAGAGCTGTAGTGGCAGCTAGGGTGAGCAGAGCTCCCCAAACACCCTGCCTTTGGGCAGAGAGGGCAGGCAGAGCTCCCTCCCGCTCCAGCTGTAGCTCTCCTCTCCCTGCCCTGGAGCCCAGGATGCGGGAGGGCCCCTCTTTCAGCCCAGATGTTGGCCTCAAGTAATCGGAGCTGCTTCAGCTCAGGGCAGGACAACCTTAAAGCATTTCCAGACTTCCTGGCACCTCAGCGGAGGCCCCTTTAACTCCTTCCTCTCCTCCAGCCCGGGTGCAGGAGCTGCAAAGCCCAAGCCGTGCTGGGATGCACAGCCCTCTTCCCTCCAAGAGGGGGGGGGGAGCTGGATGAGGCTGTAATGGAGCAAAGAACCCAGGATAGGGCTTGTCCCTCAGATAACTCTGCACAAGGGACAGCCGCCTGGGAGCTTGGGGAAAAGGGGCATTACACAACAGGGCTGACAACCGCCACGTCCGGCAGCTGAGAAACCTTTGTCTGTACTAAAAGCCAGGCCAGATGTGGGACAAGAGAAAAAAAATTGATGTACGATCCTGAAAGCAAGTACTCTGGCTCAGTTTCCCCCAGCGCAGGGGTGTTCACCAGTGGGCACGGAAATGAGCACATCCAAGGCAGAGGCAAAACTGAAGGAGTTTAATGTGCTTAAAGCCAGGGAACAGCTAATCCCCGCCCAGGACCACAGGAGAACTGGCACAGGACGGCACAGGGCCGGGAGCAAGGATTTACTGCAAATCCATCGAGCTGGGGTGGTACTGGATGGATGGAGAATCCCTAATGCAATGCCTCACTGAAGGTGAGAGGCATGATGGGGCTCTTGGGGGAGCGCAGGGCTTTTAGCACAGAGCTCCAAAACCAGAGGAGAAGACAGGGAGGTAAGTGGATAAAGGGTGGTGTTGGTTACCATAGACAGACCGTGCCAGGACCAGCAGGGAGCTGCCTTCGACAAAAACAGGTTTTTTTGAGATAGAGCGAGGCGGTGGATCTCTGCCACACGTACACATGTAAGTTGATTGCTGTGCCGCCCCGTGGATGTGGCTGGTGCGAGGGGAGACATGCAGTGAGCCCCCCCTCCCCCAGCTACACCCATGGTGGCGCGGAGGAGGCTGTTGGCCCACCGGGGTGGCAGGGACCTGCTGCTGCCATCACCTCGAGCCCTGCCTAAGCAGCCTGCGCAGGTCTCAGCCTGACCGGAGCGGGCTCAGCAGGGCTGGCAGCTCTCCTGGCTCATATCGAGCCCTTGGGGGCGGAGGTGGAGCTGGGGGAAAGGGTGCTTTTGCAGCTCCCCGTGGGGCCAGCAGCCTCCCTGTCCAACCCAGACCTTTTGTGCCAGTGCCCTTAGGACAGCCCAGTGCTGCTGTTTTCCCAACGGTAGGCGGGAGCCCAGCTCAGGCTGTTGCAATCACGCTGTTGAAATTGGGATCCTCACAACCTGCTCCTGCAGGGCGGGTTGCCTACACAGGGCAAGCACGTTCAAAGCTCCCCAGCCTCTGAGATGGGCCAAGACCTTCCAGGGAGTTGCAGACAGCAACTTTGGCAGAGCAGGGAGAGCCTGGTGAGGGGGTGGCAAGACTGTGGTGGTAGTGCCCTTTGGTGGAGAAACACTCAAAAGTTGAGGACCTGAGATGTTGCAGGCAGCAACAGCCTCAGCCCAGGGCTCCCTGCACAGGCATGCAGCCTTGTGCCAGGGCCACATGCTGTCCCCAAAGCCTTCACCCTGCCCCAGGGCTGGTTCCCTGGGCTGCAAGAGAAGCAGCACGCAAAGCTGATGCTCACCAGCTTTAATGTCTGTCTGCAGTAGGAATCAGGCACTTGCAGGGCTCCTGGCCTGCACTGACCCTTCTGGAGGTGCTGGGAACCTCCCAGGAGGTGAAGCACCAGCACGGGCTCTTGCTGTGGGGCACAGCAGGGAGAGGGGGGCTGGCAGTGCACACCCCCCCCAACCCAGCGAGCAGCTGACTCACAGGATAATCTGGTTCTTGTAGCTGCGGCTCAGTTCCTTGTGAGGAAGGACGATGGAGTTGAGAATAACGACCTCAGCGGGGATGGTGACGCTGCAGCCTGCAGGGAGAGTGCGAGTGGGTTAGCTGGAGGGGAGAGACTCTGCCCCACTGCACTGGGCTGGGGCAGCTGGGAGCGAGTGGGACATACCCAGGATTGTGATGGATGGCGTGAGGCGCCCGTCCCGGAAAAGGGTCTCGCTGTCAATCTTAGCATAGGGGTCGTTGGGGTTGGGGTCACTGGGCGTTCCTTCAACCCGGGCCCAGCGCCCAATGGTGCTATCCCAGCCCACGATGGTATTGAGGACACAGGTGTGGTCCTGGGATGAAGGAGAGGGGGATGAAGGCTGCTGCTGCCTCCCTGCAAGGGGTGGGGGTTGACACCCCCACCCTTCGGGCAAACCCTACTTACGTGGAGTGAGGCACCGTGCAGGACGATGGACTCGCGCACACGCACACCAGCTCCCACCGTCACCCCCTCCCCAATGGAGACGTTGGGGCCCAGCTGCGAGGACACAGGGAGGTGATAAGGTTGAGGACAACGGCACCCCTGAGCATCGCCCTGCTGCAGGGCCCCCCAGGCCTGCACTCACCACTGCAGTGCTGTCAATGGAGGCCGTCGGGTGGATGTAGACGTTCCCTGCAACACAAGGCAGCTGCTTCAGGAGAGGCAGCCCACGGGAGCACTGGCCTCTCAGATCAGGGGAGGTCATGCCCATGTGTCCCACTGCCTCCCCAATTCTCCCCTGTCCCATGCAGGGAAGCCCCCAAGGCGGCAGGGGGGTACCTCGGATAATAGGGCCTCCAGGTTTGTTCTGGGCCAGCCTCTCCGGGTGGCTTTTGCTGTACTGGTTCAGGTAAAGGCGACTGGCATAGATAGCAGAGCTGGTGGACAAAAGGCAAATGATTATTATTACCTCTCTGGCACTACAGGGGGTAGAGAAGGGTCTGAATTTAGCACCTACCCCCAGGGCCCTGCCTGGGCACCCTCCTCTCCCAGCTCTGGTACGGACTGTTCCATGACTCTGCTGCGCCCCAGCTCTTACCCAGCCGATTTGATCTGGCTCCAGAACCCATCAGTTTTGTAGACATAGAGTTTGCCGCTCCCAGCCAGCGCCGTGAAAACGTCCTGCTCTAGCCGGATCACTTCTGCACGCTGCCAACCGTTGGAGCTCTCCTCTCTGCAATCAAGAGGCCCATTAGACACTCCCCCTAGTCGTAGCCTCAGCCAGGGACCCCAGCAGATACCCTCCCCAAATCTGAGAGCTCCGGTGATCCTGGACTCCTTCCTGGACTCCTTCCTAGCCATGCATTTCTCTCCAAAGGTGGGGACAGCCCCAGCTGTCAGGCTAGGCCTGCCCGGTTCCCCTGAGCCCCAGAGCAGCCAGAGGGAAGGGGCTCTGCCAGCTGAAACAAGCTCTCCGCCAGAAGGTGATGGTGCAAGAGCCCCACCCAATCCAGGTAGGTGTATGAGAGACGATGGATCCTGCTCCTGCTCCACAGCCCTGCACACCTGGGTTTTCACTTGGCAGAAGTGAAACCACAGCTGGGTGGTGGCAGAGACACCAGCTGACAGGCTGGCTGGTGTAGAAAGCTGGAGGGATGACCGTAGCATTCCCAGGTGAAAGGCTCGCTCAGCCCCTTGGAGCTGGATGAGGATGGGGTGGGAGGAGGGGGAGTCTCAAGCTGGCCAGGAGAGGAGGAGAGGATAGAACAGCCTTGCAGAGCAGCCTGGAGCAGGGAGGAAAGCATGCAATATTGCTAGGGACGATCCAGCCCAGAGAGCAGCCAGTGCAGACACAGAGGGAGACTTACCCAAGGTAAGGACAGCTGGTGTGGGACCAGGAAACAAGTGAGTGATGGCAGAGGAGGAGAGAAGATAGAGAAAGAATGGAGGATGAGTGTGCCGCTGCAGCCCCGGGAAGCAGTGGGGTGGGAGGGACACAGGGCAGAGAGGAGCACTCACAGCACTAGCTCCTGCTGGTTCCTCTGGAAGACCTCGCCGATGTGCTGGAAGATGGCAGGTGTGAACAGGTAGATACCACAGTTGATTATCTCACTGACAAATGTGCTGGGCTTCTCCACGTAGTGCTGGACCTGGAGGCAAGGGAAAAGTCGTAAGTCCCGGGGTGCAGCCCCCACACCTGGTGTCACACCCTCTGTGGCACACGGGGAACATGCGCCCACGCAGGCAGCGCAGCACCCACTGCCCATGCTGTGCCCGGCTCCCCGAGGCCCTCCAGTACCTCCTGCGTGTCCGTGTTTGCCACAATACAGCCATAATTCAGTGCCTGTGTCCTGTTGGCCTGCGGAGAAAGGATGTGTTAGCAATGGTGGAGCACTGGGTATGCAGACACAGAGCACACGAGACCCAGAGCTCACACCCAGGGACCCATCCGCTGCAGGAGCCGCTGGCTTCCAGAGAAGCCGGCGGCAGAGCACCGCTGCTCCTTTGCTCCCTAGCACTGCCACTCACTGTGGTACCCAGAATGACAAAGCTGTGCGCATCCCCATGCTGCTGCCGAAACTCCAGCATCTCCTGCAAGGGGAACTCCGAGCACACGTCTGCGTTGAGGACAAAGAAGGCCTCGGCACCACCCGACAGGATCTGGTCTCGGAAGTGATAGATGCCACCACCCGTGCCCAGCGCCGCATACTCCTGGAGATACCTGTGAAGCAAGCAGAGAAAAGCGAGGGGTTAGGGGAGCGGGTGTCTGGTGGCACCACTTGGCAGGGGGTCAGGGAAGGGCTGGCAGGGGCTGGAAAGACATAATCCTGCCATGCAACAATGGGGCTCACGTGGACGTTGGCTGGGGAAAGGAGGCAGTGGTGGCTTGGAGCTATGCTGGAGAGGCATCTTTGAAGCAGGAACCAGCCAGGGCAGGGCCCAGGACAAGGGAGATGTGGCAGAATTAATGTGGGAGGGCAGCTGTGCCCATCCTGCCTGGGACAGGACCTGTCTACCCAAGGCCTGGGTGCTCACTGGGGGCTGTCACCCCGGGGTGGGGTGCCGAGTGGGGCTGTGCCACACCATGGGTACCCGGGGAGGAGTGGGTGGTGTGGGGAAGAAGGGGGAACGGGAGGTCTCCTGCCCACCTGATGGGGATCTTGAACTCCTGCTGCGCCGACACCAGGAAGCGGCTGAGGGCTTCGTGGGGCTGGTAGAAGCCCATCAGCAGGATCTCCTTCATGCCGGGCACCTGGGGAGAGAGGGAGGGGGCAGAGTGGGGTGGGGTGGGGGGCCCTTTGCCCTGACCCCCCCCCC
>NW_009646502.1:586996-587820 GCF_000708025.1 Charadrius vociferus | reverse complement strand
CGCTTGTGCAAGGGGTGGGCTTTGCACAGGAGTGTGCAACGGCACAGCGGTGCGTGTGCAAAGGCCTGGCTTTGCACGTGCATTTGCAAGGCCAGAGCGGCGCGTGTGCAAAGGGCAGGCTGTGCACGTGCGTGTGCAAGGGCAGAGTGCTGCATGTGCAAGGGACTGGCTTTGCACGCACAGCAGAGCAGCAGTGTGTGTGCAAGAGGCTGGCCTTGCACATGTGTGCGCAAGGGAGCGGCAACGCTTGTGCAAGGGGTGGGCTTTGCACGTGCATGTGCAAGGCCAGAGCGTTGCGTGTGCAAAGGGCGGGCTGTGCAGGTGCGTGTGCAAAGGCGTGGTAGTGCGTGTGCAAAGGTCTGGTTTTGCACATGGAAGGGAGCAGCAGTACATGTGTAAGAGGCTGGCTTTGCACGTGATTGTGCAAGGGTGTCGTGGTGTGTGTGCGCAACGGGCTGCCTTTGCACGTGCAAGGGTGTGGGGGGTGGGTGTGCAAAGGGCTGGCTTTTCATGTGCAAGGGAGGGGTGGAGCATGTGCAAGGAGTGGGCTTTGCACGTGTGTGTGCAATGGAGCAGCGGTACGCATGCAAGGGGCGGGCTGTGCATGTGCAAGAGTGTTGTGGGGTGTGTGCGTGTGCAACAGGCTGCCTTTGCACGTGCGTGTGCAAGGGAGCAGCGGTGCATGTGGGGGTGCAAGGGCGCAGCGGTGCGCATGTGCCTGAACGTGTAAAGGGTCCGGCGAGCGACGGCCCCTGCGTGCACAGGGGACACGTGTGGCAGTGTCCGGGTGAGCGTGCGAGGGAGCCACCGCCGCCACCCGTGCG
>NW_009646502.1:584514-585546 GCF_000708025.1 Charadrius vociferus | reverse complement strand
GGGGGGCGGGCTGTGCACGTGCGTGTGCAAGGGGCTGGCTTTGCGCATGTGCGTGCAAGGGCGCGGCGCGTGCAAAGGGTGGGCTGTGCACGTGCGTGTGCAAGGGCAGAGTGCTGCGTGTGCAAGGGACTGGCTTTGCACGCACAGGGGAGCAGCGGTGCGTGTGCAAGAGGCTGGCCTTGCACACGCGTGCGCAAGGGAGCGGCGACGCTTGTGCGAGGGGTGGGCTTTGCACAGGAGTGTGCAACGGCACAGCGGTGCGTGTGCAAAGGCCTGGCTTTGCACGTGCATTTGCAAGGCCAGAGCGGCGCGTGTGCAAAGGGCAGGCTGTGCACGTGCGTGTGCAAGGGCAGAGTGCTGCATGTGCAAGGGACTGGCTTTGCACGCACAGCAGAGCAGCAGTGTGTGTGCAAGAGGCTGGCCTTGCACAGGTGTGGGCAAGGGAGCGGCAACGCTTGTGCAAGGGGTGGGCTTTGCACGTGCATGTGCAAGGCCAGAGCGTTGCGTGTGCAAAGGGCGGGCTGTGCAGGTGCGTGTGCAAAGGCGTGGTAGTGCGTGTGCAAAGGTCTGGTTTTGCACATGGAAGGGAGCAGCAGTACATGTGTAAGAGGCTGGCTTTGCACGTGATTGTGCAAGGGTGTCGTGGTGTGTGTGCGCAACGGGCTGCCTTTGCACGTGCAAGGGTGTGGGGGGTGGGTGTGCAAAGGGCTGGCTTTTCATGTGCAAGGGAGGGGTGGAGCATGTGCAAGGAGTGGGCTTTGCACGTGTGTGTGCAATGGAGCAGCGGTACGCATGCAAGGGGCGGGCTGTGCATGTGCAAGAGTGTTGTGGGGTGTGTGCGTGTGCAACAGGCTGCCTTTGCACGTGCGTGTGCAAGGGAGCAGCGGTGCATGTGGGGGTGCAAGGGCGCAGCGGTGCGCATGTGCCTGAACGTGTAAAGGGTCCGGCGAGCGACGGCCCCTGCGTGCACAGGGGACACGTGTGGCAGTGTCCGGGTGAGCGTGCGAGGGAGCCACCGCCGCCACCCGTGCG
>NW_009646502.1:580767-582928 GCF_000708025.1 Charadrius vociferus | reverse complement strand
AGGCGGTTGGTGGTGAAGGTCAGGGTCTGGCGGCGCAGCTTCATCAGGTAGGCGTCCTGGAGCCAGGCGTTGGCAAAGCAGTCCTTCACCGTGGGGCGGCTCCTGGGGCAGGGGCGGCACCAAGTCAGGGGCGATGGGGTGTCTCTGCTATCGCACCCCCCAAACCCAGCCACCGCCTCTGCCCTGCAAGACCCAGGAGATCCCAACTCTCTTCGGGAGCAGGGATGGACCCCAGCGTCCCACTGATGATGTCTTGAAGGTCCCTGTGGGGCAGGGAACCTGCCTGCCTGGCCCAGTCATGGGTGCAGTCCAGGGCCACTTGTCCTCCCTGGCTGGGCTGGGAACTCACCAGGGGTGGACAGCGAGGACCTTGCGGATGAAGAGGGCAGCGCTCTGTGAGACGTTGGGGTACAGCTTGAAGGCATCAAAGCGTCCTGCCAGGATACGGTTCTCCGTCTCGATGGGGTCCAGTTCAAAGAATGGTGACCGTCCACTGAGCCTGAAAGGGTGGAGAGGGTGGCATGGGCCGGGGGACACCAGTGGGAGTGCACCCAGGACGCCCTACCCACCCGTGACTGCCCAGGGTCTCAATCCCCATGTCCAGCTGGGAAGGGTCTGCAGGGCTACAGCATCCCCCAGCTTACAACCAGCCTGGTGTCCCCCATGGCACCAAAGCCTGGGTGGGGTGGGGCTGACTACACCTCAGGGTGCTCGTTGCCCCCGGCCCCATCTCTTACATGATGTAGGTGAGAACGCCAACGCCCCAGACATCTGCTGCGGAGCCCACTGGGTCGCCCTTCACCACTTCTGGCGCTGCGGACAGGGGAGCAGAGCTGTCGTATGCACTGGGGGGCGCAGCCACAGCACCCACAGCACCATGAGCACCCCCAGTACCTCCAGCACCCACAGCACCCACAGAATTCCCAGCACCACCACACCCCACCATTACACCCTCCTGCACCCCTCCCTGATGCCCCAACACCCTGACAGAGCCCAGCGCCTCCAGGAACACCCCAAATGCACCCAAACTCTCCCATTGAACCCAGAAACCCTACAGAAACCCTCAGAACCCCCCCAGCACCCCAAAGACCCCTCAACTTCTCCAAGGACAGCTCACCTCCTCCCCAGTCCCAAGCCCCCCAGTGCACAGGCACACACGCACACCTCAGGCACCCACATGCCCCGTCCCCATCCCCATGCCACCGCGTCCCTGGTGCCCCACTCACACATGAACTCCAGGGTGCCGACGCGCCGCCCCAGCTGCCGCAGCACGAGGGGGTTGTAGGTCTGGGCGCTGCCAAAATCGATGATCTTGAGAGCGTTCATGCCCGAGACGACGACATTGTCCGGCTTGATGTCGAGGTGCACAATGCGGCGGCCGTGCAGGTACTCGAGGCCCTGCAGGAGCTGCAGCACGTAGCTCACCACGTCGTCCTCCGAGTAGAGAAACCTGGGGGCAAGTGGCATCAGCGGGTGGCCCCACACCGGCGGCAGTTGCCGGCGGCCCCACGCCCGCCCGTACCTGTCCACGATGCTGTAGAGGATCTCCTTGCCAGCGCAGTTTTCGCAGATGAGCACCAGGTAGCGGGGAGTGATGTACGCCTCGTGCAGAGCCATGATGCGCTCGTGGTGCAGCGCCTTGAGGATCTCGTACTCCTGCAGCACGCTCTGCTTCCTCTCTGCCTCGTAAGGCACGATCTTGGCCATGAAGTGCTTCCCCGTGGCGTTCTCCTTGCACAACCGGATCACCCCAAAGCGGCCCCTGCGGCACAGGGTGGCCGTGTGGGCTGCTGGGGGGGCACACGACACCCCCAGCAGACCTTGTCCCACTGCTACTCACCTCGCCTTCTCATCCAGGAAGGTGTAGGGTTTTTGGGGGACACCCTGCCGCAGCGCCGTGCCGTCCTTAGCCCCTGGGACCCCCATCTCGGCCGGGGGCTCCTTGGAGGATGGGGTGGTGGTGGTGGGCTCCTGTGCAGGGGGTGACGCGGGGGGCATGGAGACGAAAGAGGTGACCATGTAGGGGGGCATCTTCCGCGTGGGTGCAGCGTTGGACGTGGGGGACAGCGTGGGGGCTGAACCAGGGGTGGCCGACACTGGGGAGGTGGGGGGCAACTTGGAAGGAGACGGAGCCCGAGGTGGGGGAGATGTGGCCGGGGGG
>NW_009646502.1:579188-580542 GCF_000708025.1 Charadrius vociferus | reverse complement strand
CAGCCGGTGGCTCCAGCTGCCCCACGGGCGTCTGGGTTGACCGGCTGGAAGCCACCTTCTCGGGGACGGGGACAGGGATGGTGATGTCCTTGGCTGGGACAGCTCGGGCATCTGCAGGGAGCAAAGGGAGGTGTGAGTCAGGCATGGGTAAGCCAGGACCAGGGTGTAAGCGATGCCCCGTTCCCCAAAGCCCTGAGGGGGAGGTCCTCCAGGACTCAAGGACCCCCAGAGCATCCCAGAGGCCACAGCCCTACACCCAGCCCCACAGTTGCCCCACGTCCCACAGGACAGGGCTGGCCCACCTGCCGCCTCGAGGTGCACCTTCCCCGAGGGGTTGCTGTAGGGCCCCTGCCCGGCTTTGTTGACACAGGCCACCCGAAACTTGGCGGTGCTCCCGGGGGGCAGCTCCGTCACGTTGAAGTAGCAGTCAGCAATGCCAGTGCTGACGATCTTCCACTCGTGCTCCCCTGCCGGTGTGGGGGCAAGGTGAGACAGGGGCAGACCAGGGGCAGTCTCTTGTCCCCCAACCTGACACGGGACCCCGGGGAACAGCAAGGACACTGGGCACTTTTGTCCTGGCTTGGTGTCCCTCGGTGACCCCATCTTTCCGTCTGCGGCTCCCGGGGAACAGGAGGCAGCCCCACATCCCCTCCAGCCTGCGCTCCAGCGTGTAGGTGCAGGGGGCTTTGCTCTCCGCGGGCTTCCACAGCACCAGCACCGTGTTCTTGTACTTCTGGGGGATCTCCGGGGTTCCCGGCCGCCCAGGGAGCCCTGTGAGAGGACAGACAGGGTGGACTGGGTGCCCGGCCAGGGGCAGGGCAGAGCTGCTGCGGGGCGAGGGCAGCACAACTTGTGGGCTCGGAGATGCTGGAAGTGCCCGTGCAAAACCAGCCTGTCCCCTTCTCAAAAGTTCCAGTCTTTTGCAGGTATGGGGAGTGGAGATCAAAGGACCTGCTCTGACGGGTCCCCAGCCCTGGGGTGCATGGCTGGCACCTGCTCTCTCCCCGTGGGGCAGCATCTCTGTCCCCCAAGGTGTCCCCCCCCATCCTTACGTGCCACAGCCAGCGTGCAGGAGCTGATGGCCGTGCCCAGGGCGTTGGCGGCTGCACACTCATACAGCCCCGCGTCCTTCCTGGAGACCTTGGCGATGGTGAGCATCTGCCGGCCGTCCTTGCAGGAGACGACGTTCAGCGCATTGTCCGGCTGCAGGGACCTCTTGTCTGCAGGGAGAGGAGCAGAGGAGAAGGATATTAGTGTCATCCCCCTCCCTCCCCCCAGCACTCACCCACCGAGGCAGCGCGGGCAGCCCCCCACCTTTCATCCAGAGGATCCTGGGGGTCGGGCTGCCGGCGGG
>NW_009646502.1:578773-579099 GCF_000708025.1 Charadrius vociferus | reverse complement strand
GGCGGGGTCGTCGGGCGGGCAGGCAGCGGAGGGTCAGCGCCTCCCCCTCCAGCAGCATCTGGTCCTTCAGCTTGATGTGGAAAACGGGGGGGAAATCTGGAAAGCAGAAGCAGGGGGTGTCAGGCTGGAGCAGTAACGGGCACCCCTCATCCCATCCCAGGGCTGCACCTACCCGACTCGCTGGGTGCGTGCGGCCGGCCGGTGGTGGGTCCCTCCTCCCGCAGCAGGCTGGAGGGGATGCTGGGCTGCGAGGCCACTTTCTCCTTCTTGCCCCGCGAGAGCCCCCAGCGCTCCCAGCGGGACCGCTTCTGGCTCTCCCCCCCACC
>NW_009646502.1:578008-578661 GCF_000708025.1 Charadrius vociferus | reverse complement strand
CCCCCGACCCCCTCGCCCTGGGGCCGCTCGTCCAACAGGCTGCGCATCCGTGCAGAGACCCGCTCCACCGTGGCGCTGATCTTCCTCCGCACGGCCACCACCGGTGACTCGCTCTCCCCACCACCCCCCGGTTCCGACTTGAGGCTCTCTGAGTCCCTCCGCTCCTTGGAGTGGCCCATGGCCAGGCTCCAGGACAAGCGGCGCCCGCCAGATGGGGTCTCACCACCCCCGTCCTCCCCCCTGCTCTTCTTCCTCTCAGCAGGAGGGGTCCGCTTGAGGAGGACAGACATCCTCCGGAGGAAGCCCCTATCCTTCTCCACCTCATGCAGGTCCTGCACGGACTTGGACTTGGCCACCAGCCCAGTGGGACGGTCCCTGCGCAGCTCCAGGGGCACACCGGCCGGTGTGGGACGGTAGATGCCCTCATCGGTGGCCGGAGGGCCCGCCAGGTGCCGGTCCTCAGAGCGAGAGCGGGTGAGGAGCTTCAGCCCCCGGGTGAGCGATGACTCCCTGCCCCGCTTGAACTTGGCCTCAAAGACCTCCTCTGAGTCGATGTCCTGGATGAGCAGGGAGCTGGAGGAGCCGGTGGGCTTCGCCTCCTTCCTTGATGCTGGTGCTGGCACGGGGAGCTCGGCAGGGGTGGTCGGTGGGGG